>NC_054379.1:92498371-92825553 GCF_017654675.1 Xenopus laevis
GAAAAGAAATTCTGTTAATAATTTATATTGTAAATATGTAATACGTATCTTATGGCCATAATCAGAACCGGAAGTAGGGGTTCCGCACATGCGCACATTCGGACTTTCCGCTTGTGCGTCTGTGGGCGTTATGCCCGGCCAGGCAGCCTAGGGCCCCTTCCCGGGTTGGCCCGGCGCTGGCCATAATACTGAGGATCTATTAATAAGAAACTGAAAACAAAATTTAAGGAAATATACACAAATGCCTCTTTTTCCTCACCAAGGAACAGGTGGATGTGGTATATAAAAGGTCTGGTCATAATTCAAAATTATACAATATAGTGATAACTGAAAGGAGAAGAAATGTCATATTCCACTTGGGGGTGCCAAATGTTAGGAATCCCCAAGTGATTGTATTTACTTACCTGACACCCTGGGCCAGTGCTCCTATCAGCAGAAACCTGCAACGGCCCGGGATTCTTCCAGCGAGCACCACGGAACAATCCTCTTCCGGCTTCTTCTTTCTTCTCGCAGGTGCGCGTGCACAGTAGATTGAAAGGTTGAGCTTTAACAAAAAAGCCAGCTATTTCGTTCTACTGCGCAAGCATCTGCACCAGGAGATTTGAAGAGTGAAGAAGTAGGAAGATGATCGTTCCGTGGTGCTCACTAGAAGAACCTTGGGCCAGTGCAGTTTTCTGCTGATAGGAGCACAGGCCTGGGGTGTCAGGTAAGTCAATACAATCACTTGCTGGTGCCTAACATTTGGCTCATGAGCATGCTCATTTATTCTCAGCTCAGATTGGTTAACACAGCCTCCAGTCTAACAGCCAATGAAGAGATAGCATTGCTGGTTCCCATAGAAACTCTAGCTGGCTGATCATATTTTATTCTCTTAACCACCTCTCCTGAGCTCAATTTAACCATTATAGTGCTCAACCTCAGCAGAATCTGTATAATTATTATCACTTACTTATAAAGCACCAACATATGTGGTACCACCATACTATTGGCTCAGGTGAACCCAAACAGCATAACAAAAGCAATGGCAAAGGATAGAACAAGCATAAAGGGAGACATTAGTTCAGAACATCTTGCCCATATGAGCTTACAATCTAGGGGTTATACTACAAATAATAGGAGAGGCACGGGTTTGCTTCAAGGGGAACTATCGTGAAAATGAAAATTTAATACAAGCTTCAGCATACTGAAATTAGAAACTTTCTAAATACAATCAATTAAAAATTCTGTACCATTTCTTTAATAATCAAGTTAATCTTCACTATTCCTCTCTCAGCATCTGTTTCTCTTTAGTCTTTCTTCATGCAGGAGTTGGTTGTCAGATATTCAGTTAGATCCAACGTATCTTATGGGGGGGGCTCCTTTTGCCTAGAAAATGTATTAGAGCTCACTCTATTAAATCACTAGAAATCCTGTATCTCTACATGCAGAATTTGTGCAAAAGGCAGTTATTTTTTTAGTGTTTGTACTGGAATCAGTTATTTGAGTGAACTCTAATACATTTGCTAGGAAAGGAAGCCCCCCCTATAAGATATATTGGATCTAACTGTCAATGAATATCTGAACCGAACTGCTGTATGAAGACAGAATAAATATAAACAGATGCTGAGAGAGGGATAGTGAATATAAACCTAATTATTTCAGAAACAATGCAGCATTTAATTGATTCTTATTCCAGTATGATAAAGCTTATATTACATTTTAATTTCCCCCTTCAGTGTTGCACATACATAGGATTATACTAGACACTATGGTAACCATTAGAAGGACTGAAATGGGCATCACAGCTCCTTAGGGAACAACACAGGAGTGAGACTGAATGAGGGATTCACAGGAAGGATCAGGATTTGTTGGCTAGAGTGATAAATAGGTATTGATAGATATATAGTCAGACAGACACAAGTGGATAACTGGAGGAGGCAAACTGTTTAATGCTAGGTTTAATGCTAGGCATTTGCAACTGTTTTTTTTTTATGTCAGTTATGGACCAGTGACAGCTTTCCCTTAGAGTGATTGTGCTCCAATGTCACTGTATCTAATACATTAAATACCATGTTACAGTCAGGCTGGGAATTAGCCTTTGCCAATGAGGTCAAAATATGATGTCCTGTGGCTAATAGAAAGGGGTATAGGTAACAAGCTTGAAGAGACAGTTAGAGACAGTTACACTATGTTATGGGATAGTCTGATCCTTTTTACCTTCTGATTCATCCCTGTCGCTGCTTCTTGGTCTTTTCCACCTTTGCTCTTCCTTCTTCTCATACAAGAGCCTCTGTCTCCTCCTCTCCCTCTTCCTCCTTCTCCTCTCCCTTGCTCGCTCTGTCTTTTGGTGGGGTCTTTTGTTGTTTGTCTCTGGGCTTTGCTCCCTCTTTCTCTTAACCCTCTCATGTGTTTCCATCCTGCTGTCCTCCTCAAGCTGAGATCTTATTTGCTTGATCATATTGATTGTAGAGTCCATCCTGGATAAGTTCTTTTCTTCTCACTGTAAAAAAAATCGCTTTGGAAGTCGCTCAAATCTCCAAAATCGCAAAATGCTGGTGCAGCACCAAAGACAACCAGGCTCGTTGCAACCAACTGTTACTTTGCAAGGGATCATGGGTATATAACAGGAAGTGCGCATACCATGTGACCAACTGCCATTTTGCTGCACCTGAATGTTACAGCACATGTACACTGCAGGCCAGATGCAGATTAATAGAGCATAGTATAATAGGAAGCCATATCTGAGGAAAATCATTATTATCACTACATCAGATGGGATCATAGAAAAATAAATTAGGAAAACAATATTTCCTATAGTATTTCCTATAGTAGGCAGTGGTGAAACATTCACTTTCATCCAGAGTTAGAAAACTCAGCAATTGCTTGTGAAGACTGGGCAGTGTTGTCGAGTTTAGTTCTCAGGGAGATGTCAGGTAATCCTATGGGTCAGCAAATGAACACAAAAATGCTTTTCTATTATGTTTAGTATTCAATATAAACAGGCTGTTCTGTTCACTGAGCAACTGAAAAGGTTTCAGTTCAGACTGCCATTATTATTTATTTCTGCCTACCTAGAAGGAGGAAGTGGAGACATGAATAAAGAATTCAGGTAACCTTCTGGCCACTTGACCCTAGTGACTGAGAGTGAGATGTAAGGTGTTGTAAATAATACCACTCTAGTGGCATAGTTTTTCTAGGGCGATAAAGGTTAGGTCAGTGACTACGATCACTAACACGCGAGCATTATAGAGATGTTTAAAGTGGGCCCTGAAGATTCTAAGGGTTTTGCACCCACCAGGTTAGGGGATTGGCAGAGGTGGGAGAGCCTCCACTTGCCACTCATGAATACAGTACAGCCAAATGCAGGTAGTGACATATTCATAGGGAACATTCAGGTCTGTAAGACAATGTAGAATGGTGCAGGGCTGGGTGCAAGTGGCCACAAAACATGTTGATTTCCATCCATATTTCGCATATTTTCCGTCCTTTTACTGTGTAAATGACCAATATTAAATAGATGTTCTTTAAAGCTGAAAATGTATGCTTTAATCAGTTATACAGACCAGTAGTACCACATTTTACTTCTTATGGGAAAGGTTAGCGGTCCTACATGACATCTGAGAGGAATGTATATTTAATCTGAAAAATATTACCTCATAAAACTGCACTCGGTAATTTCTGTTTAAAAACAAGAGCTTTATTACCTAATGCTTCCAAAAGAAAAGGAACATTCATAACCTTATATGTAATTACAATGATTCATAAGGTTATATTGCACTTCCCCATTTCAGAAAACATCATATCCAAATAGCGACAATCAATATGCAAATTCATATTGTAAAATAAACTCATTTTTTGAAACTTGAAACATAATGATACTACAATTTTTTTAGGTTGCATATTTGAAGATGTACCTAAACAGCTTTATAAAAGTCACACTGCACGTGACAGCACTAAAAGTTCCCAGCAGGAGACAACAGATGGCATTGCTACATGTACCAAAGGGGTAGGGGTTAGTCTCTGGCTGAATCAGTCATGTTGACTGGAGTTTTTTTCTATTTGTCCACATTTAGTTATTGTAGGAAACCTGAAGCCTGATATTTCTATATATGGGACCCTGATCTGCAGAATACCAAGATACTGTATAATTTGAAAAAAACAAGGTGTTTGAAAAACATATTTTAATAAAATATATCCCTTGCATTCACTTTGATCTTTTTCCGTCTGTAAAGCCTATGGTGTTTGGGCAAAGATTTGATTCTACAAAGAGATGAATGAAACCATGCATTTTGTGCATTCTGAAATGAAAATGTAATTACTAGCACAGGCCCAACTGGGACATGTTTAAACATGGTTAAGGAATATCCATATGCTACTGTTAATCATAGTTAGCCAATTAAAATATCATTGTAATACAACTTTTGTAATGTTTCATACAAAACTTTTACTCGATAACTCTGACTAGCTAACATGGTACAACACCATTACCTGTAACATCTATAATAATTCATTAGCAGTAGCATATGGAGAAGTGTATAAATTCTTTAAGAAACCCTGTTACACCACAGTTTAGAACTTTTTCAGTCATATGAAATAAATATAATTAATAATGAATATTGCAGTAATGAAAGTAAGGCACCTGTCTCAGAGATATCCTATAATTGTGCTCGGTATTGTCTCTTCTCATTGAAGATGAGCACCTGTAAAGAATTAGCTAAGATAATGAAGCCCCTGAGTGACAGATGGGCATTAAGATCTAAAGGGTTAAAGCAAGGGGACACAACAGTTCTAAATAAAATATGAGTGGCCACAGGCATTTTGCCAGATGCCATGAAGCCTGCTTCTGAAGAATACTCCCAGTGGCCTCAACGTTGGTGCTTATTTTTGAATTCCTGGTTTGGAAACAATTTTTGGTTGAGTAAAAGTCAGGTGTACTGCCAAACAGAACCTCTTGTAGGCAATTTTATTAAGTATTCAGTGGATAGGATAACTTACAATTCAGATGATCTCTCATGTTCTACAGAACACAGTTGAAAATCTGTTGATTTGTTAGTTTATGGTACTTAAGTCCCATAATTTACGTAAAAATATTGACCAGAATATCAATATTGGGAAATGTCTTGAGATGGTATAAGATAAGCCTATGATTAATTTCGCTGCTGAGGCACAAAATGTTTAAATCTTTTTACAATTATGTACTGATACAAATAAACTAGAATGTTTTTTACTCAACTGAGCTGCTTTGACTTTACTCCTGTTTGTGGCCTGGAAAGTGCCAGCCTGTTTTTCTGTGTGTTCCATGTATGGCTCCCGAAGTTCAAGGTGTGGGGCTTGAGCACCCAACGTACAAAGTGGTAAGCAAGTACATAACTGATCTCTCTATTGGTTTGTGTCATATGGTATAAGATTAAATATATAAGAAGGGATGCAAGAAGTCTAGTTTTTATGGAATGCAGTAAAGTGAGTACACTGGGACAGACTATCCAATTACCACAAAGACTTTAATGCAAGAAATCACAGATAAGAAGAGTTAAAGAAAACAAAATATTCATCAGATCAGAGTTCTCAAATAAATATAAATAATTGCCTTCAGCTATTAAGTTCCGGTGTTCTACGAGTCTGTAATTTGCTTCTTGTCTTTGGGTGGAATCATTTTCACGTTGAAAGGTATAAAGTATTCCAGCAGTGCCTGGGTCTTCTTGGAGTCTAAGTGGTAGTCTTCTGATATTTTCTTAGCAGTCCAGGTTTCTGGAGAATTTTTATGGTTGTTGAGAAGTGTCAGTGCCTCAAGCACAGAAATCTTTCCTTTAGGAATACTCTCTACATCCAGATCCATAAGGGTCTCTCGATTCACAGTGAGTTTTGGAAGTCTTAGCTCTTCTTGCGCAGATGCACTCTCTTTGGTTTGTACCTATTTAAATGGTTAAAAATATATTAATATCACATTTCTTTATAAATGCAACAATTGTTGGCTTACTTGTTTTACCAAGCAAATACACTCAAGTTCCAGGGTTTTTCTCAAAACATTCAAGGCGTGAGCTTGTTTTCTGAACTCACACAGCTACTTCAGGGCAGTTCCATCAGAAGTACTGATTAGATTTTCAATGCACAGTTAAAAGGGGCATATAACTGATATACTTACATAAATCCCTCTACATATTCCATAACATGCCATTTACTAATTTTAGGCACCCCCAGTGATTCTAATGACTTACCTGATATCATGGGCTCTGTTAGTAGTAAATTGCAATGACTTGAGATACTTTCAGGGAGCACCATGGAGCCATCGTCTTCCTCCATCACGTGGTTGCACATGCGCAGTATGTCGACTTTTTCACTCTACTGCACGTTGGCCAGGGGCCGTTCAGGAAAGAGGCAGAAGAAGAGGATCGCTCTATGGTGCTTGCTGAGAAGTCATTATAATCACAATGATGTAGCTACACTAATTCCTTTACACATTGTACAACATGCTGTTTATTACTCCAGGTTTCTTCTTTAACAGAAAAACTAAAGCTTAAAGTAGAAGGAAATGATTAATCACTCAGATGGGGGGGGGGGTGTTAGGCATCTCCAGTGAGTATAAACACTTACCTGATACCCCAGTCTGGTGCTGCCGTTCGTAGATAATTGCACTGTCCTACAAAGAAGTAGGCTAAAATGCTGCACATTATTTTTTCGAAAACTCTGTACCAGCCCCCCCAGCCCTTTAGCAGTGAAGATTTGTGAATTCAAAGATGCCCCGGTAGCTCCCCATCTTATGTTCTGCTGATTCACTGCACATGCTCTGTGCTGCTGTTACTTAATTAAACTTAAGGAGCAACAATATACTGCACATATATAATATACACACACATAGCATGGAGTCTATATTGGAAGAGAATTTGGTTCTGAAGTATAGTTAAACAAAACAAAAAAAAAAATCTGTTGGCTGGAGTAAAAAAAAAAAAAAAGGCTTAAATAACTTTACCTCAGAAGATGGGTCACTGGAGTCAACATAAACTTCTTTCAGCCTTGTCAGAAGCAGATTATCTTTGTTACGGATTTTATCTTCAATGTCTGGGTGATCTGATTAAAACAGAAATGCACCCCAAATAAATATTATTCAAGAAAATCAGCAATAAAGGATCCCATTTGTTACATTTCTAAACGATTGCCATTTAGGAGTCAGGAAGGAATTTTTTCCCCCCCTCTGAGGCAAATTGGAGAGGCTTCAGATGGGTTTTTTGCCTTCCTCTGCATCAACTGGTAGGCAGATTAAAAAAAGAAAAGGTTGAACTTGATGGACATGTGTCTTTTTTCAACCTTACTTACTATATTACATCATACTAAAAGCTAATTACAAAAAAGTAAATTATCCATGGAATTACCTAATAAAGGGCGGCTTACGCTTTTATACGCAGGGAGATTGTTTACGCCAATTGGTACTTGACTCAATCTGCAGCCAGGTAGATTGCATAGGACTAAAACTGCTCTTTCCTGGCCAAATACAAACACAAGAGCTGCAATTGGCCATAGAGCCCACAGTGGTGACGGGGACACCTATCATAACCTTATCTGAATTATCTTTATAGCACCAGCAATGAAAGCTTAATAGCGCCAGCTTTAGAACAGGAATGATCTACTAATAATAAACATAAATTACTTTGCTAGATGCCTGAATAATTTCACATTAGAGAACAAACCCCTCGAGTCGTGACCTCTAACCAATGAAGAACTACAATTCCCAGCATGCATTTCTCTCACACTTCAGGTAACATTGTCATACAGAGTGGAAGAGGACATTAGCAGCAGCCCATCTAGTAAATGTTTAAGAATATATAATATAGAAAAACAAATTCTGCTAATAAAAAAACACAAAAGCAGTGAGAATGCCAATATTAGGCTGCTGTGAGTAAACATGTCCCCCCCATAACTCACGTGTTTTGGTTGCCCTCAGTGCATCCTCTGTTTTCGGATGGGAGGGTGCAGGCCTTGGCTTCTCCTTGCCAATAAGCCCATGAGCCCGATTTTCAAGGTTAAAGTTGCGTAGTGCTCGTGTTAAGTTTAGCACCATGTTTGTTCATTAGCACACTCACTGACACAGCGTGCCTGGCTATGCTCCGTCTGAACATGAAACCAAACTGGCCTGACGATTTCCTGGTTGAAGCACGTAAGGCAGCCTGTAGGGGCGCGTTGCCAGTACTAAGGCTGAATGTACAGTGTCCATTGTAGGACAACTTCCGTCTTTGTGCCAAATGCGTTCTCCCTTTGTCAAAACGCCTGCATCCCTAATGTTTCAACTTCCACAATGTGCTTTCCAATAACTTATCCCTCATCTATGGCATCACCTCCTGCTCCATACTTCATGCACTCCCTTTCATCCACTATACTCAATGCCTCCTTCTCTATACTCCAGCCGTCATTCATACGGAACGCATTTTAGGACATGCTGCAGCGAAATACTTCTCCTTCTTGCGATGTCCTATGTCTTTGGAATGGCGCATCGGTTGCTTTTACCGTCAGTCATCGTTGAAATCTGCAATCGCACCTCCGTCCTCTACCCTCCCTTCTCAACCTTCAGTCTTACCAACTCCGCCATCAGCCCTCCATCCTCCACCCTCAATCCTCCATCCTCCACCCTCAATCCTCTTCCTTCCGCCCTCAATCCTCTGCCTTCCGCCCTCAGTCCTCTTCCTTTTAGTCTTCGTCCCTCCGCCCTCCCTGCTCAGTACTCCCCCGCAGATCTCTCTTTTCAGCCGACAGTCTTATTCATAACTTTCTGAAGTGGTGAGCGAGGGTGGAGGGCTGAGGGGGAAGACTGAGGGCGCAGTTCATATGACGGCTGAGAATGAAGGGTAGAGGACGCAGGTGCGATTGCAGATTTGGACGATGACTGACGGTAAAAGCAACAGATGCACCAATCCGAAAACATAGGACATCGCATGAAGGAGATGTATTTCGCAGCAGGATGTCCTAAAATGCGTTCCGTATATATGCACAGCATACAGCAGCCAGCATTCGCTTTCGAGGCTTAATCATGGGAGTTGTAGTTCAATTATATTTGTCTGGCCATATCTCGAAGGCCTATGCTCTCTTGTTGTTTGTAATGCCGAATGTTGAGGTATCTGGTGGATGATTGAGTGTTGTAAACTGCCACAATGTGTCCCACAGATTTCTATTAACCCCAAGTCTTGATTAGGGTGACAGTGGTTTAGGCCTACAATGTTCTGAAACTAATTCATTTCCACACCTAAATGGTAATAGGAAACAAGGTCTTAAAACTTCTGGAGTTTCTGCTGCTTAAAGGGATTGTTTACCTTCGTAGAGTTAACTTTTAGTATGATGCAGATAGTGATGTTCTTAGACAATTTGCTCTCCAGTTTGCAATTTTGGCTATCTGGTTGCTATGGTCCAATTACCCTAACAACCATGCATTCATAGATTAAATATCAATCTATAAATGTCAGAATGTTACATCTCAGTTTCTTGTATAAAAACAAATTTGGTTTTAAGTGTCGCTTTTCTTCTCATAGCATGGCAGTAACCTTTACATTCAAGATAAAGATGATATACTCCATTGGATCTGGTAATGAAAGACAGACCTCCCCACATTGTTTTCAAAACTAGTGGTACGATATATTATTACTCTACTTTCTTGCCCTAACCTCCAATTTTAAAAACACAATATTATTCACTTATTTATGCACTCCGTAAAACTTTCAGTAGGTAGCTGGATGTAAAAAAGGGCCTAGCAACGATTGCTAAGGAAACATGTACAGTTTTCTCATGGGAATGATTCTGTAAACCCTTGCACATCCATAAAGTTGTAGTAACTGCTGGACACTTTTTGCCTTTTGTCCTGTCCCTGGTGCAAAATTGTAGCCCATAAACAAGTCAATTGTGTTCTTTCAATGTCAGTTCTTACAACCAGTATGCTTGATGTATTACGTATAGGGATGCACCGAATCCAGGATTCGGTTTCAGCCAGGATTCGGCCTTTTTCAGCAGGATTCGGATTTGGGCAAATCTTTCTGCCTGGCCGAACCAAATTTTAATTTGCATATGCAAATTAGGAGCAGGGAGAGAAATCGTAAGTAAAAAATGTTTTCCCCTTCCCACCACTAATTTGCATATGCAAATTATAATTAGGTTCGCTATTCGGCCGAATCTTTCGCAAAGGATTAGGGGGCTCGGTCGAATACAAAATAGTGGATTCGGTGCATCCCTTATTACTTATAAGCCATTGTTACTTGATAATGATGTTAAGACGACTTTAAGAATTGGGGCTGCACCAGACATCTTACAGCACTTTGAATTTCAGTATTTAAGTCTGAAATGAGAAAATGTTAAATAGGTTTAGATAATTCCAAAAGCATATTAAATACGGATGCACCGAATCCAGGATCCGGTTCGGGATTCGGCCTTTTTCAGCAGGATTCACCGAATCCTTGTGCTTGGCCAATCCGAATCCTAATTGGCATATGTAAATTAGGGACGGGTAGGGAAATCACGTGATTTTTCAACAGAAAAGAAGAATTTTTTACACTTTTTCCTTTCCTGTCCCTAATTTGCATATGCAAATTAGGATTCGATTCGGTATTCGGCTGAATCTTTCACCAAGGATTCGGGGATTCGGCGAATCCCAAATAGTGGATTTGGTGCATCCCTTATATTAAACTGTTTAGATTAATTCAGCCCCACTTTTGCACAGAATGAATCATTCTTAATAGGAAATTATGGAATTTCATTATGATCCAACATAGTGATATCGGTGATATTTTGCTAAAATATAATTCCCAATGTTTTTATAAATAGGCAAAATGTCATATGAAAACAATATATTTTTGTCGAAGAAAATGAAATTGGACAAACCACTTCAACCAGTTGAACTGCTACCCCTAGTTAGAAATATGCCTTCTGTTATCTTTTTGGTGTTTATTTTTGTGACATTCCTTCTTTTCAGATGGTACTTTGCAAATTTCACTCAGTCTTCCTGTCTCAGAAAGGACAAGTTTACACATGCGGACATGGACAAGGAGGTCGTCTTGGACATGGAGATGAACTTACATGCTTGGTATGCTGACTTTATCATTATTACCAGATTACAAGCGTTTATAGTATATATAATGCTCCACAATGTTTGTGATATTTACCTGCTTCATCTGCTCTAGTAATGTACTGTAAATAGTTGAGTACTTTTCTCTTGTTAAAGTGTATAAGTGCATTGGGCTTCTCTAAATGTATCCTCCCAGTGCTTCTCTTAATGCACCCTCCCAGTGCCTTCATCACCTGGGTTTTCTCCATCAGTGCATCACTTCCATCCTTTGCTCTTTATGAATGTGTAATAGCTGTCAATCGTACAGGCCAGATGCTGTCCTGCACATGTGCTTGCTGTCAAGGGCAGAATAAAGGTTGCAAGCTTGTAAGTTGAGTTAAATTTGTATTTTATCAAGTATGTATCGGACTGTTGTACATTAGAAAGGATAAAGTCCCTTGCACTATGAAGAATTCATAAACAAAAGGAAATTTCTGTCTTTTCATGCAATTTTTTTTAAAAAAACAGCACTTTCAAAGAAAAGTTCACTTCAAGTACCAGTATGGGATCCTTTATCAGGAAACCAGTTATCCAGTAAGCTCCAAATTACGGAATGGCCGGCTCCCACAGACTCCATTATAATGAAATAATACAATTTTTTAAAAATGATTACAGTACCTTGTACTTGATCCCAACTAATATATAATTAATCCTTATTGGAAGCAAAACCAGCCTTTTGGATTTATTTAATGTTTAAATAATTTTCTAGTAGATTTAAGGCACGAAGATCCTAATTATGGAATCTCCAGGTCCAGAGCTTTCTGGATAACAGGTCCCATACTGGTATTTTAGTTTTTCACTGGTACATCTTGATACAACGAAATCTAAACCTTCAGAACATAGGGGTACTAACAGACTGATGTCAAAGGGCTTGTCATAAAACTGTGGTGAGCAGTCTTCTATGTTCGCTCTGCTTCATCTTGGTCACACCAGCATGTTCATAGTCAAACTGGGCCAGGCAGCTCTAACAAATTCCAGCCCAGGAGAAGTAATGACTTACATTTTCAGTCTGTGAATGAAAGTGCTGCAGAAGACAAAAATATTTAAATATCTTTTACCTGGATCAACAGTATAGTCTACATAGAATTTCACAACTGGACATAATGTATTTAGGGCAATGACACATGGTGCTATTTGTCGCTCAGCATTTTGTTGCAGAAATTTCTTACCAGAAGATATTCTGCCATAGACAATGCTGGGAATTCACTCTGCCAAAACACTCAAATCGTGTTATCGCTCAGATAAGCATGCTAATACATTTTTCACATAGGCAATTCTCTGTAATGCCTATGGCAAGTTATTTTCTTGCATTTAGCCGTTAAAAAAAACTGAGTGACAAACAGTTTTGTGTGTCATTGCTCTTGAAGGATTTATTTTTATTTCAGGAATGATGCTTTTTTTTTACAAGCTATGGCATGAAGTTGTTTTAGCCCTGCTTATTAGGGCTAGCTGAAAAAGCTGCCACCACCTCCTTCAGTTCACTAAAAGGAATTCCTGTCCATTAGTGAAACATTGTGGACATAATGACTCTGAAGATTTTCATTCATCCAGGTCATGGTATATCTAGTATATGTAATTCTAAAACAACTAGACTTGCTGAGTAATCATTGAAGAAGTTTCACTACTCATCCGAGCAGCTGTTCAACTGACTGGTGTTGGAAATCCTCGGCATATAAACTCTTCTACTAATGCAATCATGATGGCACATTGTAACTCTTCAGAGAGGGGGCCTTCGACACCACCTGTCTGCTACATACAATGCTGTTGTAACATCTGTACCCCGGCGGTTTCAGAACACTTCACACATCCATTCATGCAACTCTCACAAGTAACACCTGTTCTAGGATACCTTGGTAAGCCTATCACAGTAACCCCACAGAATCACACCCCTGTGAGTTTCAGATGTCACCTCTCTGAAGAGTTACAATGTGCCATTGCGATTGGATTAGTGGAATAGTTTATATGCCGAGAACTTCCCACACTAGTCAGTTGAACTGAAGAAGCTGCTTGAATGAGTAGTGAAATGTCTTCAATGATTACTCAGCAAGTCCAGTTGTTTTAGTATTGTACTAGATATTGTGGACAGAAGCTGGGTCCGACATTAACACCAGTCCATAACAAGAAGCCGGGGGAGAAGAGGTCTGCAAGGAGGCAGCTGGATAGTTTATTAAATTGATAGTGATGCTTTCCTGATAAATGTGGAACATTGTCACTATTCATTTAAAATTGCAGTTGAATACATAGCTCCTTTAAAGAAACTCATGTGACAGGGTTGCAATATTCAAAGGTGGATTTTTGTTTTGGACAATTAAATTACCGTATTGTATTCTTGTAATTTGGGTTCAATGAGATGTTTTTCTTTTTTTTTCAATACAGTTCCATATTCAGTCTTATAAAAATATCCTTTAATTTTCTGCCACATGTCTTATTAAAAGCTTCTACAATGTAATTCTCCTACCGCACACCTGTAGTTCACCAATCCTGCAGTTGGTGGTGCGTTCCTTCCGTTGACCTGGCCGTGTCCCTTAGCAACCAATGTATATAAGAAACGGATCCGCACACGCTGATTAATGCAGTCGGGGAATATCCCCTTTTATTCAGCCACTAAACATCATGTTGTTTGGTGGCTGAATAAAAGGGGATATTCCCCGACTGCATTAATCAGCGTGTGTGCAGATCCGTTCTTGTACACATTATTAAAAGCTTCTGACATTAATGAAATGTGAAATTATAATATTTTTAGCCACAATATGTGTGTTTATTTTCAAGGTTCCTAGGCTGGTGGAAGGTCTTCGTGGTCATCCATGTACTCAGGTCGCTGGAGCAAAGGATCACACAGTAGTTCTAACGGAAGATGGATATGTTTACACATTTGGACTAAATATATTTCATCAACTTGGAATTCAGCCGCCCCCTCCAAATTCAAATGTTCCAAGGCGGTATGTGAATATTGAATAGACGAGTAAGCTGAATGGTAATGTGAAATGAATACGTCTATAATGGTCTTATATTTACTACAACTTTCTTCCTAACCCAAATTATGAAGCATATATAACTTTGCATTCGTTTAGCATATTTTGTTAAAATGTTTGGCTGTAAATCCTCCTCCTAGAAATGAAATAAAATCCTTTGTGGAAACTTCGTTCTAAGATTTTGAGCCAATACCTGTAGTAAATCCAAGAAAGTGTTATATTTGTCTAGAATTGCGATCTATATGGAGATTGCATTACATATGCAAGATTTTAGGGCTCATTTACATAAACTAGTGCAGTGAGCAAAGTGCAATTTTGAACACAATCCACATATTTTTTTTCCTGGAACTTCAGCATCATTGCAGTCACAAAGGGGTCATGAGTCTGATGCAATTTTGCTGTTCCTGATGCAACTGCATATAATTAACCAAAATTAATTTTGATGCGAATCGGACACAATTACATGGAAGTCCACCTGGTTTCATTTCCAGTGAGTGAGGTCTACAGAAGACCACTGCAATAAATGCAATGAGAACATACTGAAAGCGGAAGCTATTCATAGATGTTTATATGCCTAATGGTGCGCACATTGCCTTAACTTCAGATTCCATTGCCTATAAACAGTGCTCAATAATCTCTTGTCACATGACTGAAATTTGTGTTACAAAGAGTACATAATTCTATTTATATGTGTATAGTGTAGCAAAATGCCAATGACACTTAAAGGTAAGGAAAGCTAACCTGTTCAAAATTATAAGAATATCATGACCAAATATTTCATTTTATATGTACTGCTCCACATTGCTATAGTTAACCCTTCCTATATTACTGCCTGGGAGAGAGACCAGGGAAACAATAAATGAAGAGCCACGGACCTCTATAGTTACAGTTATAACTTAAAATACTTCAATACTTTTATAAAGGTTACCATTTAAGACCAGTTATGTTTTTTGTACAAGAGAAGAGTGTGGCAGGCTACAAACTTAACTTTAGGAAATGCTTTTCATTTTAAATGTATTGCTAAGCTACTTTTAGGATTGATTTATTATGATTATCATTATTATGAAACTATTCCATTACAGTGATACGTTAAACTGAATGAGTCAGTTTGAATATTGGGACTACTAAAGTGTCTTGCTGTCTGGATTACTTCCAAGTGATTATTAAAGTATTATTAATGTAATTGCAGATTCAGGTCAAAACCATGAAGGGAAAGACTGTGTTAGGGGTCGCTGCTGGAAGGTTTCACACTGTTCTGTGGATTAAAGATGCTGTTTATACAGTGGGATTGAATGGTGGCCCGTTAGGTAAATATATTATTTTACAGGTTTTTATACTATGTCACAATGTTAAAATCGATTTGGTATTTGATATGTGCTACATTTTGCTTTAATTAACTGTTTAAATATAAAACACTGTTCTGTTTATAAAGCAACCCAAGTTTCAAAAGAACACTTCATTTTGTGACTGCGCTCTTAAGGTCTTTGCATTTATTAGACTACTGCTGTCCTGCTATTTCCAAGTGATGCAACTGTTTTTCATATTTGTTCGAACCTGGAGGCCATAGAAATCATTTGGTAGCGTCATCTTGAGTCAGCTAGTCTCCAAGACAACAGTCCTGGTTTAGGCTAGTGTAACAGATTTGGCTCCCTAAATACCCTCATAACGTTAATGGGGTTATTTACTAAACCTCAAATTTATCTGGTCGGGCTTTCTGGGGCAAAAACTTTCATTTTTCGTGGCAAAAAACGCAACTTTTTCAAGATTTATTTTACCCCTATGCTGTAAAAAGACAGAATCTGAAAATCTGCTATCTCAGACCTGTTGACTTCCTGTATAAGTCGATGGGAAATGTCCATATCCCAATTGGAAGATAGCTTTGCTCTTTGTAATCCGATAAATTCAGGGTTTTGGGGCAAAAACACGGAAAAATAAGTGATTCTGAGAAAAAAGTCAGAAAAAATCATATCATTCAGGGTTTTGTGCGATTTTATTGTATTTTTTACCGATTTGTTTTATTCCAGTTATTTTATTCGTAAATAAGGCAAAATTGAGGATGGGAGTTTGGACAAGCTTTTTTTATTTAAATTATGAGATATATTCAGATTTTAGTACATAACCCCCAAAACTTCCAGAATTATTCAAGATGAATAACATGTTTAAATGGACATTTAAAGTAAATGTAAAGTGTATAAAGTAAGTATTAAAAAAATACCTTTTCTTTCCCTAACCTAACTAACTAATATCTCTGTCATACATACCGTATGCATTTATTTTATTAAATAGTGAACTTTGGTGCTCATGCTGAGATTTTTAATTTCTTGCTTTGCAGGATACTTGCAAGATCCTAATGGAGAAAAATTTGTAAGTTGTCCTCGCCAAGTATCCGCACTTCATCATAAAGATATAAACATAACTCTTGTGTCAGCAAGTGATGGCGCTACAGTTTGTGTCAGTGAAAGGGGAGATATTTACCTTCTGTCCGAGTATCAGTGCAAAAAGCTTGCATCAAAGTAAGACATGCCTATTTTTGTATATATTTTTTCTACATGAAAGTTTGTTCAGATTGTTACATGACCCAAACTGTGTCTTATATTTTTTGTCTTGCAGACAGCTAAACCTGAAGAAAGTTCTTGTTTCAGGGGGCTTTTTGGAACACAAGGCAGCTCCTGAGCATCTTAAAGAGAATGGCGGCCAGCCTGCAAGTGTTTTTGCTTTGGATCAAGCTGGAAGGGTATGAGATTATTACTTTTTAGTGTTTGAGTGTTTTTTATGAAAGTTGAAATTTTTAAATTAACTTTAAGCATGACCTAGACATCAATATGGAGACAATTGCGTGCAACTCTTTTTCTTGCCTATGATGGCTTATTTAAGAAAACGTGTCAAAATATTTCCATGTGCATGTTTTTCTCAGAAAAAAGGTCACACCAGTGACAATTGTACGGTTATATATAGGTTTAAAGAGAGGGGCTATTCCTATAGGGTGTTAAATGAGGCTCTGGCGATAGCGAGGAAACGCCAGGTTGAACCTGTGAGAACAAGGGAGAATCAATCCTGGGTGGTCTTCAGTACTAAATATAATCAACATACCAAAAATGTGGGCAACTTTATTAAAAAACAATGGAATATAATACAATCTGACGCTGATTTGGCCAGGATTTTTTCTGACCCCCCGTTAGTCTGCTATAAAAGAGGTACTAATTTAAGGGATCTACTTGTTAAAAGTGACCCAGTACATTGCTATCATAATCTTACGCGCACCTGGCTCTCTAACGCCAAGCCTGGATGCTACAGATGCCCTAGGTGTACCTCTTGCAGATTTATGTCCCCCGGGCAGTCTTTTTTACATCCACATACGGGTAAACGATTTACTATAAGACACCACATTACCTGTAATACAACACATGTGATTTACCTGATTACTTGCCCATGTGGCCTATCGTATGTAGGGAAAACCGTTTTGACATTGAGGCTTAGGATGGACGCACACCGATCCGCAATAAACACGGCCTTCCGCGACGGCAGAACCATGAAACCAGTAGCTAAACATTTTCTTGAACAGGGACACAGATTGCCTACTTTCAAATATATAGGCATTGATCACATTCCTCCTTTGAGGCGGGGGGATGATCGATCCAACATTCTACTACAAAAGGAGGTATTTTGGATTAAAAAATTAAATACCCTGTCCCCACTTGGCCTTAATGAGAATTGTCCCTTAACCTGTTTTTTAAAACAAAGGTGATCCCCACATAGCCCTACTGCTAAGCCTCTATACAAGGTTGCCATTGTGCATACATAGAGTTTGAAAATCGTTACTCTTGTTGCTGTTCTAGTATATGAACTAAAATTGATACTTTGTTAGAAATGTTTCTTGATGTTATCAGTTTCTGAAGTCCATTAACTATTTAAGTTGCAATGTGTTTTTAACTTTATATAATAATTTATTCTTTTGTCTCTTCCTTCACAGTGAAGGATATGATTATGAACATATGATTATATTTGGGGTTTGTGATTGGGTGAGTGTCTCTTCCTTTTTTCTACTTAAAGTTTACATTGTAAAACATTCAGTGTCTTGATAATGGTCCTAGAGGTGGACCGAAACATTGAACAGTTTTAATGTAACTTAATAAATATTTGATTTTTAATTAAAATCCCAGTGTGCACTCATGCTTTCTGGATTAGTTATATATATATATATATATATATATATATATATATATATATATATATATATATATATATATATATATATATATATATATATTCCACAAAATAGCCAGCACTCTCGAAAATATATTTCAGCTTGCCTGTAGTCAGCAAGAATGGTCCGCACTTTCAGGTCTTATGTAGAAAGTAAAAAAGTTTTATTGTTACATACGAGACTAACGTTTCGGCCTCCTCCGAGGCCTTTCTCTGATTGTTTGTAAAAATGCCATAAATACCCAAACAAGGCGGGAAAGAACACATAGAGACTGACGTGTTAACAACATCACTAAAACGCGACTCACATTTGCATATCAATCATTAAACATCTCAATAATATAAATATCTCATAATGATTGCTATGCAAATGTGAGTCGCGTTTTAGTTCTTGCTGACTATATATATATATATATATATATATGCATAGAATGGACCAGCACACCGTTTTCTTCAATCAAACGTGTTTATTCAATACACACTGTGCATCCAACGTTTCGGCCCGCATCCGGGCCTTTATCAAGGATAAAGTGACAGTGATAGTGATCAGCCTTTTATACCCATAATCCCCCTCGTTAGTCATGTCATGATGACCTCATCACAATGCTCAATTTACACTCCAATTACACATGTGTTAAAAATGTCGCACAGGAAAAACATCTTTTCAAGTTATAATGTGCTTGTAATTACCACCTAACTGTTATATATTTAATAAGTGCCACAATTTCTCAAAAATAAAATCTTTCATTTCTAATTGCAATGCGTCCTCATTATTTGCAATAAACCTCTTTGTGTAAAAGTGAATATAAAACATTAAGTGTACCTTTACATTACTGCCAGTAGATGTCACCATAGTGCTGAAAAATGAATATGTGCTTTGATCCACTGAAGTGAATTAAAATTGTTACAAGTTATTTTCTTTAACTCCAGAAACGGCAAACACACAGATACAGCACCTGCAAATTAAGATAAACGTTATCTCAACCAGTTGAAACATATGTGTTTATGAAGGAAACAACTCCTATGTATCCTTCCAATAGAAACAAATCTTTGTTCATTTATTCTGGTCTCTCTTCTAAATCTGATCTCTAGGCACTGATAAAAAAGGGAAATTTATATGCTGCTACGTTAGAAAGCAACCCAATGACTGCTGTCCATTTAATCCCCTTGGCGCTACACAGCCCAGTTCATAAATCCAGTATGCCTCCCTTTTTAAGAGCATATTATCATAGTCCCCTCCTCTTGCTCTCTTGGGGATCTGCTCTATGGGCATGCACCTAAATGCTGCTGGACTATGCCTGGCCTCCGCCCAGTGTTTAGCTACTGGCTGCTGTGAAATGTCTTGTTTTCTGCCTTTTTCTCTCTTGCTTTTCTCAGGATCCAGGGCTGCTCTAATGCTGGACCTGTGCATCGACATTCTCTCCTTGAATGGTCTGATCGTTTTACCACAGTAAATGAGCCCACAGGGACACTTTACAATGTAGACCACCATAGCGGTATCACAGGTCATTCGTTGCCTGATCTTATACCGCTTCCCTGTGTGTGGATGGGTAAAATATGTGCCCTGTATTAAAGAACTACACAGTATGCAGCCCATGCATTTATATACACCCGGACGTTGTGTAAGAAAATGTTGGGTATTGGATCTTTGGTATTTATTCACAGGGTCAGAGGGGCTCAATATTTCTTTCAGATTGCTACCCCTTCTAAAACTGAATCTGGGCTTCTCAGGTAACTTTTGGTTAGTGCGTCATCAGTCTTTAGAATGGGCCAATGTTTTAATACACTACTTTTCACAGCTGCACTATTCACCCCATATTTACTCACGTAGTATAGGTCATTACTCTCACCCCCACCTCTGATGACCTGCTTGTGTTCCTGTTCCCGTATGATCTCCTCTCTATCCAAAGAGAGAGCCCAGTTTTTAGTCTCCAAAAGCAATTTTTCGGGGTATCCCCTCTCTAGGAACTTGTTATACATATCTGTGAGATCCTCCCGCCTCTTACTATCGTCACTATCAATGCGCACCACCCTAAGCATCTGTGACTTGGGCAGTGAGTTCAAGAGATGCCTAGGGTGGTTGCTATGGTAGTGGGTCAGCGTATTCCTGTCTGTAGGCTTTCTGTATATACACGTCTGCAACTGATCATTTTCCTTATAAATTTCAACGTCCAAAAACTCTATTTTCTGTAGACTGTACTTGGCCGTGAATTTTACGGGGCTCTCTAAATCATTCAAAACCTTTATGAATTCATCCAACTCACCAGTGGGGCCTAACCATATGTAGAAGATGTCGTCTATATATCTCCTGTAGAACGCCCCAAACTGTCTGAACAGGGGATGGCTCAATATATGGTCGGATTCAAATTTATACATAAATGCATTCGCATACGCTGGGGCTACCTTCGACCCCATTGCTGTACCAGTAAGTTGTACAAAGTATTCATTCTCAAATTTGAAGTAATTTTTGTATAAAATAAATCTGAGTAGATCCAACATAAGTTCTACTGGCGGGCCTTCATACATTGCATTGTCGGTAACTAATTCCCGCACCGCCTCCACACCTGCATCATGTGGGATGCAGGTGTAGAGGCTCTGCACGTCCATAGTCACCAACAACATGTCAGTACAAGGGCAATGTATGCTCCGAATCACCTTAAGAAAATCACTCGTGTCCTTCAAATAACTTGACATACCCTGTACACATGGCTGCAATGCAGAATCCACATAAGATGCAATCCCCTCATTTAAAGACCCATTTGAAGAAATTATGGGGCGCCCTGGTGGTGTATATAGGCTCTTATGAATTTTAGGCAGTGTATATATAACTGGGCGTATAGGGCAAGTTGGCAAAAAGTATTCATACATGCTTTCCGTAATCCATTCCTTATTTAAAGCAGTTTGTAACAACACATTTAATTCTCTATGAAAATTTTCAGTGGGATCAAAAGACAATCTCTTGTATTTAGTGATATCAGCTAGCTGGGATAGGAGTTCACATTTGTAATAGGAGTAGTCCATGACCACAATCCCCCCTCCCTTATCCGCAGTCTTGACAATGATATCCTTATTTTGTTTAAGGGACTTAATAGCCCCCTTCTCCGCCATAGTCAGATTGCCCCTCCATTTCTGCTGCTTGTTATAATGGAATGCAGTGTCTGTGTCCAGCATACGATTAAAAGTCTTGATGGAGGCATTGGTACTTATAGGATCATACACACTCGTGAGTTTAAACTTATGTAATCTGGGAGCTGATATATTAAATATATAACAGTTAGGTGGTAATTACAAGCACATTATAATAAATATAGTAAATTGAGCATTGTGATGAGGTCATCATGACATGACTAACGAGGGGGATTATGGGTATAAAAGGCTGATCACTATCACTGTCACTTTATCCTTGATAAAGGCCCGGATGCGGGCCGAAACGTTGGATGCACAGTGTGTATTGAATAAACACGTTTGATTGAAGAAAACGGTGTGCTGGTCCATTCTATGCATATATAAAGACTTTGACCGAGCACCCGGCTTGGAGAAAAAAGAGGACAGAGTGCAGGTGTTTGTACTATATTATATTGAAGCGGTTTCTACCGTTGTCCCTTAAACAAAATAAGGATATCATTGTCAAGACTGCGGATAAGGGCAGTCTTGAAACAAACAAAATAAGGATATCATTGTCAAGACTGCGGATAAGGGAGGGGGGATTGTGGTCATGGACTACTCCTATTACAAATGTGAACTCCTATCCCAGCTAGCTGATATCACTAAATACAAGAGATTGTCTTTTGATCCCACTGAAAATTTTCATAGAGAATTAAATGTGTTGTTACAAACTGCTTTAAATAAGGAATGGATTACGGAAAGCATGTATGAATACTTTTTGCCAACTTGCCCTATACGCCCAGTTATATATACACTGCCTAAAATTCATAAGAGCCTATATACACCACCAGGGCGCCCCATAATTTCTTCAAATGGGTCTTTAAATGAGGGGATTGCATCTTATGTGGATTCTGCATTGCAGCCATGTGTACAGGGTATGTCAAGTTATTTGAAGGACACGAGTGATTTTCTTAAGGTGATTCGGAGCATACATTGCCCTTGTACTGACATGTTGTTGGTGACTATGGACGTGCAGAGCCTCTACACCTGCATCCCACATGATGCAGGTGTGGAGGCGGTGCGGGAATTAGTTACCGACAATGCAATGTATGAAGGCCCGCCAGTAGAACTTATGTTGGATCTACTCAGATTTATTTTATACAAAAATTACTTCAAATTTGAGAATGAATACTTTGTACAACTTACTGGTACAGCAATGGGGTCGAAGGTAGCCCCAGCGTATGCGAATGCATTTATGTATAAATTTGAATCCGACCATATATTGAGCCATCCCCTGTTCAGACAGTTTGGGGCGTTCTACAGGAGATATATAGACGACATCTTCTACATATGGTTAGGCCCCACTGGTGAGTTGGATGAATTCATAAAGGTTTTGAATGATTTAGAGAGCCCCGTAAAATTCACGGCCAAGTACAGTCTACAGAAAATAGAGTTTTTGGACGTTGAAATTTATAAGGAAAATGATCAGTTGCAGACGTGTATATACAGAAAGCCTACAGACAGGAATACGCTGACCCACTACCATAGCAACCACCCTAGGCATCTCTTGAACTCACTGCCCAAGTCACAGATGCTTAGGGTGGTGCGCATTGATAGTGACGATAGTAAGAGGCGGGAGGATCTCACAGATATGTATAACAAGTTCCTAGAGAGGGGATACCCCGAAAAATTGCTTTTGGAGACTAAAAACTGGGCTCTCTCTTTGGATAGAGAGGAGATCATACGGGAACAGGAACACAAGCAGGTCATCAGAGGTGGGGGTGAGAGTAATGACCTATACTACGTGAGTAAATATGGGGTGAATAGTGCAGCTGTGAAAAGTAGTGTATTAAAACATTGGCCCATTCTAAAGACTGATGACGCACTAACCAAAAAGTTACCTGAGAAGCCCAGATTCAGTTTTAGAAGGGGTAGCAATCTGAAAGAAATATTGAGCCCCTCTGACCCTGTGAATAAATACCAAAGATCCAATACCCAACATTTTCTTACACAACGTCCGGGTGTATATAAATGCATGGGCTGCATACTGTGTAGTTCTTTAATACAGGGCACATATTTTACCCATCCACACACAGGGAAGCGGTATAAGATCAGGCAACGAATGACCTGTGATACCGCTATGGTGGTCTACATTGTAAAGTGTCCCTGTGGGCTCATTTACTGTGGTAAAACGATCAGACCATTCAAGGAGAGAATGTCGATGCACAGGTCCAGCATTAGAGCAGCCCTGGATCCTGAGAAAAGCAAGAGAGAAAAAGGCAGAAAACAAGACATTTCACAGCAGCCAGTAGCTAAACACTGGGCGGAGGCCAGGCATAGTCCAGCAGCATTTAGGTGCATGCCCATAGAGCAGATCCCCAAGAGAGCAAGAGGAGGGGACTATGATAATATGCTCTTAAAAAGGGAGGCATACTGGATTTATGAACTGGGCTGTGTAGCGCCAAGGGGATTAAATGGACAGCAGTCATTGGGTTGCTTTCTAACGTAGCAGCATATAAATTTCCCTTTTTTATCAGTGCCTAGAGATCAGATTTAGAAGAGAGACCAGAATAAATGAACAAAGATTTGTTTCTATTGGAAGGATACATAGGAGTTGTTTCCTTCATAAACACATATGTTTCAACTGGTTGAGATAACGTTTATCTTAATTTGCAGGTGCTGTATCTGTGTGTTTGCCGTTTCTGGAGTTAAAGAAAATAACTTGTAACAATTTTAATTCACTTCAGTGGATCAAAGCACATATTCATTTTTCAGCACTATGGTGACATCTACTGGCAGTAATGTAAAGGTACACTTAATGTTTTATATTCACTTTTACACAAAGAGGTTTATTGCAAATAATGAGGACGCATTGCAATTAGAAATGAAAGATTTTATTTTTGAGAAATTGTGGCACTTATTAAATATATAACAGTTAGGTGGTAATTACAAGCACATTATAACTTGAAAAGATGTTTTTCCTGTGCGACATTTTTAACACATGTGTAATTGGAGTGTAAATTGAGCATTGTGATGAGGTCATCATGACATGACTAACGAGGGGGATTATGGGTATAAAAGGCTGATCACTATCACTGTCACTTTATCCTTGATAAAGGCCCGGATGCGGGCCGAAACGTTGGATGCACAGTGTGTATTGAATAAACACGTTTGATTGAAGAAAACGGTGTGCTGGTCCATTCTATGCATATATAAAGACTTTGACCGAGCACCCGGCTTGGAGAAAAAAGAGGACAGAGTGCAGGTGTTTGTACTATATTATATATATATATATATATATATATATATATATATATATATATATATATATATATATATATATATATATAGTCGGCAAGATATATATATAATATTGTTGTGAAAAGCCAGTTGGAAGAAGACCATATCTAAATATACCATGTAAATCAATCAAATAACTCAACAAAAGCTGAAAATTACAGGTGGTTTATAATATATATATCCGAAGAATTCGATTGTGAAGGAACTCAAAATGGTATTCGTAAATGATACATTTTCGTTTTATTCTCTAATTTTTATTATCCATTTTCATAGGTTTTTTGCTGGAAGTCACCTGGCAGTTCACTGAAACAGTGCTGGTGGGTTTATGGTCGCCTATTATTTATGTCTGAAGTTGCTTTAAATAAGAATGAAATCATGTTTGTAACACAAGATGGGAAGGATTTACTGGAAAGTGGATGCTGGAAAAGAAAAAGAAAGGTAAATAAAATTAAGAGACAGAGAGGACTGATGGAACACAGACTATGGCTCCGCAATTTTATCAAATAAAAAGGGGGACCTGGGGATTAGGGAAAAATATGAAGCACATAAAGCATTTCTCTGAAATTTTTATAGCCCATGTCCACTTTTTAAAGAATTGGATTTCTAATGGAATATACATTTCTGATGTGATACTACAGATGTATCCTAAAAGTTTATAAATAATTATGTTTTTTTCATTTGTAAAATCTTGTTAGTGGGAGGCTTTTCCAGAGGCCTGCCATCTCCACTGGCTGGGGTAACCCAAATATACTTAACTGAAATAAACATGGTGGTTGGTTTGTAGTAAATAATTATCTCCCACCTCCCCCCCACCCAGCTGCTACCCTGGGCAAATGCCCCTAACTTTTTACTTACCCCTCGTGCAGATTCAGGCATTGGAGTTTACGGCAGCCATCTTTCGGGTCTTCAGTATTCTGACACTGAGACTTGCGTAGTGGCGCATGCGCAGTTGGAGCAATTTCCCATCTTGCGACAACTGCACATGCGCCGAAATTTACGGAAATTGCAGAAGTGCCAGAAGAAGACACGAAGACCTGGAAGATGGCTGTCGTGAAATCTGATCCCTGAATCTGCACCACGGGGGTAAGTAAAAAGTTAGGGGCATTTGCCTGGGGTAACAGCTCGGCTGGGGGGTCTATGTAGGGTAGGGTTTTTGTTTTAATAAAAGGTTTGTTTCTCCTTTAAAAGGTAGCTTGTCTCTGTACCAGTGCATGATAAAGGATTCTTTAAAATGGGGCATAGGGCACAACCTTCCAAAATGTGCTTTAGCAATATATTCCTGTTTTAAGCAACCCTTTTCTTCATCTATAGCTTACTGAGGGACTGCTCAAAATTTGCAATAGCTAGGAGGAGTATGTTCTACAGTAGCACCTCCACTCCTCAAGTTTTTTCAACAATGTCGTAAAATGTAAAATCATGGAAATGCAATTATATTGTGCATTATTTATTGTTGGGACCACAAAAACAGTGTAAAATGCAGGGAAACCTAAAGTTGAGGTTTCCCTGTACGTCTTTAAATATGTGTTGCTGAACTTCTAGCAGTTTAATCTGTCAGGTTTCAGGGAAGGTGACAGATGTAATAATACAGATGTGAACTGTTGTGCCTAGTAGTGATGTTATATTTTCTGCAATGTTTTTTATCTATGACATGTAACCTGTGATACATTGTTCTTCCTTGTTTTGACTCTATTTTGTAAACTGCTATTTTTATACACTCAATAAACTACCCGAATTTAAAAAAAAAAAATATGTGTTGCTGAGTGACATGCAATGTTTCTGTACACCCCTCGTATCAGGACACTGGAATGAACGGTGCTGTAGGAATTAAAACAAAGACACTGATTCCTCACTCTTTATTTTATTGAAGTATTGTTTTCCTTGTGTATTAAGTAAGTAGTACAATTTCTGCCATCACAAAGTTAGTTTATGCAATAAAGATAGATGATTATGACTCTAATTTGCTTTAAGCATTTCATTTTGTAAAATAATTGCTTTTATCATTGCCGTTTTGCATCAAAGGGGTGGTTCACCTGTAAGTTAACTTTTAGCATGTTATTGAATGGCCAATTCTAAGCAACTTTTCAATTGGTCTTCATTATTTTATTTTTTTATAGCCCTATTCATATTGCAGCAATGCATGGTTGTTAGGGTAATTTGCATGTTAGCAATCAGATTGTTGCAATTGTAAACTAGAGAGCCGCTGAATAAAAATCTAAATAACTCAAAAGCCACAAATAATAAAAAATTAAAACCAATTGCAAAATGTCATAGAATATTACTCTCTTCATCTTACTAAATGTTAATTTAAAAGTGAACAACCCCTTTCAAAGAAAAAAAAAAGGCTTCATGTGTATAGCATATTCCCTTTGAACCAATTAACACATAACTGCTTGTAGCTTTGTAGAGCTGCAGGTTCTCTAAGGTAATATAGTTTTTCCTACAGTTTGTTGCCAACAACTGGTTGTGTAGAGTCAGGGAAATGCCCTGCGTGTATCAACAGTAATTTCATGCAGCTGGTGTCTTTAAATAGGTGTGACGCTATTAATAGCTTAATGTTAAAGGATTTCCATCATTAGCATGTTATGTAATTCTATATTTAGTAACAATTTGTACTGTTACGTGAAGTTTCTGTTCATTTTGAGAAACATATTCTGTTCTACTGGAATGTACTACATTGTGTTATATCCCTCTGCAGATTACACTACAGTTGAAGTATCATCGATATACAATTAAAGGGGAACTATTGCAAAAATTAAAATTTAATATAAGCTTCAACATACTGAAATAAGAAACTTTCTAAATACAATCAATCAAAAATTCTGTACCGCTTCTGAAATAATCAAGTTTATGTTCACTATTCCACTCTCATGCAGGAGTTGGGTGTCAGATAATTATTAACAGTTAGATCCAATATATCTTATGCGGGGGCTCCTTTTGCCTAGAAGATGTATTAGAGCTCATTCTATTAAATCACCAGACATCATGTCTCTATACATGCAAAATTTGTGCAAAAGTTAGTTATTTTGTTAGATTTTGTTCCTACTGGAATCAGTTATTTGAATGAGCTCTAATACTGTACATCTGCTGGGAAAGGAAGCCCCCCTTTAAGATATATTGGATCTGACTGTCCATGAATATCTGACACCCAACTGCTGCATGAAGAGAGGATGAAGAGAAACAGATGCTGAGAGAGGAATAGTGAAGATAAACTTGATTATTTCAGAAACAATGCAGAATATTTACTTGATGGTATTTAGAAAATTTCTTATTTCAGTATGGTGAAGCTTATATTAAATTTAAATTTTCGTAATAAGTCCCCTTTAAGGAAAGTCCTGAGATAAGTTGTAATAAAATGGTCATTCCTTTATCTCTCATTAGATAAGAGATTTGTTAAAATCTTGTCCTAAAACAGCACCGTATTTTACAAATTTTATAATGTAATGAAAAATGTAATACGATCTATTTGGGTGGTTTGATGTGTCTGCCTCCGACAGTGTTTTGAATTAGAAGCAATTGTCTTTTGTTGCAAGGAAACACGGCATGAAGTGTCCCCTTCTGAGAACGTTTCATGTTGGGTAGCAAATTGTTCATGTAGTTTATAGTTCATAATTTAAAATCAGTTACATTATGTTTAGATATATGCAGTTACATAGGATTTACTGGATAAGATCTGTTGATGCAGGGAAATCCAGTCATTAGTTCTGCCTAAAACTTTGTCACGGAAATCTAAAATAGATAAAAATGCTCCATAGCTGGATCCTGGGACAGATGTTGACACATGAGGGTTTTGCACGTCTCTCCTCTTGTATCTCATTAGTGGCTATTAGTTGCAACAGTTTTATCATTTGACATGTAGATCAACTGCATAGAAAGATGATACCCTGTAAGTATAAAATGGGGTTAGTCACATGTCAGATTATGTACTGAGCAATTTACACACAAAGAACAATTAAGACTTAATGAGATGGGTAAAATTAATAATAATCAGTTCAAATGAATACACTTTTTTTTTCAAAAAAGCTTTATTGTAAACTGTTAAGAATACAAAGTCTTAGATGCATTTTCAGTTCCGTATAACATGAAATTGTGACATGTTTCATTAACAACTTTAACATGCCCTATAAATACAGATACAAGCAAGCAGGCCTGGACTGGGAGTCAAAATAGGCCCTGTCATTCCAAGTACAAAGCCCCTCTGGCATTTGCCAGAACCCACAGATTGCCAGTCCAGGCCTGCAAGCAAGGACAGAAAGGGTTGAAACGTTTGTCAGCTACCATAGCTGCATCTGTAAATAAACCATATGTTGAGGTAATTCTATTAAGTTTTCTTTCAGACCTCTACGTAAGGGGCTAGAATACTGTGGGGAACTCAGTAGGGGTGGGGATGGGTGAAGAGGAGTAAGATAGAAAGGAATTAGGTGGGTACAGCGGGGTGTCAGCGAACTCGCTCCTTATATACATCTGTTTCTTTAAACAAAAACCATCTAATCCAGATAGCAGTAAAACGTACGAACTGATCAGGGCTGGAGGATGACATGTCCTCAAATTTGCAAATTTCCGTAATTTTATTGAACCAGTCTTTTATGGTAGGGGTATAGGTGGTTTTCCAGTGAAGTGGAATTAAAAGTTTTGCCGCATTTAGTAATTGTGGTTCTAGGCTAGAGGTGAACGTTGCTACTGGCTGTGGATTGTGGAATAACAGCACTTGCTGGGGGTCAGCAGGAATGGGGGTTCTGAGAATTGCACTAGACAGTGAGCATACCTCTTCCCAGAAAGGTCGTTTGAGGTCGCATGTCCAGAAAATGTGGTATAAGGTGCCTTTTTCCCTATTACAACGCCAACAAATGCCATTTGAAGTTTTGTATATGTGTTGTAACTTGGAAGGCGTATAGTACCACCTTGTGAGTATTTTATAGTTTAATTCTTGTATTCGGCAGCATCTCGAGCTTTTGAGCATTTTAGAGAGTATTTGTTCAATCTGCATCTCCTTGAACTGAATATTTAGATCATAAGACGACCTCTTGATAAATGGTACTGACTCACAGTTAGTTGGTAATTGGAGCATTTTCTATAAAAGGGAATCAACATGTCTTGGTGGGTCTGGTAGTGTGCACGTCAGTTCGAATTTGGTAAGGTATCGCCCTAAAGTTTGTGATCCTCCTAGGCTGTGAAAATAGTGGGCTATTTGTGTGAATTTTAGGTGATCTATCTGCTTAAAGTTTAGTATTTTATCTTTAGGTATGAGTGATTTATTTTCCATGAAGTGAAGAAGTTGGAGGTTCCCTTATATTAGCCAGTCATGTAGGTTGATGGGTTGTAGACCAGGAGGAAAGGCAGGGTTATTTATTAATGGGATTAAGGGCAACGGGTAAGTTGAGAGTGAATATTATTTGCGACATTTATCCCATATTGTAATAATAGTGGATGGTCAGAGTGTTTCAGTCTTCTATACAGTATATATTATCTATCCAGGGTAGATGTAGGAGATATGTATATGCTGATTGTTGTTCTATTTAGCTTATTTAAGCTTTATGTTTGCGTAATGTGACCAGTCTATTATTTTCAACAAGACTGAGGCATAGTAATATGTCCGGCAATCATGTAGTGCTATACCTCCCTGGCGTTTAGATGTAGTTAGTGTTTTGTAACTAATTCTGGCTTTTTTGTCCTGCCATATAAAGTGTTTTATCATATTTTGTAGTTGGTTCAATAGGGATTCTCCTATTTGTAATAGGAGTGTTTGGAAAATGTATAGGATTCTAGGCATGATATTCATTTTTACGATGTTCATCCTCCCAAACCATGATATAGGTTTATCCTTCCACATATGTAGGTCTCTTTTAATCTTTCCTATCACTTGTTTCAAATTGAGTTCTGCCCAGTTCGAGGTATCCTTGGTGATCTGGAGGCCTAGATAGGTAAGGGAGCGTGGGTTCCATTTATATGGGAATCCTGTGGACATAGACTTTTGAACATGGAGTCCTGTATTAATGTACATAAAATATGAAAGCCACTGAGGGCTCCTAAAAAATAACCCAGCTGGTGCAGACCACACTGCAGGATTTATGCAGCTTAGTTCCAATCAAGTACTGTTTTATTATTAGAAAGAAAAGGGAAATCATTCAAAAACGAATCCTCAGTGATCTTATTCAATATTGTTTGATAGGTTAGCCGTAATAAAACAGATATTGTGCACAGTAATAGTCTGCATACGCCTGTATATTATGTAGATGAGTTGGCTACTATGCTGATTAATGACTCTGTCATTCCATGTTCAGGAATTCTAAATATCTGCATGATGACAAAGCTGAAATACAGAACTAAATACAGGCATGGTAACTTGCAAAGATGATAACTAGAAATGTGCGTAAGCCTATTAATAGGCTTTTCTTGGCTATAAAACAGGGCTGTTCCTGTTAAATGTAGGTTTCCCTCCTCATGCAGAACAGAAAGTAAAAATGTAATCATGAATGGTAATGATTTTTTTAATATTTCTAAAAGTAGCACCTGATGAACATTAGAAAAGTATTGCTTTACATATATAATGGTAAGTCTTTGGTGTACATCTGTTTTCTTTAAAGGAAAGCTGGATTTTTCGCTATGCTTTTTTCCCAGGCTCGTAATCCTTTAACGAATAAATTGCATGTGCGGTAAAAAAAATTACAAAAGCAATGTTCTGCCGTTTTACTGATAAGGATAACATGTAAAATGGCAGTGTGGTGCTTTGTTAATTTTTTCCAAGGATGATGCTCTTTTTAGGGGATGCAAGAGAGCTAGAAGTAAAATGGTGGATTGACCCTCTGTTAGTGTTTTCCTCGACAAGTGCATTCATTTCTGAAAAGGGGCATTGGCCCGAGGAAAAAACACCCACCAGTGAATTTGCCTTTCCTTGTCCTTTGGGATAAAAATGGAGAGATTTATTTGTCATTTTGCATTGCTGTAGGTCATGGCTTTGCAACCGCAACGCGTTCGGCTAAAACCATGGCTGGTGGCCCAGGTGGATAGTGGAATGTACCCTGGTCTCGTCTGGTTGAACAGAGAGGCAAAAAGGTTCCAGATCCCATGGAAACATGCAACAAGACATAGCCCCCAGCAGGAAGAAGAAAAGACAATATTTAAGGTAAGTAATTATGATTGCAATAACTGTACAGTTATATGTTCTGCTTATACATGCAGATGAATTAAATATAAATTGAATGTAAATGAACTATAATTACTCAGTCCATAAATAGTGTGTATTGCATAGCGATATTTAGAAAGCTTTTGGGGCTTATTTACTAAAGCAGAATGTGTATTTCCAAGTAGAAATGGCATCACCCCAGTGTTTTCCATTTACAAAATGTGAAGCTCCATGAAAAGGTTTCTCCAGCCACTTTCTAAAGTATATTTCTGGTCTCTCAGGTTTTTTCTTTTTGCTTAAAACGTTCACCAATTCTGAGTTATAAGCCATGGCCAAAATTAGTGCAAATTTGACTTAAGTCTATCACCAGATGGATTTGGAAAGTCAGATTCCTGTATAAAAATGTTTGACAATATTTTCCATTGCATTTTCATGCCAAGAAATTGCAACCGTTTAGCCTCCCTCTCTCTTCTCTTTATTGTAAACTCTGACAAAGAGGATCCTTATCAGTGTTATTTTCTATAGTATATGTTAGTGCTTTATAAGTAATATTATTTTCATAGTAATTGAATTGTTTTCCATCATCTAGTGGCTTTCCCCTTGCGCCTTAGAATGATTCTGGCGTATAAGTTAACATTGGCCCTCCAGCAGGCCTTACTGTCATTTTGTTAAGCCTAATTAAAATAAATCACGTTTCCGAGTGAAAAATAGCTAATGGCTTAACTATTATTTTATATTTTGCAGCAGACTCACCCATGGGATCATCTAGTACAGGCAGCTGCACCCCTGAGCAAACATGGCCAAAGACTGAGCCTCAGGAGATGGAAGTGCCCCCAACATCAGGCCCTGCTGACTTTTTCAGTTCTCCCGAGATGTGGATCAGTTCCCTACCAAGTATGTAATGTTTAAAGCATAGATACATTGTTTTAATCTACATATATAGATGCCTGATGTCTTCAGGTCTGGTTTACTTAAAGACCCAGTGATTATTACGTTAAATAGCATTGTGTGTTGTAATAGCTTGTACTCAAAATATTAGGTATACGTACATTCACTGCATAAAGATAGGAAAGCAAAGGGTAGTCTTGAAGAACACACTGCATGATGTGTAAGAATGGGGGCATTGTACGCATATGGTGTAGATGGGGTCTGGGAAAAATGTATTTGCTGTGAAGTTACACCCCGTGTGAGTTACGGGGGGGGGGGCGCTTGAGGGGTGGTTTTTATAGATTTTAAACTATTTGCCTTTTCAAATGGGGGTCACTGACTCCATCTAAAGACAAATGCCCTGTAAGGCTACAGATATATTGGTTATTGCTACTTTGTATTACTCATCTTTCTATTCAGGCCTATGAAATTAAATTGATAAAGCCCGCTTTTTAATACAAGATTACATATGCTTACAGTCTATAGCAAAAATGTCTAAATTGTGCTTAACCAGGTATCCTTTACAGCTGTTAGATACACTCTGAGCTGTAGAATAGTTCTCCCTCCTTTAAAACTTAGAAGAAAATACACTGCACATAGTCATGTATCTGCTATACCATTTTTAATTGATATATAAACTTATTTTTGTGCTTAGTGACTGACTTAGAAATCCAGTTCTATTATCGGGGCAAAGAGATGGGTCAGGCGACTATAGTCAGTAATCCTCAAGGCTGCCGACTTTTCTATGGCGACCTGGGACCAATGCCCAATCAGGAAGAGCTGTTTGGACCCATCACCCTTGAACAAGTTCGCTTCCCTGGGACAGAACAAATTGTAAATGAAAAACAGAAGCTCTTTACTAGTCGTCTTCTTGATGTCATGGACAGGGGTCTGATATTAGAAGTCAGTGGGCATGCCATATATGCAATCAGACTGTGCCAGTGTAAAGTCTACTGGAGTGGGCCCTGCTCACCATCTCCGACTACCCCAAACCTTATTGAAAGGCAGAAGAGAGTTAAACTTTTCTGTCTGGAGACTTTCCTTAGTGGTAAGTATTCTGTCTCAATACAAGTGTGAAGACCTGAAAGAGTTTGTGATAAATATTCTTTTTTTTCTTGTTTACCAAGTCTAGTATAGCCTGTTCTGGATAGAAAAAGATGATATGTTCAAATTATTAACAATTTAAGTTTCATTTATACTCCTATCCAAGTTTGATTTGTTTTTAAGCATTCCTACTAAAAGTAAGTACTTATTACGGCCATAGCCATGTCTTATTTCGTCAATTCCTATAGGGACAGGTTCAATCCCACCGTCCTGCCGTTTCTGCTTTCATACCATTCTTCAGCAGTCTTTTAAGTCTACTTATTTTTATAAAATTTCCTGCCATTCATTTTATCATTAGTTACAAACTGAATTGTAAATTAACTCGGATCTATCTCCCTTCTAATGGAGATCACCAAAAGTCTGTTACTTAGTGGAAAAGGCATTACTTGAATTATTTGCTCTATGGAGTATTGAGCTAATTTATCATTTGGGGCACTGGAATGATACCATGTGCTTATAGATATACTTAATTTTCCTGAGTACAAACTGTTTTGTCATGAGTTTGTGTGGGTACTATAGACAGAGGCCCAAACAGCCCCCACCCGCCCACTAAATAGTACAGCAGTCTCTCTGGTATTTGCCAGGTCTCACAGATTGCTAGTCCTGGCCTGATTTAGGTGTATATCAAGACAGTGGCTTCTGCTCTGTGTTTTGTAAAAGTTTATGTAATATGCAGAAGTGCACCACTATTTCTATAAAAAGAGATACATTTTTATTGTACCTTTGGTGCAAGGAAAAAGTAATTGAACCTTAGGATTTATGGTGCAAACTGAGTTAATCTAAGGCAATACACTACTGGACCCGCTCATTTGACAAGGTCACAATTAGGCCACCAACACACTGGGCCAAATCAGGATAATTTGATCATTTGGGCCCCAGGCCAATGGCGTCCTAAGGAGACCCTTTAGGAGAAAGTTTCATCAACCATCACCAGTAGGGATTTTCAGTATTCAGCTGAAAATTTGTCTGTAAAACAAGCTTTTTGGAGGCCCCCCTTACACAGGCCAATAAGGTACAGACACTGTCTGGAGAGGCAGAGTCACAGCATTCATCCCTCTGGAAAAACTTTTCTATGTGGCAGTTGATTATCTGACTTTTGCCAATATACACATCACAAATGACCGCAACAAAATATCACTTGCATTTAGTTTATAACAACGCTAATTTAGGTGCAAGAAAAGTACTGAATTGTGTTTGTCCCAAATTATTCCTTCCCTTCAAAGTGCTGATTCTATTTTTCTTGTTCAAGTCTCAATGGGAACCATACAAATAGAAAAATGAATAGCAGATGCATAGCAAGCCCAGTATTCAAGCCCTCCTTGGCATGGGACTTATGCGCAACCAAGCCTAACCAAAATGTAGTCAAGAGGCATATATTTTTTACACACAATGTTTTATCTGCTAATTCTGTTATAAAAAACTGATATTGTGACTGAATTGTTTTATTGATTTATTCTTGTATGTAGAACTTATTTGTCATCAGAGGGGGGCTCCTACAAAGCAGCCACCATGTGAAATCTACTTATGCTTCGGAGAGGAGTGGCCAGATGACAAATCCAGAGAAAGAAAGCTCATCATTGTTCAGGTGTGCTACTCAAAAGTTCATACTGTGCATGTACTACGTGTACATTATTAGACAGGGTAATGTAAAGGCAACTTATGGAAAGCAGTCCTAAATGGATGCTTAAATATGTGTCCTTTTGAATGCAAAGATGGTGGTAGGGCAATTAATTAGGTATTTTAAATTTACGAATCCATGCATCTTATACAATCTCCTGTAAATTTTGCTATTTTGGCAGATTATAACAGGAGAATTTTTGGGGGCCCAGATGCGTAACAGTGACAGATGTTCAACATACGTTCAATGAATACGACTTGAGCTGAACATACTTTTAGCATTGCTTTAATTACAAAACATCTATCTAGTTATTTCTTGAGCTAAACTGGGCAAATGGGAAATCTGAAGCAACTGCATGTCCCAGTGACACACACATAATAACTCTTACTTTATTCTATATTTTTTTTTTACATTTCTTCACAGATAATACCAGTTGTAGCACGTATGATACTTGAGATGTTTAGTGGGGACAGCATCCGTTCCTTTGACAGTGGAAGAATCCGTTTGCAAATCTCTGTCCCTGACATCAAAGACAACATTGTTGCTCATCTGAAACAACTGTATCGCCTTCTTCAGAACTACCAAGGGCCAGATGCTTGGCCTCTCATGCAGCCCCAAAACATGCACCTGGCTGAGACACTTCAAACCCAGTGAGGACTGGTTCCTCACAAAACTCTTGTCTTTTTAAAGAAGCACAAACTACTGTCCCCCTGGGGGACCTTTTACTATATTATAGTGTAGAAGAAGGACCCCCCCCCCAGTAATATGGAAGCTTTAATGCATTAACATCCTAGGTCCAATCAATTGTATACCCCTTGCACATACCTGACATGTTGTTTTAGAGTCATTGTAGCTTTAAAAACAGGGAATATTACTGGTTTTACAATCAGGCTTATGACAGGTGTTCCACAGGGGAGCCTGCAGCTGCCCCATTTGTGAACGTATAGGTTAGAATGGGACACGTGGGACAGAAAAGCACAGCCCTGTTTGAAAAGAGACAAGTGGATTTTATTCATTTTTGTCACTACACATACAGGTTAGCACGGGGTTTTATCTTCTTTTATTTTTCCAGAAGCTGAAGAAAATGCTTCAAAATACATTAAGGCTTACTGAAAGCTGTTTTTTCTAAAGCACAGGCAGAAATTGAGCTTTCTGCAAATTTTCCCACCATTGTACTTGTACTCTACTTATTTATTATTTTTATTGCATTAAAATTATTTTTTCTCCTCCAGTAACATATTAAAATAATAGTATAGTATTCAGTGCTGTTAGTGTGAAACCATAGGACTATGTGGCATGAAGGTCAGATGAAGGGGGGAGTACATCTACAAATTGACTTTTTTTTTTTTTTAGAAACCTTGATTTCTCATCAAGCATTCACCAGTAACTAAATAGCCCATCTAAATTCTAGAATAGAAGGAGAACAAATATCATTTTATTAAAAAAAAGATATAGCTTCATTGCCATCTAAATCACTTCTACAATTTCAATTTGGTGGTTGGAAAATAACGAAAAATATGTTACTGAAATTTACTTTTGTGTACAACATGCTCAAGTTTATGTAAAATTCCCTTAATCTTTTTTTTTAATAGCAAAATTATACTATTTGGGGAAAATTACATGACTGCAATACTTTTTAAATAAATATTTAATAACCATGCAAAATTAAACAAATAATTCATTGGTGCAAACAATGTATTCATAATCTGCTAATAAATACCCTTTTTTCCAAGAAAATGTTTGAAATTTGGTTGAAATTGCATTGCCACAGGGCATTCTTACAGTGACACTATGGGGCACATTTACCTAGGGTCGAATATCGATGGTTAATTAACCCTCGATATTCAACCGTCAAAGTAAAATCCTTCGACTTCGAATATCGAAGTCGAAGGATTTACCGCTATTTCTACGATCGAACGATCGAAGGAATAATCATTCGATCGAATGATTAAATCCTTCGAATCGAACGATTCAAGGATTTTAATTCATCGATCGAAGGATATTCCTTTGATCAGAAAATTGTTAGGAAGCCTATGGGGACCTTCCACATAGGCTAACATTGGCCTCGGTAGGTTTTAGGTGGCGAACTAGGGGGTCGAAGAATTTTCAGTACTTCGACTATCGAATGGTCGGAAAGTCGAACGATTTTTAGTTAGAATCGTTCGATTCGAAGGTCGTAGTCGAAGGTTGAAGTAGCCCATTCGATGGTCGAAGTAGCCATATTCGACCATTCGAAATTCAAACTATTTTTCCTCTATTCCTTTACTCGAACTAAGTAAATGGGCCCCTGTACAGGTTTTCATTGTAGAATATGTGGCTGCATGTGGCATCTCTTGCTATACATTTCCAATTTTACTTCTAGTATACTGCTTATGTGCAACTCTAGTGAGCCTGACTGAAGTACAAGGGATCTCTGGGAAAACAGGGTAAGATGGCAGCATTGTGCTTATGTAGAAAAAATCATAGGCCAGTCAAATTTATTCATGAGCAAATCACAGTAGAAAAATGTAATTTGTGTGCCTAACAAATTGGTACCCACTAGGCTTTTATGTCCTTTAGGGCATGTGCACTTGTGCTGTTTTGTCACTCACAGATACAAATCAATAAAGGAATTCTTTAGAAATGTATCCAAGTACACTATAACTATAATGAACAGTGCATGATAAGGACTGATATAATGACAAATGATAGTCCTCATTGTGCTGTGTGTAACTGCTAAAGCATTTTTGACAAATTACATAATGTATCTCCACACAGTCACCCATAACTGTCTTTGCTTTTAATAGTAAGAATACACTATTTTGGATTTTTCTGACCTTACTTTTCTGGTGAATTACCCTGAGTCATTGATTTTTCTGAATAAAGAAAACATTGCCTGCCTGTATTAATCCTATATAATAAAGTTGAAGTGTCTCTGCGTCCAGTACCTGTGTCGGTGGGATTGCGCTACTGTGCATGTGCCCCACGGACTGTCGTTACATATGTTCTAGCGCCTGTTAATTTAACGGGCTTAATGTCTAGTATATACATAATGTTCTAATCATCACTTTAACAAGGGGGAGCAGATTCTGTGGCCTCAATTCTGGCCTGGTAAGTACCCACTCTGCTCCCTCTGTGCTGTAATTGCATATTTATTAAACAAATGTGTTTGATCCCTACCATATATAAACCTATACTTTTTTCGTGTTACTAGTCCTTTTAAGGGGTTCTTCACCTTTAAATTAACATTTAGGGGCTGATTCACTAACTTCGAGTGAAGGATTCGAACTAAAAATCGTTCGACTATTTGATAGTCGAAGTACTGTCTCTTTAAAAAAAACTTCGACCCCCTACTTCGGCAGCTAAAAGCTACCGAAGTCAATGTTAGCCTATGGGGAAGGTCCCCATAGGCTTGCCTAAGTTTTTTTGATCAAAGGATATTCCTTCGATCGTTGGATTAAAATCCTTCAAATCGTTCGTTTCAAAGGATTTTATCGTTCGATCAAATTTTCTGCGCTAAATCCTTCGACTTCGATATTCGAAGTCGAAGGATTTCAATTCCTAGTCGAATATCGAGGGTTAATTAACCCTCGATATTCGACCCATAGTGAATCAGCCCCTTAGTATGATGTAGAGAGTGTTATTCTGAGACAACTTGAAATTGGTTTTTATTATCCGTGGTTTTTAAATTCCTTTATTCAGCAGCTCTCCAGTTTGCAATTTCAGCAATCTGATTGCACCAATTTAAATAAGAGAATACAATATGAATAGACATGAGCCCAAATAGAAAGAGGAGTATTAAAAAGTAGCAATAATGATAAATGTGTAGCCTTATAGAGCATTTGTTTTTACATGGCGTCAGTGACCCCATCTGAAAGTGTCAAAAGAAGAAGGCAAATGATTCAAAAGCCATAAAAAAGAAAAAAATGAAGGCCAGTCGAAAAGTTGCAATTGATTTTGATTTGTGTTTTTTGAGATATTTAGCTTTTTATTCAGGAACTCCCCAGATTGAAGTTCAGCAACCTGGTTACTAGGGTCCAAATTACTCTACAAAGCATGCATTAATTTGAACGAGAGACTGGAATATGAATAGGAGCGGGTCTGAATAGAAAGATGAGTAATAAAAAGTAATAACTATAAATGTGTAGCCTTACAGGGCATTTGTTTTTAGATGGGGTCAGTGACACCCATTTGAAAGCTGGAAAGAGTCAGCAGAATAAGGAAAATCATTTAAAAACTATGCAAAAGAAAAAATGAAAACCAATTGAAAAGTTGCTTAGAATTAGCCATTCTATAACACACTAAAAGTTAATTTGAAGGTGAACCACCCCTTTTTCAGTTCACCAGAAATAAAGACTTTTTTTCAATTACTTTGCAGAAAATGTAAAGTTTTGTAATACCTTTTATTGGCTAACTGAATAAGTAAAAATTGCAAGCTTTCAGAGCACACGGGTGCCTTCGTCAGGCAAAATACAAAAAAAAGGAGGATATGGGTTGGGGGTAATTAAAGGGTGTCTGTCACCCCAAAATGTTTCCCCCACAGCAGATGCAGCCTAATAGAGCATGCGCACCAGTTAAAGGAGAAGTAAACCCCTTATTAAAAAAACTCCTACACTATATAAACCTTCCCTCCCTCCTCCCCTCCAGCCTAGCTGCTACCCCGGGCAAATGCCCCTAACTTTTTACTGACTGCTCAATGCAGATTCACAGCATTGGAGTTCACGGGTGCCATATTCTTCGGTCTTCAGATAGGCTGGGGGGGAGGAGGAGGGAGATGTAGGGTAGGGTTTTTTTAATAAGGGGTTTATTTTTCCTTTAAGGGAAACTTTGATTTTTTTTTTTAAAAGAATGTCCCCTGTCTGTACTAGGCAAGCAATGCTGGGGCTGCTATGGATAGTTATGCACATGCTTGTGAGGTCCCATGTATGTGCATAATGAGTGTGTTGAGTGAAACATTATGCACATTGGTGCTTTATGAATAAGTATTACTAATTATGCACGCTTTGCAGCAAAAACTAAGATTCTAAAATCTGGTCATACAGGTACCAATAAAATAATTTTGTATGATGGTCAGTACGTGTATGCGGCTTGATGATGCCAAACAATATCCATGTACTATAGATATTTGTTGGTTTGCAGACAGGGCATATTTAAAACTGTAAACTGCCAATGTATGGTGCATCTGCTGATTATCAAGTGAATGAACTGCACGTCTATTTCAAGTTATCTTTTTCCATAATTTTAGGCTGTTGGTACAAATGAGCTGAAACGCAAAAGGGAACCCATACTGTGTACGGCCCTACATACAGTATATATCCATCACCATGGATACCATGAGGGGTTGGCCCCTTAAATCTTACAGACATCGCATTGGTGTTGCAGCTACGGGTCAGCCACCATGCCTTCCCATAAAAACCCAGAAGTTAGAGCTGAATTAATTTAATAGCAGCGATATAACAATAGGACAACTTTCTATTGATAACTTTCTTCACCAATCCGAAGAAAGTTTTTATATTCCTTCCTGCGCCAATAGAAGCGGAGGTGACATAAACATCAAGCCCGCCGCTTGTGCGTGAGATATTAGGAATAAACTGCACCGCGACTGGCCATAGTAGTACGGTGTCCATCATAGGACAACTTCCGGCATTGTGCTACATGAGCCCTCCCTGTCAAAACTCCTGCATCGCTAGTGTTTCAACTCCCACTTCAACAATGTGCTTTCCACTAATTTAGCCCTCATCTTCTGAGAGATGTAGTTCAGAACACCCATATGTATATAATGTCTATGGTTAATGCAATTGTCTGAATGCATTTCTGAGGTGACCTTCCAACAGATGAAACTTGGTCAAAGATGAGACTGTAATGTTATATAAAGCACTGCTGCCTGGAGACCTGGAGAATGTGGAGTGAGGTTGGGGCTGCAATTGTGTCTGTCATGAATCCATAGGGGTTACAGTATGTCAAAGTGCTTAGGGGTCTGTTTAAGACTTGTGTGTTTCACCAGCAGGCTTACCCCCTTATTGACATATCAGTGGATATACTTTACTATTTGACACATCCAGTATAAAGGACATCAAAATGCAACGGCGCCCTGTTTTTGTATTTTCACAGATTTTCGTTCGATGTGTATATTTGATGTATGATGTATAAATGTATTTATAAAGTGCCACAAGGATACTAAGTGCTGTATAATCTTACAGTGTACATAGGGAACATTAAAATAAATAAATAAGTATAAATGTGGTAAGAGACACAGTAGGAAGGAGGCGTCTCCCCCGTAGAGCTTACAAGTGGGTGGATAATATACAGGCATAAATTGGAGGGCAGACATGCACAATTTTTGGGCATTAACCCTTAAGTACCAGAACTGGACTAGACTACATAATGTTCTAGTACCTCCAATGTTAGCATTTTAGTATCTTTTTAAAGAGATTGAGCAAGTGTTTCTTACAAAGGGACTTGCGTCTTCTGCTGCTACTGAATATTTTGAAATGGGATTATTGTGTGACTTAATTAGGGACGTGGTGGAAAAACCTAAATCAAGCCAAGACAATTATGTAACGTGTGTGTGTGTGCGTGCGTGCGCGCGCGAAGACATGGAAGCATAGACCAGCACAACAGCCGGCTTTGTTTTCAGACACGCCAAGCCCTACCAACAAAAACAGCACTAATAGGATGGGAGAGGGGGGGCACCTACATTTTTTTCCCCTGCCGGCTCAGTTTTTTTGCTCGTTCACCACTTTTTTTTGTATAGGGGGGAACACTATTATATAATATATATTATATGGTGAATAATGTACACACTTATGTAAAATATTGTAACGAACGTACCTGGTGGTCTAGGGGGGGACGGCAGGGACGCCTGCCGCCCCCTCGGCGGGGACGCCCGCCTCGACGAGTGGCTTCCTGTAGGCCGCAGGTGCCAGCATCTTAGGGCGTGCGCGGCGCGCTCTGGTGTAATTTAAAGGCGCAGGCGCGCTGACGTAGTGACGTCAGCGCGCAATTCAAACACTATTTAAAGCTCATTAGGGCTGTGGGACCTTGCCCGTGATAGGATTTTGTTTCCTGGTGCTTCTGAGCCTTGTGCTATATTCTGAACCTGTTTGATTCCTGTTTTTGACCCCTGCCTGGCTATTTGACTATTCTGACTTCTGGATTCTAACCCTTGCCTGATTACCAACTACCGCCTCTGATTAACCCTCTGATTGACTTCCTGGTTTGACCCTTGCCTGTCTGATAATGTTTATTCTCTGCCTGCCTCGACCCGGCCTGATCTGACTACTCTTTTGCCTAAACGCCTTGTACTGCGATCTTCTGTCCAAAGACTTTGCTTTACTGTCGTGCCCCTCTGCCTATCCAGAACTCTCATCTTGCACCTCTCGTTTAAGTCCAGGTGGCATCCAAGTAAGCCGAAGGCTCCTCCCGAGGCCCAAAGGCGGTCACACTACTGGTGAAGCACGAGCCGAGACCAGGGTGCCTGGTGTTTGTTCTGGTGTTGGGTGCCGACCGTGACATTATCACGGGCCTAAGATGGACGAAGAAGGTCGAGCTGCCGCTGCTCCTTCCACCACTGAAGCGCTACTTACCACCCTGTTACAGCGCCTGGAAGAACATGAGCAGAGGCAAGATTATCTGATGCAAGGTTTCCACAATTTGACCCGTCGACTGGATGCTTCTGTTCAGTCTCCAGCTCCAGTAGTCACCCCTCCTGTGGCCACTCCTGTGGGTTCTCCTGCTCTGTTGGGTAATGTATCCAAAACCCATGAACCCAAAATTGTGTTTCCTGATAAATTCAATGGGGACAGGTCAAAATTTTTCGTGTTCCAAGAGGCATGTAAATTATACCTCAGCTTTTTCCCCCACTCATTCACTACTGGCGAGGAAAAAGTGAGGTTCGTAATAACCCTATTACAGGGTGATCCCCAAGTTTGGGCTCTCAGATTGCCCCTCTCAGATCCTGCCCGTTTTTCCCTTGATTCGTTTTTTAAAACCATGGCTGTACTTTATGATGACCCGGATCATGCATCTTCTGCCGACTCCGCGATTCGTAAATTGCGTCAGGGGAAACGGGATGCGGAGGTGTATTGCACCGAGTTCCGCCGGTGGGCAGTGGAGACTGGGTGGAACGACATGGCTCTTCGCAGCCAGTTCCATATTGGGCTGTCTGATTCTGTCAAAGATAGCTTGGTAAATTACCCTTTATCTTCCAACCTGGATGATCTCATGTCACTTGCCATCCAGGTAGATAGGAGGCAGAGGGAAAGAAGGGGTGAAAGGGGTTCTCCTATGCATTCTGGGTTTACCAATGTTAAGTATAACTTTTCTTATATGGTGTCCAATGTTAAGTCCCCTAACCCTTCCATGGTTCAACCTCTGGAGGAACCCATGCAATTGGGCATATCCCATCTAACCCCTGAGGAAAAAGCCCGCAGGCGTTCCCTTGGTCTTTGCATTTACTGTGGGGAAAAGGGTCATTTCCTGAATTTATGTCCTAAGAGGCCGGGAAACTTCCAAGCCTAAATGGAGAAGGGGAGCTCCATTTGGGTGCAGAAGTTTCCTCTCCCCAGTCTACCTCTAGGATTTTGATACCTGTTAAACCCACCTGGCCTACGGGCTCTGTCAGGGTGTCCGCTTTTGTGGATTCAGGGGCGGAGGGAAATTTTCTGGATGCCACCTTTGCGGCAAAATTTGGTATTCCCTTAATCCCCCTAATTCCTCCGATGAGGATTTTGGCAGTTGATAAAAAACCCTTAGGGTCAGGCCTGGTAACTAAAAAATCTGTGTTCCTTTCCATGTGCTCTGATAATCATCACAGTGAGAGGTTAGCCCTTTTTATCATTAAGGGAGCGTCTTCTCCTCTTATTTTGGGGTTACCTTGGCTTCAGACCCATAATCCTCATATTGACTGGGTATCGGGGAAGATTCTGCAATGGGGTCTTAAGTGTGGTGGTTCATGTATTCCTCAGGTGGTGGCAACCACTTCTTTAGAAGGTTTACCTGCAGCATATGCTGAATATGCTGACGTGTTTTCTAAGAAAGCTGCAGAAACCCTACCTCCACACAGGCAGTATGATTGCTCTATAGATCTAATTCCTGGGTCTATTCCCCCTCGGGGTAGAACATACCCTCTTTCCTTGCCAGAGGCCCAGGCAATGAAAGAGTATATTAAGGACAACCTTGAAAGAGGGTTCATTAGGCCTTCTAGTTCCCCTGCAGGGGCGGGTTTTTTCTTTGTTGGAAAGAAAGATGGTGGTCTACGCCCCTGTATAGATTATAGGGGTCTCAATAAGATCACCATAAAAAAACGCTATCCCCTCCCGTTAATTTCTGAATTGTTTGACCAGGTTAAGGGTGCTAAAATCTATTCTAAGCTAGATCTTAGGGGCGCCTATAATCTCATACGTATTAGGGAAGGGGATGAGTGGAAAACTGCATTTAACACCAGGGACGGCCACTACGAATATCTTGTAATGCCCTTTGGTCTCTGTAACGCACCCGCCGTGTTCCAAGAATTTGTCAACGACATCTTTCGGGACCTGCTGGGGATATTCGTAGTGGTCTATCTTGACGATATCTTGATTTTCTCCTCTAACTTGGGTGAACATAGAAATCATGTTCATCAAGTCTTGTGCAGACTCAGGGAGAATAATCTTTATGCAAAACTGGAGAAATGTATCTTTGAGGTTACTTCCGTTCAGTTTCTAGGGTTTAATATTTCCAGCAAGGGTCTTAAAATGGATCCAGGCAAGGTCAGAGCTGTACTGGATTGGACCCAACCCCAATCATTACGTGCTACCCAAAGGTTCCTGGGGTTTGCAAATTACTATCGTCAGTTTATTAAAAATTTTTCCTTAATTGTGGCCCCCATTACTGATTTGACTAAGAAGGGTGCTGACCCCAGCATCTGGCCTCCTGAAGTGGTACAAGCTTTTGACTTCCTCAAGAAGGAATTCAGTTCTGCCCCCATTCTTCGACACCCCGACACTGCGCTTCCTTTTATAGTAGAGGTAGATGCTTCTGAAGTTGGGGCAGGGGCAGTCCTTTCCCAAAGGCATCCAACAACCAACAAGGTGCATCCCTGCGCATTCTTCTCTAAGAAATTTTCTCCTGCTGAGATCAACTATGATATTGGGAATAGAGAATTGTTGGCTGTTAAATGGGCCTTTGGGGAATGGCGGCATCTGCTGGAGGGAGCTAAACACATGATCACGGTTTATACTGATCATAAAAATCTTCTGTACATTGAGTCGGCCAAACGACTAAATCCTAGGCAGGCTAGATGGGCACTGTTTTTCTCCAGGTTCAATTTTTCTTTAACGTTTAGGCCTGGTTCCAAGAATACCAAAGCGGATGCACTCTCTAGAAGCTTCGAGTCCGATCCCTCTGAGTCTAGCGAGTGCATCCCCATCATCCCCAGGGAGGTAATCGTAGCAGCACTTGAATCTGACCTTTCCTCTTTATTGTCCCCTGTACAATCATCTGCTCCGGTGGATACTCCCTCTGGGATGCTGTTCGTTCCACAGGAGTTAAGGGAACAAGTATTGAAGGAGGTTCACGGTGTCTCTGTTATCCCGTTATGTCTGGTGGTCCTCCTTCAAACAGGATGTAAAGGCCTTTGTTAACTCCTGTCCAATCTGCCAACGGTCAAAATCATCTCATAACTCTTCCCAGGGTCTGTTAATGCCTTTACCAATTCCTGTGAAACCTTGGACCCATCTTTCGATGGACTTCATTGTAGATTTGCCCTCTTCCCAAGGGAAGACTGTGATTTGGGTGGTGGTGGATAGGTTCAGTAAGATGGGTCATTTTATTCCCCTTCCACACCTCCCTTCTGCTAAAACCTTGGCTGATCTGTTCATTACTCACATTTTTAAGTTACATGGTTTTCCTGAAAATATTGTTTCTGACAGGGGGGTTCAGTTTGTCTCGAAGTTTTGGCGTGCTTTCTGGGGGATTGAGTTATCCTTTTCCACTGCATATCACCCCCAAACAAATGGTCAAACCGAAAGGGTAAACCAGTCCCTAGAACAATATCTTAGATGCTATGTGTCCGATAATCAGTCTACATGGTCCGAACTGTTACCCTGGGCGGAATTCGCATACAATAATGCTACCCATTCCTCCTCAAGAGAATCTCCATTCTTTATTGTCAATGGGTTACATCCCAAAGGGTTTTCTTTTTCTGGCTCTAATTCCCCTGTACCCTCTGCTAATTCCTCTGTCGTTAAATTTTCTGAAATTTGGTCTCGGGTGCACTATTCTTTGTCCGCAGCTTCCCTTGCTCAGAAAAGAGCTGCTGATAAATCCCGTAGAGAAGCACCCCAGTACAAGGTGGGGGACTTAGTATGTTTGTCTACAAAGAACATCAAGCTGAAGGTTCCCTCTCCCAAATTGGGTCCCAGGTTTATAGGTCCATACCCCATCACTGCAATAATTAACCCATCCTCTGTTCGTCTTCAGTTACCTGCTAATTGTAAAATTTCTAATTCTTTTCATGTCTCCCTCTTGAAACCTGCCACTCATGTTCGTCATTTGTCTGTTCCTCCCCCAGTATTGGTTGAAGGTCAGCCTGAATTTGAGATCCAGGAGTTCCTAGATTCCCGCCTCGTACGAGGTAAACTTCGGTATCTCACTAAGTGGAAGGGCTTTGGTCCTGAGGAGAACTCTTGGGTCTCAGTAGAGGACATCGAGGCTGACCGCCTCAAGAAGCAATACCATGCTAAATTTCCCGGTAAGCCTGGGGGTCCAGTGGCCCCCCCTAGAGAGGGGGGTAATGTAACGAACGTACCTGGTGGTCTAGGGGGGGGACGGCAGGGACGCCTGCCGCCCCCTCGGCGGGGACACCCGCCTCGACGAGCGGCTTCCTGTAGGCCGCAGGCGCCGGCATCTTAGGGCGCGCGCTCTGGTGTAATTTAAAGGCGCAGGCGCGCTGACATCACTACAATGGCGCGCAATTCAAAGACTATTTAAAGCTCATTAGGGCTGTGGGACCTTGCCCGTGATAGGATTTTGTTTCCTGGTGCTTCTGAGCCTTGTGCTATATTCTGAACCTGTTTGATTCCTGTTTTTGACCCCTGCCTGGCTATTTGACTATTCTGACTTCTGGATTCTGACCCTTGCCTGATTACCGACTACCGCCTCTGATTAACCCTCTGATTGACTTCCTGGTTTGACCCTTGCCTGTCTGATAACGTTTATTCTCTGCCTGCCTCGACCCGGCCTGATCTGACTACTCTTTTGCCTAAACGCCTTGTACTGCGATCTTCTGTCCAAAGACTTTGCTTTACTGTCGTGCCCCTCTGCCTATCCAGAACCCTCATCTTGCACCTCTCGTTTAAGTCCAGGTGGCATCCAAGTAAGCTGAGGGCTCCTCCCGAGGCCCAAAGGCGGTCACACTACTGGTGAAGCACGAGCCGAGACCAGGGTGCCTGGTGTTTGTTCTGGTGTTGGGTGCCGACCGTGATAAATATAAGGAGAGTTCCATGACCATATAAAGGCATACAGGGCATAGAACTTCAAGATGACTTCTAATATCCGCACATTTTATAACAGGGGTTCATTGCTTAATATAAAACACAAGTTTCACGTGACAGAAATAACATAATTAAGCACTGATTATAACTGATATCAATAAGCATCATTTGTAAAGATATTATTTACAATAAAGTCATGACTCTAGTGTAATCTAATATTATTATTTTTCATTTAGTTAAATAAGAAAAGTAACTTTCTGAAATACTAGTCTTACATGACATGACAAAAATGTTGCCAATAGAGCCTACAAGGTTTCCAAAACTATTATTGTTCTTCTTTTTGTGCAGACCAATAGATGGAGCTGCAGACAGATGTTGCTGTATATCCGAGCTCAAGGGCCACTTCCTTCCATGTGAGACAGGGACAAACTTGCGGTGTGACATTATTGTTCGCCTGGAAATAAGGAAAAACATGCAGACTGCTAGTCTCATTTTGTGGTAAACACTATGAGAACATGTTAGATTTTGGCAGCTTGAACTCAGTGTAAGGCTACTTGAGTAGTAAGACTACAGTTATCACAGCCAATTAACGTGTCTAAATGTCTACATGTTACCTGAATAATAAAAAAATAAAATCAGCAGCAATGTACAATAGTATTGTGACTCTTTGCCCTTTACTGGATCCATGCATACTTTGCTATTAAAAAAAATAAATCAAGAGTCTCAGGTTTGTTTACTGTTTGCCTTCTATCCAAACACATTTATGCCAATTCATTGTAGAATTAGTAAGAAGAAAAAAATACACTCTATCACTTTTTTGTTTCTCTTCTGTTTATTTTGTCTGAAATAGTCAGTATATGAACAGATTATTCTTTGCATATTTTCATGTATACCTGTGTGTGAAGAGGGCCATATTGATTGTCTCAGCAAAGACCTGACCGCACACCTTGTGATTATTCCTTGATTTCAGCTTTGTACTAATACCTTGCTTGCCAGGCAAACAAGATGGTAGCTCTTTCTCATATGTATTACAGGGGTTGTTCATCTTTGTGTTCATTTCAGAATGATGTAGAGAGTGATAATTGGAGACATTTTGCTATTAATTTTAATTTTATATTATTTGTGTGTTTTGAGTTATTTAGCTTTTTAATCAGCATCCCTCCAATTTGCAATTTCAGCGATCTGGTTGCTAAGGTCCAAATTACTGTCACTGCCTTTGAACAAGGGACTGGAATATGAATATGAGAGGGCCTAAATAGAAAGATGAGTTATAAAAAGTAGCAAAAATGTAAAATGTAAAAAATGTGAAGCCTTATAATTACATTTTTTTAGATGGGGTCAGTGACCCGCACCTGTAAGAGTGAGCAGAAAAAGGCAAATCATTTAAAAAAACTATAAAAAAAAATAATGTCGACCAATCCAATAGTTGCTTAGAATTGCCCATTCTGTAACATACTAAAAGTTTACTTAAAGGTGAACCACTCGTTTAATGGCAATATGCATAGCCTGTAACTTGGTACACAATGTCCGGTGCCAAAATACCAATGTTTTATTCGTTTTGTCAATGGATTTTGAGATGATTGTAGATTTCTTGCATTATATGTTCAGGAGATGACCTAATGAATATAGAGGAAAATACTGCAAGTAATAGTAAATTAATGTCTTTTTTTAAATCAGCGGCTTAAAAGGCTTTCCTGTTGATGTGTCTCTGGGCCCGTCATCTTTGCAGATTCAAACTTCTGAGCGGTGCGAGAGGTTCTCTATCCCAGCTGATGTGAAGCTGCTTCCTACATCTTGCCGTTTAGTGCAGCAGATTGCTGGAGAAGGGTTACACATGCGGCTGAAAGTGGAAGCTGCTAACAGTACAGGTACTGTCAGAATGAGAGAACACTTTTGTCCTAAATTAAGGGGCAGATTCACTAACTTCGAGTGAAGGATTCGAATGAAAAAAATTCGAATTTCGAAGTATTTTTTGGGTACTTCGACCATCGAATTGGTTAAATTCGTTCGAATTCGAACGAAATCGTACGATTCGAAGTAAAAATCGTTCGACTATTCGACCATTCGATAGTCGAAGTACTTTCCCTTTAAAAAAAACTTCGACCCCCTACTTCGGCAGATAAAACCTACCGAAGTCAATGTTAGCCTATGGGGAAGGTCCCCATAGGCTTGCTAACCTTTTTTTGATCGAAGGATTTTCCTTCGATCGTTGGATTAAAATCGTTCGAATCGTTCGATTCGAAGGATTTAATCGTTCGATCGAACGAAAAATCCTTCGATCGATCGATCGCAGGATTAGCGCTAAATCCTTCGACTTCGATATTCGAAGTCGAAGGATTTCAATTCGAGGGTCGAATTTCGAAGTATTTTTAACTTCGAAATTCGACCCTAAGGGGCAGATTCACTAAGGGTCGAATTTCGAAGTTAAAAATACTTCGAAATTCGACCCTCGAATTGAAATCCTTCGACTTCGAATATCGAAGTCGAAGGATTTAGCGCTAAACGTTCGTTCGATCGATGGATTTTTCGAACGATTAAATCCTTCGAATCGAACGATTCGAAGGATTTTAATCCAACGATCGAAGGAAAATCCTTCGATCAAAAAAAGTTTAGCAAGCCTATGGGGACCTTCCCCATAGGCTAACATTGACTTCGGTAGGTTTTATCTGCCGAAGTAGGGGGTCGAAGTTTTTTTTAAAGGGTAAGTACTTCGACTATCGAATGGTCGAATAGTCGAACGATTTTTCGTTCGATTCGTTCGATTTCGTTCGTATTCGAACGAATTTAACCAATTCGATGGTCGAAGTACCCAAAAAATACTTCGAAATTCGAATTTTTTTCATTCGAATCCTTCACTCGAGCTTAGTGAATCGGCCCCCTTAGTGAATCTGCCCCATAATCTCCTCTTTTTTAGTCCTTTCTATGCTCTATTAAAGTGTCAGTATTTGAAATCATCCAAACACTTGTCTGCAAAATTTCAAATTAAAAGCAGTGACTGCAGATGGACTAGTTATTTTCCATGCTCATCACTGGCTTTTTTGTTCTGTTTTAAAGTAAACACATAAAATGAGGGAAATAGCTATAATATTTATTTAGCCAATAGCCATTTAGCCATATATTCTTCTCTTGTGATTTTCCTTGCATCCCATCATGCATTTGGGATCAACCCTGTCAAATGATCTAGGTGCAATAGTGCAACACATCATTGGGGGTATATCAGTTTAACTTATAAAGTGTTTCTAGAATAAAGATCTTCATTCTCAGTAACTGCCTTGATTACTCAACCACATTGTTTTTCACTTTGAGAGTTGTGAGTTAGCAATGTCAATATATGTTAGTATTAAGGGAACCAAATTCAGGAAAGAACATATCTGAGAAAAAGAAGGTGTTGTGATGTGTGCTCTGCTTAATACTGATTAGAGAAATATCCGATGATTTCAAACTTAATTTTCTTAGCAGAGCAACATTAAAGCCACTTTCTTTTATCATTAGTTTGTTCCTGATTGTAGACAGTTGGCCAAAATGACCAGGTGGTGTCTCTGTTGATACATATTGATTATTTTAGTTTAAAATAGTCTGAAATTCATCTGCGTATTGATCTGAGACAGACCGTTAATACCCTTATTATTTCCTGTTGAGCTGTGCATAGTACAGTGCATTGGAGAATCTATTCTGATAAGGTACATTGTATGTTTAGGGTTGTGGCACTACTTTGGGAATTCACCGCAAGACCTTGTACAATCTCTTGTTGGGAAGTTTCACTTGGAAGTTTTCCACTCCAGAAATTCATTTATCCCAAAATTTAGGTTAATGGCAGGTGGTCAAGTGTTCAGATAGGTACAATGTTGTTGTGCTTCATTCTTTTGAAGTCTCCAAATCACAAGTGTGTGTTCCATTGAATTATGATTTGGTCAGGCTGCATTATGGGACTTTGATCCTACTTGGCAAAAATGTCAAAGTCTGAGCCTTAAAACCAGAACTTTTTATTGTACTTTGACCAGGGGCAGTGATTCTTTATCTGATGAATGGTTTTTCTCCTCTTTCCACTTATACTTTATCAGAAGCACTAGGAAAATCAATAATTTTACTGACCAAAAAATATTTTAATACATTATACATTAAAGGGGGGTTCTTGTACTATACATTTTAAATACGACTACAAATTCTTCTAATGAACATCGATTAGAGAAAGGTGTTGTTAATCAGCTGATTCTGACAATATTTTAGCTGAAAATCCTATGAATCCCCTTTATCCTTTATACATATTAAATCATTTAAGACCAAAAGTAAAGCGTATTGGCCCTTTCTATGCTTTACCCCTGTTACTCTATATTCCATGTATTGGTGCTGCATGCAGGTAGTATAGTGTGTAAATCATAATGGGCCAGTCTGTCCAGTCTCTATAGTATTATGGTAGGAGGCAGTAAATCGTTGTTTGGAGTTATTGTCATGGAAAGTCAACCAAAGTGTTATGGCTGAGGCTGCAATTCAGTAGGGACAACTGGATAAGTTATTAGCACCTTCTGCGCATATAGTACAGGTATGGGACCTGTTATCTAGAATGCTCAGGGTTTTCCTGATAACGGATCTTTCCATAAATCGGATCGTCATACCATTAGTCTACTTGAAAATCATGTAAACATAAAATAAACCCAATAGGCTGGGGTTGCTTCCAATAATATATAATAATTAAAACTGTACCTTGTACTTTATCCAAACTAAGGTATATTATTACAGAGAAAAAGGAAGTCAATTTTAAAAATTTAGTGTTCCAAGATCAAGATATAAAGAAGAAATATTTTAGAATTAAGTTACACATATTGAAAACATAGTATGTACTGGCTGCTGATACATTTGCCTGTTTATATTTGCAATAAAATAGAGAATGCCTTTTTAGGTTCTTCCTTACTGTTCTCAGTAGAATCCCATGTTGTTGATTTAGTGAAGAATGCCTGATATTCCGCACAGCAGAAAGAACATTTTTATAATAGATGAAAGCCATTCATAGTGATAGGAAATGTGCTGTAATAAAAAGCATTTTGTCATATGAAAGCCTTCACACACAATCTCTGTTAATGCTGATTGCTGTTCTGTAATTGATTTCTAGACATGCCTCCACTGCTGAAGGAAATCCTGAAGAACTACACATTGTCATGTGGAGAGCTCATAATCAGAGAACAGTGAGACATTCTAATGTACTATTCATATAATATAAAATTCAAGATTCCTGCTAAAATCGAGCATGCTGTGATACAAAATGGTACATGCCTTCAACTGTCTGATGCTCCTCGGTGTGTGAAGGCTCCAGCTTTACAGCAGAGTTCAAAATGTCATTATGTCAAATTTTGATTTATGTGGAACCAACTATGAATGTAGCCCTTTTCTGGGAGCAGAAATACAAAAGGGAGTAAGTGATCTTATAGCATAGCAGCACAAGTACGATCCTATGACTTGTATGAGTACAGTCTATATGGGTTGGCTGGAAGGGTAGATAGATTTAGATAAAAATCAACATGGAGTGAGTCAGAGATATGCTCTGGAATGCAACCTACTTTAGATTGGAAATTGTTGGTTAGGAATAATGGAAGTTATAATTCAGTAACAGGGACAAGACTCGATGGGCAATGCAAAAGAAATAAATTCAGTTATCACAAGCTGAAAAGTTATTCATGTAATCAATCAGCTGTTGCAAACAGTACCTATCAACTCCTGGAATTTTGTTTTCAACTACATGACAATGAGTTTGGGATTAATTCAGCTATTGCTGAGTTGGCTGGATTTCCATTATGGAGCACACATGTTTTTTCACAAGACAACACACTATTAAAAAGGGTATTTCATCTGTATTTATGTGAAGCACAAAGTCAGAAATGAAGTTGCATTTTGGTATTGATAGGAGTCCACGTAGTACGGGAATTGTAACTATTTTAGAAATGCAGAACCAGTGTAGAATTCGATAGTGTGCAGTTTAATTCTGCTGCTTGATCTGATTAACATAATCCAGTTTGTAAAATTTCTTCAGATATGTTGATTTATGGCTGGTGTGGGAGTAATTGAATCATCACTTCATTGCCATTTCAGAAGGAATGTGGTGTTGTTTGTGACACTGGAGGTTTGTTACTGTACAGTACTGACAGGTGTTGTGCCTGGCTGATATATGGGAAGAGAAGAGTGAACAAGAAGTGTTTATTAATAATAACCATGGCATGCCTTCCCGCTAAACAGAGAGCCTTCTGTGTAATGCATTAATCAATACCACCTCTTGCTAAACTACAATACTCAGCATCTACCAACAGCAGGATCTGATGGTGCTGACATGCATAGTTCAGTGTCAGCTGGAGAGTGGCAAGCTTCTGAACCGAGATTTGATCGTTTATGATGTGAAAGAAATATCAGTCGAACAGTACTAAATATATAGATTTCTGTAGGTTTCCTTCAAAAATTTGCCTGAGGCAACCCAACCAGCCACCTTGCCCCCCCCCCCATGTGCACATGTGTGAATAAGCTGGTGTGCACATGAACAAGTGGGTGTGCCCATAAATTGCTGATAAGATTGGGAAATCTGAATTGCGGGTGGTGTAGGGACAAGGGCTGCATTTGAGGTATGTGCCTAGTACCCCTCAATGTGTGTGCCTCTTCTGCCTACCCTTAGTTTCGGCTCTGCTTACAGTTATTCTGCTCTCTGTAGTAGAAGGGGAACAGATTCTTTGGAAAGCAGATCAAAATTTTAAAAAAAAAAGTGTTTGGAAGGTGAAGAAGCCCATAGACTAGATTTGGCTAAAAGATATCAAGCCTGCCACCACGTCAAGGTAGGCTCACTGAGCAGGTCCCTAACTACTCTAACCATCTTATTATTTCCTATTATACTATCTGCTGTGCTAACCTGACTTCTAGTAACATATGGTCCAGGGGAAGGCAAAAAACCCAACGGAAACAACTCAATAGTTTGTTACTGTCAGGGAAAAAATCCTCCCTATTATTCCTGGAACAAAATCCTTCCTATTATTCTGGAACAAACTCTGCTCCATCTATATGTCCTATGTATTCCACTAACATTTTAATTTAAATCTATAAAACAGTTAGTCCTACTTTAAACTCTATCATATTATGTTTATTTGATCATATTATCTTATGGCTTCTTCTAACATCTTTATTATTTTCTTAAGAATTATATGTTATTTTACACCCTACTGCATATTCTTATATTTGACAGTTTATCTATTCTGTTTTGTCCTAATAGGCAATTTTATTATATTCTTTTTATTTTATCATACTATACTTTCTTATTATATAGTCTAGCATTTTCTCCTCTTCTCTTGTATTTTAATTTCTAACATCTAAGCCTTTAGCCTATCCTTTCATGTGTTACCATATTTTATATTATGTTTGTTATACCTTATGTGATCTTCCAACATCTTGTTTTATTTTGTGAACTATTCTATTTAATCTTCTAATATCCTATCATATTCAGTATTATAGTATCATTTTCTGCTGTTAGATCTTTTTTTAATTTAAATTAATCTATTTCCTGCTAGCTAATAATATATTTGCTACTGTTATACTTGATATATATATATTTATGTATTGATATTTATTTATGATATATTTATATTATTTCTTATTAGTTATACATTTGATATTATTTATATTTCCTGCCTATCTTAGTATTACCTTATTATCCTCTTGTAACTATCCTCTGCATTTACATTTCTACTATTACCCTAAGTCTAGTTTGATTTTATACTATCTGTTTTATAAGAGCCCTTTAGTTATATCATTTAGCCAAAACTTATATAACCAAAGGATGCCAGCTCTTTTAATCAATTTAAAATACTTACCACCATTTAAACATACTTACATCAGCTCCTCTTACACATTTATATGAGGGTTAGAGAGGGTAGCTTAGTAAGTCCATACAGAGATACAACTGATGGTAGGCCAGACCCAATGTTTTCACCTGGAGATGGAAGTATAGGTGATGAAGTAGCTTTGATGGAAATGCAAGATGGACTTGATGGTAGTTCCAGAGATGGATTTGATGGTGGGACTGATGACTTGTGGAGTTGGCTGCTGATCTTTATGTAGCAACGATGCATCAGGTGAAGCTGATGGTAGAGCTGCAAATGGATCTGTGAATTCATACAGCAGACGGGTGTGCTTTTGAACAAATTAAGATGTTTTCCAGTTGGATGGGAACTGAACTTCGAGTTGATGTATCCTTTCCCACAGTTGTAGTAAGTGGGCTTATGCCTGCCAGCTGCGACTCAGATATGTGAAATCCTGAAGACTGTAGCTGTGAGTTGAGGCGGTGTCAATGTTGAGGACCTCTAAGGCACTTGCTGGAATGCTCACGTCAGGATTTGGTTGCTTGAAAGAAATAAAAAGCTGTTACTTTTCTTTTTACATATTTGACTTCAGTTGATAAGTGTATATCTATCTATTATCTATCTATGTGTGTGTTTGTAAAATTAAGGTGATGCACTTCAATATTTGTGTTTTTTAAAGGAACATTAACACCAAAAAATTGCTGCACTGGTACAACGGGTGTGTTTACTTCAGATACTCAACTATAGTTTTTATAAATATGATGCCTTTTAGCCATAGGGGCAGCCATTCAAAACTGAAAAATGAGAAAAGGCACAGGTCAAACAGCAGACAACATATAAACTACTGTATGTAGTATACAATCAGATTCTTCAGTAACTATCTGCTGTCTACTGTGTATCATGTGCTTGAATGGCTGCCCCCATAGCTACACAGCAGCTTGTTTATGTAAACTATAGTTGTGTCTTTTTAATAAATACACCAGTTTTATCAACACAGCCCCATATTGCCATTCCATTAATACACTTTAATATTTTGGAGTTACTGTTCCTTTAAAGTGTTTTAATGTGAAGAACAAGTAAACGCTGTGGAAACACCATGCCAGCATCTTACTTTTATTTCCCTTGAATCTCTAGCACAGGCTTAGGCTTGCATATGTGCAGTATTCTAACATTAGAAAAGAATATCTTGGAAGCTGTGCTATATGTACATTGTGTAAGTGTATGAGTTTTTGAACAACTTTCTTGGATTTCAACCTTTTTTTACTCAAAATGTTGTGTTCTAAAATGAAAATGTTAAACAAATGGCATGTCTAAAGAATGCATTTAATATTGCACTAAAACTCTCTGCTGCCATAACATCAGGAGACCTATTTATCAAGCTGTAATGGAAATACAGGAAATAAATCTCAATTATAAGTTGTGTATTTGTACTTACAACTGATTTTATGATATGATTTTATGAATGTTGAAATCATCAACTGAAAAGATCTATCCACGGTATTTATAAATATGTGGGTTTTTCTATCATTTATTATAACCCATTTAAATGAAAAGGGAGACAAATGCATCAGAAAGAAATTCTGGAGTACACAGTTTTTTTACAGAGAATTATCCAAATGCCCACTTTATTTTACTCCTTGCTTTGCAGTCAGTTAAAATTAATATGCAGCTTTGTAAATATTCCTGGAATTTAGATGCATTATGGAGTGATATGTGATATTATAAGGCATTTTTGCATAGCTTGGCCCCTAACTGTGCACTGTGGTTGCAGTCTTTATAACATAAAATGTACATGAAGGAGTTAACTCCTAGAGCTATTCCTGTTATACAGGCACATTAATACAGAAATATTGCTGGGTTAAGTGAAGACTCTTGGATATTTAGTATGCTGAACTGTTAGATAAACTAAAGAGTGTAGCTTGTAATCCATGGTTTCACAATATTTCAGTCATATACTTACAGGTTCTGGCTGGAAAGGTGGTTCAACATTTTGTATTTCTACTTTGATCCAGTTGATGGATTTGAAAAAGGGGTGTCTCCTTATATCCCCCTTGAACCCAAGCCGCTTGTATGGCTTCTTCTTTAGGAGCTAAGGGAACAAAAAAAGTGACTTACTGCTACTAATAGAAACCAAAACTACAGTCCATATAAATGCCATATATATATCCTAATCAGATGCACTGGCACCCACCTTTTCCAGAAGATCTTGCAGTTCTCTACTGAGCTGTTCTGAATAGCTGGGCTGGCAATTGAGGATAAAATGGATGCATTTCTCTGCTTTACGGCCTTCATAAAAAGGTGATCTTCCAGTGGCCATTTTGCACAAGACAATCCCAAAAGCCCACCAGTCTACTGCTGAATTGTAGATTTGACACTGGATCATCTGAAATACAAAGAACAGATCATTCCCCATCAAATACAGAAATTCCCGTTTACAAACATTTGTTTGTGTTTATGCCTTGATGAAATTTTGGCGTTCAAGGGTTCTGTGATCAATCTGTGGTCCAAGTTCTCCCAAGAAAAACAGAAACTCAGTTCTCAGTGTGCAGAAAAGGTAGAACTATATAGGTGCTACAACTAGCTAAGAGCCTTTGTTTTTACAAGTGATTCAAGGGTTAATAATGATGCTGGGATTCAAAGAGATACTTTTAAAAACATAACAGCTGAAGAAATTATTATTATTATTATTTGAAGAAGAATAAATGTTTGACCTCCAATCTGTCAGGTTAAGATGTAGATTATTGACCACTGAAAAACATTATATGGAATGTGCCTCCATTGCTTTCCATACTGTAAAATTCTGTGCATTACATATATCAGTAATAAGTCTCTCACCTCTGGGGCCATGTTGTGCAATGTCCCAATTGATCCTGAGATGGTTTTGTTGCCAAATACGTTCTCAGCAGCCAATCCAAAGTCAGCAATCTTGATGTGTCCCTTGCTGCTGAACAGAATGTTTTCCGGTTTGAAGTCTCTGTAAAGTAAAGTACAGGTGTCACTGCATAATTCTGTTTGTATAGCAGAACATGTGCGGTTTCAACTCTACATAGAATAAAAATCTAATGGCCATTTGTGGAAACAAAATGTACAAAGGTTATGCATGAGGGCAAACGGATGACAGCTCCCTCCTATGGCAGGATGCAAAGTGCAAAAAATATTGTAGATTGCACCAGATTTTTTGTACTTTGCATCCTGCAATGGATTTGTAATACAAGGCCCCCAATAATATCAACTATTAAACATATTACAGAAAGATCACATAGAAAACTGTAACTTCTTACCGATGGATAATTCCTTCAGAGTGCAGAAATTGCAGGCCGCACACCATCTCAGCTGCATAGTACCTTTGAAAAAAATAAGCAAAAAATGCACATAGTGGATATATATTCTTTACCTTACACCTTTAAAGGACAAGGAAAGGTTTAATTACTGGGGTGCCAATTTTATAAGCATCCTCCAGTGATTATAATCATGAATTATGATCATAATAAAAATCACATCAGCCAAAGGACAATGTTAGTGAGTGTCATGTTGCCATCTTGCTTTCTGTCCCGGGGATCCCTACTGCTGCCCTGTGCTGTTTGCATGTGCATTAGTGAAAAGAGTTTGGCATCTAAGTTTAGTTTTAACTCTGGAATGTGCATGTGCCAAGGCATCCACAAGGATTACCTGGACTGGTGACAAGGTGGTGTGTGTCAGGGACTGGTACAGTGTTTGTGTTGCTGCTACACTCTGGCAAAATGTTGTTGCCATACTGTGTTTACTACACATTTAATGTATGGCTGCTACATGAAGAAAAGCACCTCCCCAGGCTGTATGTCACTTACAGTACGGAGTCCATGTCCAGATAGCCTCTGTTGTTTAGAAGATCTTGTAGGCTTCCTCCACTTGCATATTCCATCACAATGAAGGCATGCAGCTGGATAGAATTAGAAAAAGAAATCTCCTGTTACATAGATACCACTGCACAACAATATTAAAAGAAAACTGAATTCAATTAGTGACCATACATCCCCTCCCCAGGCCCCTCTCCTGAACTGCTGCAACCACATTCCAAGTGCAGCCCTGCACCCCTATACTCCTTAGGCATAGCTGAGTACCATGGTGACTGCAACGTTCTTCTGCTTCAATTCTGCTCCTTGGTGCTGATCACCAACTATGAGCATGTGCTCTGGAACCAGGACCAGATCAACCTCCAACCCTGCTGTGTAGCTCAGCCATAATAGGGCAGGTACAGCAGAATCAGACAAATTATCTGTGGAACCACAAGTCGGACCTACTCCTGTGTGAGGAGTGATGCATTATGCAAATATAGTTCTTGGGGTTTCCCAGATAAGGAATCTTTCTGTAATTTGGATCAACATTCTTTATCTCTACTAAATAATAACTTGAACATTTAAAAGAAAAACGAATAGGATTGTTTTGCCACCACTATGGATTTATGTTACGTAGTTTCCATCAAGCACAAGGTACTGTTGTATGATTACAGCAAAAAAGGAAATTATTTTTTAATTTTTCAATTATTTGATTAAAATGCATTATTTGGAGATGGCGTTCCTGCAATATTCCGCTTTCTGGATAACCGTTTTTTTGGATAAGAGATCCAATACCTCATTTGTAATGATGGGTGGATACAATGCCAAGGTGAACTATAGAATATTTTCTAGTCAGCAAACACTTTTAGTTCTTTTTCATGTATTCGAATAAAAACAGTAATTTAAGACAACTGCGGCAGTAACTAGGCCTCCTCTCAATCTGAACTCAGGTATAAATTTGCTGGGCCCTGTGAGACTCGCATAGGGATATTCCCCTCTAAAGCAAATTGTATGTTCTCTTGGCAAGAGGCCACTACATCAACACACCTCACTGCAATATAACACTTAATTGTACCTGTGTTTGGAATGCTGCATGGATGTTGCACAGGAAAGGGCATTTCCAAGCCAGCTTCATCACCTTCACTTCGGTCTCATATCTTTCTTTAAGCTTGATGTTCTCTTTCTTAAGGATTTTAATTGCCACTGGTTTCTTTCTGTTGGGCAATGATGCTAACATAACCTAAAAAAGAGAAGGGATAAATGATAGAAAACCATCACAATGTGCAAATAATTTAAAGTATTTGATTCTCACATTCGGATTTTATACAATAAAATATTTAATATCATAAAAATGATATACAGAATATTTAATTCAATAAGCAACAGAGATCCTCTGCCAACTGCTTTGCTCCACATAAATAATAAATAAGGCCTGCCATCCTGAGTTCCTATCAATAGGCATTTCTGTCTGACTTCTGATTTAGATCCAGGGCTGCCATAAAGGGGGTAAAATTAATTCCACAATCACAGGCCACTTTAGAGGTAGGACTTACCCAAGAATGGATAAAGGACAAAGACCAGTTTCACTAAACTGGAAGCAACTTAGATGCATTTCTAAAAAAAACACACAGGCACACCCACATAGAAGGGTTCCAGTCAGGCTAAAAACGTAGGCCCCTTTGGGTTTCTAAAGACTTATGGGGCAAAGTAAGTTCTAGTGACAACCCTGTATGGCCTTTACACCAGTATTTGTAGAAAAAAATAGATGATCAAACCCTGGGCCTTTGTTTTTGACTGTTAACTATAGGTACTTTATTTAATGGCAGATAAGTAAAACATGCATGTATTGCTCACATTGCCAAATGATCCATTGCCCAGCTCGTGATGGAAATTGTAGCTGGAAATGTCCAGTGGATCACATCTTTCTTTGTCGATGTGTGGTCTCTTCCAGGAACTTTCTCCTTCTGTTAGAAAAGAAATTCTGTTAATAATTTATATTATAAATATGTAATACGTATCTTATGGCCATAATCAGAACCGGAAGTAGGGGTTCCGCACATTTGGACTTTCCGCTTGTACGTCTGTGGGCGTTATGCCCGGCCAGGCAGCCTAGGGCCCCTTCCCGGGTTGGCCCGGCGATGGCCATAATACTGAGGATCTATTAATAAGAAACTGAAAACAAAATTTAAGGAAATATACACAAATGCCTCTTTTTCCTCACCAAGGAACAGGTGGATGTGGTATATAAAAGGTCTGGTCATAATCTAAAATTATACAACATAGTGATAACTGAAAGGAGAAGAAATGTCATATTCCACTTGGGGGTGCCAAATGTTAGGAATCCCCAAGTGATTGTATTTAATTACCTGACACCCTGGGCCAGTGCTCCTATCAGCAGAAACCTGCAACAGCCCGGGATTCTTCCAGCGAGCACCATGGAACGATCCTCTTCCGGCTTCTTCTTTCTTCTCGCAGGTGCGCGTGCACAGTAGATCGAAAGGTTGAGCTTTAACAAAAAAGCCAGCTATTTTGTTCTACTGCGCATGCATCTGCACCAGGAGATTTAAAGAGTGAAGAAGTAGGAAGATGATCGCTCCATGGTGCTCACTAGAAGAACCTTGGGCCAGTGCACTTTTCTGCTGATAGGAGCACAGGCCTGGGGTGTCAGGTAAGTCAATACAATCACTTGGGGGTGCCTAACATTTGGCTCACGAGCATGCTCATTTATTCTCAGCTCAGATTAGTTAACACAGCCTCCAGTCTAACAGCCAATGAAGAGATAGCATTGCTGGTTCCCATAGAAACTCTAGCTGGCTGATCATATTTTATTCTCCTAACCCACCTCTCCTGAGCTCAATTTAACCATTACAGTGCTCAAACCCAGCAGAATCTGTATAATTATTATCACTTACTTATAAAGCACCAACATATGCGGCACCACCATACTATTGGCTCAGGTGAACCCAAACAGCATAACAAAAGCAATGGCAAAGGATAGAACAAGCATAAAGGGAGACATTAGGTCAGAACATCTTGCCCATATGAGCTTACAATCTAGGGGTTATACTACAAATGATAGGAGAGGCACGGGTTTGCTTCAAGGGGAACTATAGTGAAAATGAAAATTTAATACAAGCTTCAGCATACTGAAATTAGAAACTTTCTAAATACAATCAATTAAAAATTCTGTACCATTTCTTTAATAATCAAGTTAATCTTCACTATCCCTCTCTCAGCATCTGTTTCTCTTTAGTCTTTCTTCATGCAGGAGTTGGTTGTCAGATATTCAGTTAGATCCAACGTATCTTATGGGGGGGGTCCTTTTTGCCTAGAAAATGTATTAGAGCTCACTCTATTAAAATCACTAGAAATCCTGTATCTCTACATGCAGAATTTGTGCAAAAGGCAGTTATTTTTTTAGTGTTTGTACTGGAATCAGTTATTTGAGTGAGCTCTAATACATTTGCTAGGAAAGGAAGCCCCCCCCCCTATAAGATATATTGGATCTAACTGTCAATGAATATCTGAACCGAACTGCTGTATGAAGACAGAATAAATAGAAACAGATGCTGAGAGAGGGATAGTGAATATAAACTTAATTATTTCAGAAACAATTCAGCATTTAATTGATTCGTATTCCAGTATGATAAAGCTTATATTACATTTTAATTTCCCCCATCAGTGTTGTACATACATAGGATTCTACTAGACACTATGGTAACCATTAGAAGGACTGAAATGGGCATCACAGCTCCTTAGGGAACAACACAGTAGTGAGAATAAATGAGGGATTCATAGGAAGGATCAGGATTTGTTGGCTAGAGTGATGAATAGGTATTGATAGATATATAGTCAGACAGACACAAGTGGATAACTGGAGGAGGCAAACTGTTTAATGCTAGGTTTAATGCTAGGCATTTGCAACTGTTTTTTATGTCAGTTATGGACCAGTGACAGCTTTCCCTTAGAGTGATTGTGCTCCAATGTCACTGTATCTAATACATTAAATACCATGTTACAGTCAGGCTGGGAATTTGCCTTTGCCAATGAGGTCAAAATATGATGTCCTGTGGCTAATAGCCATGGGTATAGGTAACAAGCTTGAAGAGACAGTTAGAGACAGTTACACTCTGTTATGGGATAGTCTGATCCTTTTTACCTTCTGCTTCATCCCTGTCGCTGCTTCTTGGTCTTTTCCACCTTTGCTCTTCCTTCTTCTCATACAAGAGCCTCTGTCTCCTCCTCTCCCTCTTCCTCCTTCTCCTCTCTCTTGCTCGCTCTGTCTTTTGGTGGGGTCTTTTGTTGTTTATCTCTGGGCTTTGCTCCCTCTTTCTCTTAACCCTCTCACGTGTTTCCATCCTGCTGTCCTCCTCAAGCTGAGATCTTATTTGCTTGATCATATTGATTGTAGAGTCCATCCTGGATAAGTTCTTTTCTTCTCACTGTAAAAAAAATCGCTTTGGAAGTCGCTCAAATCTCCAAAATCTCCAAATGCTGGTGCAGCACCAAAGACAACCAAGGGTCGTTGCAACCAACTGTTACTTTGCAAGGGATGATGGGTATATAACAGGAAGTGCGCATACCATGTGACCAACTGCCATTTTGCTGCACCTGAATGTTACAGCACATGTACACTGCAGCCCAGATGCAGATTAACAGAGCATAGTAGAATAGGAAAACATATCTGAGGAATAATTATTATTATTTGTTTACAGCTAATCCTGAGATCCTGGTATAAAATGATAAATCTTATATCACTACATCAGATGGGATCATAGAAAAATAAATTAGGAAAACAATATTTCCTATAGTATTTCCTATAGAAGGCAGTGGTGAAACATTCACTTTCATCCAGAGTTAGAAAACTCAGCAATTGCTTGTGAAGACTGGGCAGTGTTGTTGAGTTTAGTTCTCAGGGAGATGTCAGGTAATCCTATGGGTCAGCAAATGAACACAAAATGCTTTTTTATTATGTTTAGTATTCAATATAAACAGGCTTTTCTGAAAAGGTTTCAGTTCAGACTGCCATTATTATTTATTTCTGCCTACCTAGAAGGAGGAAGTGGAGACATGAATAAAGAATTCAGGTAACCTTCTGGCCACTTGACCCTAGTGACTGAGAGTGAGATGTAAGGTGTTGTAAATAATACCACTCTAGTGGCATAGTTTTTCTAGGGCGATAAAGGTTAGGTCAGTGACTAAGATCACTAACATGCGAGCATTATAGGGATGTTTAAAGTGGGCCCTGACAATTCTAAGGGTTTTGCAAATTTGCACCCACCAGGTTAGGGGATTGGCAGAGCCTCCACTTGCCACTCATGAATACAGTACAGCCAAATGCAGGTAGTGACATATTCATAGGGAACATTCATGTCTGTAAGACAATGTAGAATGGTGCAGGGCTGGGTGCAAGTGGCCACAAAACATGTTGATTTCCATCCATATTTTGCATATTTTCCGTCCCTATACTGTGTAAATGACCAATATTAAATAGATGTTCTTTAAAGCTGAAAATGTATGATTTAATCAATTATACAGACCAGTAGTACCACATTTTACTTCTTATGGGAAAGGTTAGCGGTCCTACATGACATCTGAGAGGAATGTATATTTAATCTGAAAAACATTACCTCATAAAACTGCACTCGGTAATTTATGTTTAAAAACAAGAGCTTTATTACCTAATGCTTCCAAAAGAAAAGGAACATTCATAACCTTATATGTAATTACAATGATTCATAAGGTTATATTGTACTTCCCCATTTCAGAAAACATCATATCCAAATAGTGACAATCAATATGCAAATTCATATTGTAAAATAAACCCATTTTTTTTGAAACTTGAAACATAATGATACTACAATTTTTTTAGGTTGCATATTGGAAGATGTACCTAAACAGCTTTATAAAAGTCACACTGCACATGACAGTACTAAAAGTTCCCAGCAGGAGACAACAGATGCCATTGCTACATGTACCAAAGGGGTAGGGGTTAGTCTCTGGCTGAATCAGTCATGTTGACTGGAGTTTTTTTCTATCTGTCCACATTTAGTTATTGTAGGAAACCTGAAGCCTGATATTTCTATTTATGGGACCCTGATCTGCAGAATACCAAGATACTGTATAATTTCATTATTTAAAAAAACAAGGTGTTTGAAAAACATTTTTTAATAAAATATATCCCTTGCATTCACTTCTTTGATCTTTTTCCCATCTGTAAAGCCTATGGTGTTTGGGCAAAGATTTGATTCTACAAAGAGAAATGAAACCATGCATTTTGTGCATTCTGAAATGAAAATGTAATTACTTGATACTAAAGTGGCCTGTAATGTTTTCCTTGTTCCTGTTTAACATCTGATGCTGAATAACATATCAAATTTAACAATTTGGAAGCAAAAAGATAAACCAAAAAAATAAAAGGAAATTAGAGAATTTGCAAACACACTTTTAACATATTCCATTAAGAAACTTTGGCAGATATCTTGCTTTTTTTTAAATTTTTTTTGTAGATTAGCTATAAAGATTTTAACATATTCCTTAATATAAATAAATAACAGAGACACTTTTTTACATACAGATTACAACTACTGGTTCTTTATCTTTTTCTTAAACGCTCCAAAAGTGCAATTCAAAGGCTCAGATTTACTAAGGGTCGAAGTGAATTCGAAGTGAATATTTGAATGGAAAAACGTTGAATTTCATAGTATTTTTTGGGTACTTCGACTTTGATTTGAAGTGAAAATGCTTCATCTATTCGACCATTCGATAATTTTATGTACTGTCTCTTTAAAAAATGTCGACACTTTGCCACCTTAAACCTGCTGAATTGCTATGTTAGCCTATGGGGACATCCTAGAACATATAGCCAACATTTGGCTAAGTTTTTAGAAGTCAAAGTGAAATCGTACGATCGTACGATTAAATCGTATTATTCGAAGTATGATCGTACAATGTTAAAAATCCTACGAATTCTACTTCGAATATCAAACAAGCCTATTCGATGGTCTAATTTCAAAGTTTTTTGCACTTCCAAATCTGATAAATCTGCCCCAAAATGTCTGTGCACCATAAGGTTTTCTCCAAATAAAGATCTCCCAACACATTTGAGTTATGCAGGTCACAGTCAACCCAAGCAAAGGTACTTCCAACCAGTGTGATATAAGAGCCAGTTAGCCAGGCATGGGGGCAGATTTATTTCAAATTTGAGATAGAGTTTATCAGCGATAATACATACTATATACAGTATCTATATCTATATATATATATGCATTGCTCCCCAACTCTTTTTAAATCTAAATATGGCTCACGAGTAAAAAAGGTTGGGTTCCCCACAATAGACAATAGCTTTGTTTAAAACGATTACTCTGTTGTGATGAGTTTCTCTACAAAATAAATATTCATTTTATCCTTTGCAGCCTTTATTATGAAAAGGAAAGTGCTTGCAAACTAAGCAACAAAATGATTGTATTTGTTTTTGTACTGCAATGCTGCTTGGAGGGATCAGAAAATGTAACAAGGTGCTACTCCTGTTATTAGCCGTCTGTGCAGAAGCATCTCAATAGAAAGATTGCCAGCACTTTCTCCCACTGAGGGGCAAATTCACTAAAAGACGAAGCACCTAACGCCAGCGTGAATGCGCATTTTCGTTAATTCGCCGATTCACTAACGGACGCTGGCGTAAATTCGCTAGTGTTACTTCGCACCATTACGTCTGGCGAATTTGCGCAACGGACGTAACTACTATGGGTGATAGGCTGAAAAAGATCGAAATTTTTTTTGGGGCTACCCTCCTTCCCCCCTACATTTCCTAACTCTTGGCACCTTAAATATACAGTGGGCACATGTGTAGGGCAAAATAAAAATTTTATTTGCTGTTTTGAAGGTTTCCCAGGCTTGTGTAGTGATGCTACATATACCTCCATTATAACTTCAATTTGGCGCCACATGCAAATTAAGCATCGCTAGCGTAACTTTGCTTTGCGAATTAACGCTAGCGCAACTTCGCAACCTTACGCTTCCCCTGAGCGCAACTTCGGATTTTAGTGAATTAACGTAGCGCTGGCTAAAATACGCCTAGCGAAGCGGATGCTGGCGCAACTACGAATCTTAATGAATTTGCCCGAGTCCCCTGGGTGTTATATTTTTATCCATTATTTTCACTGTGATCTGAGTGCAAATATATATGTTTTTTTTTCAAGCAGAAGCGACTTATTATCAAGACCCACAAAGAGTTCCTGTAGGGCAACTTGTAACTAAATTATTAGGGCTGAACCCCCGAATCCTTTACGAAAGATTCGGCAGAATACCGAACAGAATCCTAATTTGCATATGCAAATTAGGGGTGGGAAGGGGAAACCATTTTTTACTTCCTTGTTTTGTGACAAAAAGTCATTAGATTTCCCTCCCCACCCCTAATTTGCATACGCAAATTAGGATTCGGATTGGCGGGCAGAAGGATTCGGCTGAATCCGAATCCTGCTGAAAAAGGCAGAATCCCGAATCGAATCCTGGATTCGGTGCATCCCTACAAATTATTGTCCCAGACCAAGTGCCGACATGTTTAAAAACTGTTAAGGAATATCCATATGCTACTGTTAATCATAGTTAGCCAATGAAAATATCATCGTAATACAACTTTTGTAATGTTTCATACAAAACTTTTACTCGATAACTCTGACTAGCTAACATGGTACAACACCATTACCTGTAACATCTATAATAATTCATTAGCAGTAGCATTTGGAGAAGTGTATAATTTCTTTAAGAAACCCTGTTATACCACAGTTTAGAACTTTTTCAGTGATATGAAATAAATATAATTAATAATGAATATTGCAGTAATGAAAGTAAGGCACCTGTCTCAGAGATATTCTATAATTGTGCTCAGTATTGTCTCTTCTCATTGAAGATGAGCACCTGTAAAGAATTAGCTAAGATAATGAAGCCCCTGAGTGACAGATGGGCATTAAGATCTAAAGGGTTAAAGCAAGGGGACACAACAGTTCTAAATAAAATATGAGTGGCCACAGGCATTTTGCCAGATGCTATGAAGCCTGCTTCTGAAGAATACTCCCAGTGGCCTCAAAGTTGTTGCTTATTTTTGAATTCCTGGTTTGGAAACAATTTTTGGTTGAGTAAAAGTCAGGTGTACTGCCAAACAGAACCTCTTGTAGGATATTTTATTACGTATTCAGTGGATAGGATAACTTACAATTCAGATGATCTCATGTTCTATAGAACACATTTGAAAATGTGTTGATTTGTTAGTTTATGGAACTTAAGCCCTATAATCTACGCAAAAATATTGACCACAATATCAATATTGGGAAATATCTTGAGATGGTATAAGATAAGTCTATGATTGATTTCGCTCCTGAGGCACAAAATGTTTAAATCTTTTTACAATTATGTACTGATACAAATAAACTAGTACGTTTTTCACTCAACTGAGCTGCTTTGACTTTACTCCTGTTTGTGGCCTGGAAAGTGCCAGCCTGTTTTTCTGTGTGTTCCATGTATGGCTCCCTAAGTTGAAGGTGTGGGGCTTGAGCACCCGGACCCAACGTACAAAGTGGTAAGCAAGTACATAACTGATCTCTCTTTTGCTTTGTGTCATATAGTATAAGATTAAATATATAAGAAGGGATGCAAGAAGTCTAGTTTGCATAGAATGCAGAAAGGTGAGTACACTGGGACAGACTATCCACATACCACAAAGACTTTAATGCAAGAAATCACAGATAAGAAGGGTTAAAGAAAACAAAATATTCATCAGATCAGAGTTCTCAAATAAATATAAATAAATTGCCTTCTGCTATTAAGTTCCAGGGTTCTAGGAGTCTGTAATTTGCTTCTTGTCTTTGGGTGGAATGATTTTCACATTGAAAGGTATAAAGTATTCCAGCAGTGCCTGGGTATTCTTGGAGTCTAAGTGGTAGTCTTCTGATATTTTCTTAGCAGTCCAGGTTTCTGGAGAATTTTTATAGTTGTTGAGAAGTGTCAGTGCCTCAAGCACAGAAATCTTTCCTTTAGGAATACTCTCTACATCCAGATCCATAAGGGACTCTCGATTCACAGTGAGTTTTGGAAGTCTAAGCTCTTCTTGCGCAGATGCACTCTCTTTGGTTTGTACCTATTTAAATGGTTAAAAAATATATCAATATCACATTTCTTTATAAATGTAACAATTGTTGGCTTACTTGTTTTACCAAGCAAATACACTCGAGTTCCAGGGTTTTTCTCAATACATTCAAGGCGTGAGCTTGTTTTCTAAATTCACACAGCTACTTCAGGGCAGTTCCATCAGAAGTACTGATCAGATTTTCAATGCACAGTTAAAAGGGGCATATAACTGATATACTTACATAAATCCCTCTACATAATTCATAACATGCCATTTACTAATTTTAGGCACCCCCAGTGATTCTAATGACTTACCTGATGAGAAGAGGTTCGCTCTATGGTGCTTGCTGAGAAGTCATTATAATCACAATGATATAGCTACACTAATTCCTTTACACATTGTACAACATGCTGTTTATTACTTCATGTTTCTTCTTTAACAGAAAAACTAAAGCTTAAAGTAGAAGGAAAGGATTAATCACTCAGATGGGGGGGGGGGGTGTTAGGCACCTCCAGTGAATATAATTACTTTCCAGATACCCCAGTCTGGTGCTGCCGTTACTAAATAACTGCACTGTCCTACAAAGAAGTAGACTAAAATGCTGCACATTATTTTTTAAAAACTCTGTACCAGCCCAAGGCAACCCCAGCCCTTTAGCAGTGTAGATTTGTGAATTCAAAGATGCCCCGCTTGCTCCCCAACTTATTTTCTGCTGTTTCACTGCACATGCTCTGTGCTGCTGTCCCTTATTTAAATTGAGGGAGCAACAATATACTGCACATATATAATATACACGCACACAGCATGGACTTTATATTGGAAGAGAATTTGGTTCTGAAGTATAGTAAAACAAAACAAAAGAAATCCATCTTTTGGCTGGAGTTAAAAAAAAAAAGAAGGCTTAAATAACTTTACCTCAGAAGATGGGTCACTGGAGTCAACATAAACTTCTTTCAGCCTTGTCAGAAGCAGATTATCTTTGTTACGGATTTTATCTTCAATGTCTGGGTGATCTGATTAAAACAGAAATGCACCCCAAATAAATATTATTCAAAAAAATCAGCAATAAAGGATCCCATTTGTTGCATTTGCAAACGATTGCCATTTAGAAGTCAGGAAGGAATTTTTTCTCCCTCTCAGGCAAATTGGAGAGGCTTCACGAGTCGTGACCTCTAACCACTGAAGTGAAGAACTACAATTCCCACCATGCATTTCTCTCACATCCCATCTAGTAAATGTTTTAGAATATATAATATAAAAAAAAATTCTGCTCATAAAAAAAAAAAAAAACACAAAAGCAGTGAGAATGCCAGAATTAGGCTGCTGTGAGTAAACATCTCCCCCCCCCCATTACTCACGTGTTTTGGTTGCCCTCAGTGCATCCTCTGTTTTCGGGTGGGAGGGTGCAGGCCTTGGCTTCTCCTTGCCAATAAGCCCATGAGCCCGATTTTCAAGGTTAAAGTTGCGGAGTGCTCGTGTTAAGTGTAGCCCCATGCTTGTTCAGAGCACACTCACTGACACAGCGTGCCTGAATATCCTCCGTCTGAACATGAAGCCAAACTGGCCTGACGATTTCCTGGTTGAAGCACATAAGGCAGCCTGTAGGGGCGCGTTGCCAGTACAAAGGTTGAATGTACGGTGTCCATTGTAGGACAACTTCCGTCATTGTGCTACATGCGTTCTCCCTTTGTCAAAACTCCTGCATCCCTAATGATTCAACTTCCACAACGTGCTTTCCAATAACTTATCCCTCATCTATGGCATCACCTCCTGCTACATACTTCATGCACTCCCTTACATCCACTATACTCCATGCCTCCTTCTCTATACTCCAGCCGTCATTCATCTCAGTTGCGGAATCCAGAGAATTAACCCTCCTCCACAAAATCTCAACTGTGTTCTATCCGTTTTCCTTAGCAGCTTTAACGCTGGGTGTATTTCATCTGTTTTCCTCAGTTTTGCCTCTTGCATTATTTGGCTGCACCCCCAGCATGTAATAGCCAATAGGAATCCGCAGAGTGTGGACACGTGCAGGCAATAGGTTCGACAGAGGGAGAGCGCATGCGGCATATTAGTTATGCAGGAACATGTCCTAAAATGGACACTGTAGTGTTGTCAGTTCTCCGCCAATCACAGTGCAGCTTACTGCCAATGGACAAGATGCTCTCGGAGCTAACGCTACGACTGCCGGCAGTGTTACTATGTTCTTACTGTAGCCTAATGGCCGAGGTGGTCTTTGTAGATTTTACGTGCCAACCAAGCTTTTGTCTCTTCAACTAGCGACTGGTGAGAGCATCTATATCATTCTGGGTTTCACTCGCGCTGACAAAGCAGAGCCGTAGCAGCTGTCATTCTGGGTGGCAGCTTTGTGAAGGGGGTGTGCCATCTTGAACAGGAGAAATGGGCATTTATCTAATGGAAACTGTCTGTGAGAGAGTTATATGCACGGGATTGGCTTTTTGCTAGGTACAGCAGCCAGCATTAGCTTTCGAGGCTTAATCATGGGAGTTGTAGATCAATGATATTTGTCTGTAGTTCAGTGATATTTGTCTGGCCATATCTCGAAGGCCTATACTCTCTTGTTGTTTGTAATGCCGAATGTTGGAGTATCTGGTGGATGATTGAGTGTTGTAAACTGCCACAATGTGTCCCACAGATTTCTATTAACCCCAAGTCTTGATTAGGGTGACAGTGGTTCAGATATTTCAATTCAAAATCGGGAGTCCATATAGTTAATCAGCCAGGCCCAAGGGACTCGCCCCAGTTCAGAAAGGCATTCAACTACAAAAAAGTTTATATCAAAAACGATATAAGTCCCAAGGCCTCTTCAAGTAAAAAATATTAATTTATTGTTATTCATATTAAAACAGTAGCTAGTACATACTACCCCACATACCCCACCTTACGCGTTTTGCACCCTCCGGCGCTTAGTCATAGGTGTATCCTATGACTAAGCGCCGGAGGGTGCGAAACGCGTAAGGTGGGGTATGTGGGGTAGTATGTACTAGCTACTGTTTTAATATGAATAACAATAAATTAATATTTTTTACTTGAAGAGGCCTTGGGACTTATATCGTTTTTGATATAAACTTTTTTGTGACAGTGGTTCAGGCCTACAATATTCTGAAACAAATTCATTTCCACACCTAAATGGTAATAGGAAATAAGGTCTCAAAACTTCTGGAGTTTCTGCTGCTTAAAGGGATTGTTTACCTTCGTAGAGTTAACTTTTAGTATGATGCAGATAGTGATGTTCTTAGACAATTTGCTCTCCAGTTTGCAGTTTTGGCTATCTGGTTGCTATGGTCCAATTACCCTAACAACCATGCATTCATTTGGTGAAGAGACTGGAATAGGAGAGGTCCTGATTAGAAACGGGAGTAATAAAAAGTAACGGTAGAAATACATTTGTAGCCTTACAGAGCATTTGTTTTTAGATGAGGACAGTAACCCCCCGTTTTGAAAGCTGGAAAAAATCATTAGAAAAAGGCAAATCATTCAAAAGCTATAAATAAATAATGTAGTCCAATTGAAAAGTTTTTTTTAGAATTGGACATACTAAAAGTTAACTGTTAAGGAGGATTTTGTTAATTTACCTTTCTTTTGCTGAAATAACTTGTATTTTTAATGGCACACCTTGACTTTGTAGTGTTCTACATAATATATTTGTGATACACATTCTTCTTGTGATATTTGTATCCAATTCACATTGAAAGAAAGTGAAATACAATACCATATAAATGAATGTGAATTATTTCACAATGTCTTGCCCAGGCACTGTTTTACAACTTTGAATAACTTTAAAAGTCTATGGAGTTTGTGGGGAAATTCTGAACTAGCATAATATCTAGTGATCAAAAACAATCCCTTTAGAATATGTAGAGCAGTTTTGAATCCCCTATTAACAAGTAGAAATGTCTCAAGGTGTGTATAGGTTTTTTCCTTCTTATTATGGTGAGAGCTGTGAAGCTTCTCTCCTTGAAGTGGTTGTACCGGCAGATTCATTAGATAGAGTAAAGATAGAGTTGGTTGCCTTTTTTGCAAGAGAGAAAATACAAGTATGCTGAAATTAACACATCTCTTTCTCTGTCGTCTTAGGGGGACACAGGGACGATGGGGTTAAGCTCCATCCTCCAGGAGGCAGGACACTTAAATAAAAATTAAAGGGGGCGTGCCCTATTGGGCTTAACCCTGCACACTGTGCTCTAGCCTTCAGTTTTTTAAGTGTCCTGCTACCAGGAGGTTGGACTACGCACTCTATCTAGGAATATATGATTCTACGGTCAGCCCTGTCTGACACCTGGGGTGATACTAAGAGCAGAGTTACCTGTCTCTTCTACAGTAAGCCCCCAACATGGAGTAGCACACCGGGGTCAAATCCTAGCCTTGAAGGCTATAACGACCATCCAGACGTTGCCTGCGCCTCACTGGAGGGTAGAGGGTCTGGCCGGTGGTAGCCCTTAGTAATTATGGGCAGAGGGCTCCAGCGGTGCTATTCTGCTGCAGAATTCCCTCCCTCCTAACCCACCTCCGAAGAGTTTTCCCCTGGTTGCGGGTTAAACCTCACTTCAGGTGACGGAGGACCAACATTTCTGTCTCCTCCCTTCCTCGGAATAGCGCTCAATTGGTCCCTCAGTGCCGGCTATTACCTCTCCTGGATGGCTTCCTGCATCATGCCGGTCAGTAACCGAATGCGCTGCGAGCATTCATATCGCCAGGAGAGGAGGCAGAGGTGAGCGTCTTCATTCAGGAGGGACTTAGAGTCCCGCGCCATTATGCATTGCCGCGCGCCGCTGGAACGCATATGCGTTCCATCGGCCATTTTGAAATAATAGCGGCGCAGAGCGGCTGCTTCCTGCATAATTACCGGTCGGTAACCGAATGCGCTGCTAGCATTCATATCGCCAGGAGGCTGAGGTGAGGTCCTGTACTCTGGAGGGTCTGAGAGTCCGGCGCCATTTGCATTGCCGCACGCGCTGCTGGAACACAAATGCGTTCCAGCGGCCATTTTGTAATACTAGCGGTGCACATCGGCTGTGAACTGCATGGTGGTGTTTTGGCTATGCAGCTACTGCCACAAAGATACCGAGCACGTTCTGGCGGTGCAAAAAGGTCAAATCCGCAGTGCCTAAGGCTCTCCTGTACCAGCATCAGTTATTCAACTCATGCATGCATGATCACCAGCAGGGGCCCACAAATGACAGCAGGTAGGCCAGTGGGCTACAGCTAAGCCGGGGGAGGAGAGAGAGTACCCCCCACAGCACGGGTGGTTTATTGCATGTGCGGTGCTGTTCAGTGGGGCAAGGGGCCAAATCTGCTTCAGATAACAACCCCAGTCCAGTAGCAGTACCAATCAAGGTATGCCACTAAAGACTATAAACAGGAACCGGGAGGCAGCTATGTTGTATCACCATAAGATTCTTTTGGCAAGTCACCTCCCTAATTCCTTAGCATCACGACAAGGATTGCCTGTTTTTGCTGTAAATTTAGGAAAAGACTGGCAGTCATTAGTCATCGGGTAGCACATGAACTAACCCTAGGATGACTTCACTGTAATTATCAGTCAGGTCAATTCCTGACTGGGCATTTTCCCTGTGGGGGAAAAACTTTCACCTTCCAATAATTCTGGTAGGGAAGTATAAATTCATGATGCGAGTAAGGAAAGAGAGAGTCAATATGAAATTGACGGAATCAGGAAGGTGTGTTTGAGATTCTAAGTCTCTCATAAACAGTCTACTGCAAGAGGAATGTAATGCTCCTGAGAGAAAATTCCGAGCTAAAATGAAGTTGTAATATCCATTTCCAAAGGAACTGGTAGGCAAGTAGCCAGATCCCTTGGCAATACGAAGGCTCGGTATAGATAATCCGGAATCTAGACTGTCAAAATTACCACGTGCCAATAACTAAAGGCGGCAGCATCAGGGACCCGGCAGTTAAACGGTAAAAATGCTGTTAAGAGCAAATTATCTTCGTGTCAGCACTACAACTATGTCTGGCATCTGCTGGGTGTCCATAGCCATTCAAACCTGGATCGATAATGAAGGATTTCTGAGAAGGGAGTACTGAGAAGTGATCTGTAAGCCACTCAGGAAACAGCAGATGCATTGATTTATCTATGTGTTACCTCCTTAGATACTTCTCAAAAATGGCCCGCATTTGGTTCTGTCTGTTGCTGTGGGAAGAACCTGTGCATCAAAAACTGCTCAAGCAGACCCCCGTTCAAAGACATCTGTCATTTTCAGTCCTAGGGCAATGGTTATGTGGAGAAGAACTTGCGAAAATCATTGCTCAATTTACAGGCGAACTACCCTCCTGGCCCAACCTAGATCCAGATTTCCAGGATCGGCTAAGCGTCAAAATTGTTGTGGCCAAGGTGCATTCAAGTACTCAGAGAACAAGACTACTTCACGACGGGGCATCTCCTTCAAAATCGGGGGAAGAGATATGGGGCAAGTTACTTCGATAACAACCGACCATCTAGAAGGTCGAAGCCTTCATTCCTTGGTTGCATGAGTCAACAAAGGGTGACAGAAGGATAACTCCTAGACGTCACATCCCTAAACCCCACCCCCTCCCGGAAGTTCATTTGCCAGGAGGGCCATCGCACCCCAACACCCCCTCTTTAAACTTATTGCCAGGATGGAGCAGTCTAGAACTATTGTACAGGTACCACAGCCGAAGAAATCTGGTGGTGTAAAACCAACGCTTCATAGTTCCCAACTGTGGTTTGGCTTCAAACAATTGAACAAGCTCATGCGTTCCAAAATGGAAACCCTACAATAACTGATTCAATGCAACTAATGATGTCAGTAGACATCCAGGGGGTTTATCTGCACGTTCCCATATGGCCACCTCACCAGAGGTATATTCGATTTTCCTCGCGAATCGCCACTACCGGTTGGTAGCGCTACAGTTTTGACTCTCTTCGTATTCTGATGGCAGGATCTGCAGAAACCTTGCGACTGCAGGGGAGTTCTGTCACCCACACCTGGACGATCTTTACTCAAGACCAGGTCGGAAGACAAGGCCAGGAAGGCTCGGGATCCGAACCATGCTGATACTTCAGGAAGTCCAGTGGGCTATCAAGCAGTAAAGAATCCAACTTACAACCCAGCTCCCAGATACCATGTCCACAACACATTTACACAGTCGCTATGTTTCCCATGGGACAAACAGGACAGGGTCAGAGGTCAAATCGTTTTCACTGTTTTTTCCATTCAGAGACCAACAAGTCTCTTCGTAATGAGAGAGCTGGGGCCAATGGTCTTGACCACAGAAGCGGTTCCATTCGCATAGATACACTTGCGTCCTCTTCAGACAAAATGAATCACCATGAAAAAGGGGATCCTCTGTCCAGAATCATCAACCTGTTTCTACTAGGACGGCTCTCCAGTAATGGTTACAGCCAAACAACCTAACCATAGGGCAGTCTTGGGAGACTTCAAATGGAATGTGATACCCACATGTGCCAGTCTGCAAGACCGGAATGCAATATAGAGCAACCTGTCCGCGCAGACGAGCTCATGCTGACAATCAATACCTTGCCGTTACGAGCTGTAAAACTAGCACTAAACATATGGGCACATCGGTTACAAGCAAAACTGGTGTATGTCTACAGCGAAGACGTCACCATTGTAGCCTACATAAATTCACAAGGAGAAACGGGCAGCAGAGAAGCACTAGCAGCAGTGGACAAAGCCTGAGCTTGGGTGGAAGAAAGCTTGTAAGACTATCAGCTATACACATGCTACGAATGCCCGACATTGTAGCAAACTTCCTCAGACAAAACCAGGTATATCCAGGTGAAGCGGTGCTTTACCCAGAAGCATTCACGGAACCTGCGAATCTCTGGGGACAGCCTCAGATATATCTAACGGGTTTCAATGCCAACAGACGACTTCCAGGATTCTCACTGGCTGCCCACATTGGCATCTAGATTGGATGCCATGACACTTCGAGGGGGAGTTTGATCCAACGCAATCCTCCCTCTTCTCACTATACTACCTCGGGTCCGCTAGAAAATCAGACCGTTATCTCCACGGCATTAGTAGTAGTTCTATACAGGCTCCAGACACAACGTGTTGCGGATTGCAGTACGGGCCTAGGTACAACCTATCTGACGAGAGGGCAGTACTGAATTTCCTGTGGCAAGGTCCAATGTACCTCACTCCGGGTCTATTCGCCTTGACGGGATGTCTGCGTACAGCTGGTGAAGACAAGGGCAAGCAGAAGAATTCATATATGCAATACTCATGGCACTCAAATCTACTTCTCGAGAGCCTATTACAAGATGTAGCACTTGTACATTAACTGATGTGAAGAGGCTGACTTGTCCTTCCTGGAACTCCACATTCCAAGGGTATCATTATTTTTGCAGTGGAGTTTACAGCTAGCTCTCTAAGGTTACGGGTATCTATCTCACCAGCCTCTGTTAGCGGTGAAAGATGCATTGTGCATTTCTGCAAGGAGTAGCACTTGTAGCTCGGTCCTTTTTCGCCCACCTGCCACAGGTTAGGATCTTATCTCGTACCTAAGTCTTACTGGACCCAGCATTTGAATATCTGAACTCAATCTTTGTAAATGGCTCATCTGCAAGGTGGCATTTTTGATGACATTTCATCAACCAGGAGAGTGTCTGAGCTGAGGGCACCGTTCCATAATCCAGCTTCTCCGGTTCACAAAGATAAAGCAAATAGTACGTACAGTTCCTTCATTCTTCCATCTCATATTAATCAGGAGATTTTAGTGCCATCGCTGCGCCCAACTTCTACAAACAACGAAATCCGAGCACTCCGGGGATACAGGAAACGGTTACGTTCTTCCGCAATTCGCTCTCTCTTCTTACCAGCGGGACCTCGAAGAGGTCAGGCAACTTCCATGATTCCTTTGCCAAGTACATCCGATTATCGCTTATCAGACATATTTTCGAACTAAGGTCTCTACTAGAAGGTATCCGAGCCCATTTAAGCAGTGGGATCTTCTTGGGCGTGATACATTCTGACCCACTGGGCCACAGCTACAAGGCAGCTGCCTGGTTGTACATACCTGCAAGATTACAGACTCAACACTCCCTCCTCAGCCCAGGCTTCCCTCGGTCAAGAGTGTTACAGTCTACCTTTCACTATTGGGTCTATTTAAGCTCGTTCCCACCCTGCGGTTCTGGGACTGCTTTGTTAAGTCCCCATCGTCCCTGTGTCCCCCTAAGACGACAGAGAAAACAGGATTTTTGATACTCACCGTTAAATCCGTTTCTCTGTAGTCAAAAGGGGGACACAGGGCTTCCCGCCCATTAGAACGAGCTTAACCATTGTTCGTTCCAGGATAGTTCCTGGTTTACCTCGGCTTATGGTTACTGTTCTTATTGTTCTGGTTGCAAAGTCTTTGGGACAAACTGAAGGCTAGAGCACAGTGTGCAGGGTTAAGCCCAATAGGGCACGCCCCCTTTAATTTTTATTTAAGTGTCCTGCCTCCTGGAGGATGGAGCTTAACCCCATCGTCCCTGTGTCCCCCTTTTGACTACAGAGAAACGGATTTAACGGTGAGTATCAAAAATCCTGTTTTCCCTGCCGGTGGATTCCCAGGTTAAGGATGGTTTAGGAAAAGTGTTTTGCTAGGCAATGCCTTTTCCCCCATAGTGTAACTTTAAACCTGTTACTTTGCATAAAATGTGGCACATGTATCGTTGGCAGGCAAAGGGTTAATACAAGTTGATCCAGGTATTGGTTTTACCTCTGTGAAGCAAATTGGGGATGGTTCCTGACTGTTTTTTTTTAACCTTCTCTGAATCATTATGGATAGCAAGGTTTCACATAGGTTGAACTTGATGGCCTAATGTCTTTTTTTTTTTTTCTTTTTTATCTTTACTGTATCTACAGTTAAATTGTGCAGCAGTGGAATAAGAGTTTGGCTAACAGCCTGCGAAACTGCGAGTCAGAAAGAAATTCATATGGTATCAACACAAAACAGTTTGAGATACGTGTTAGGTGATAATCAAAAAATATGTACATATCAACTGTGTGTACTGTATGTATCTATATAAGACATGGGGGGCAATCACTGCAACAAATCAACAAAGATACATATACATAAAACACGGGAGGCACATTTATCAAGGGTGGAATATTGAATTCATGTGAGTTTTTCAGAACTCCCATAAACTCCCATAAATTCGAAATTCGAGTAGTCGAAATTGATTTCTAAAAATCGAATTAATAAAACTGGGATAAATTTAAACGATTTAAAAACAATAATCGAATTTGATTAAACTCAATTAGAGTTTTTTTTCTCCGAAAAGGCTGCAAACATCTCCAAATTGACCCTGGACCTCTTCCATTGACTTTAACAGTAATTCGGCAGGTTTTAGGTGACTAATAGTCAAATTTGAATTCTTAAAGGGCCAGAGTTTGATATCTCTAAATTTCCAATTTTTTAAAAAAAATGTAATCGAGTTTGGATAATTCCCTAGTTGAATTTGACAGTATAGACAATAAATCTGCCTCGTAGAGTTACATAGTACCGCATTTGTTATAAGAATCACATGTGACAACTTACAATCTATATTTTTTACTGTATTTCAGTGTTAAATGTAACGTAAACCTTTAATTTAGAAATTGGTTTAGTCTTCTTGGGGCAAAATTGCTACCACTAATTTGATGGTTCCTGTGAGTTGATTAGTTTGTCGCTGGCTTGTAGGAAATGTACCTATTCTTTATATACATTTTTATCATATTGAGGCATTATGGTTTAGATCATACAGATCACACTTTCATTTGTTCTGTGTGTTCAAGAGGTGTTCATTTTGCTCTACATGAAATACCGCAATCAGCCTGGGTACTAAAGCAGGGTACCTCTTGGAACTCCAGCATGGTCAGGGATCTTTAGTCTTTCTGCCCAACACTTAAACACTTTGTGGGTATTCCACAGATACCCAATTCAGGACTCTAGGGGTGAAGCTTGATTTTGGATTATTTATAACTTAATTTAATCTCAACTTCAGATTTCCTAAATAAGCTTCCAGGACAGTAGTACCGTTGGTATAAATGTTACTGAAACTGAGCAGCGATATAAACATGAACATATTCTTTTTTACGAAGGATATTCTGTAAGAAGGATATTGTGTATGAAGAATATGCTAACTAACATCACCACCCATAGTATCGGGTAAAAATTCATACTTATTTGAACATAAACATATTAAATCAACTTTGTGTCATGCTCTTATTCATAAGCATAGCACACTGATTCATTCCTTACGGTTTTAATGGGAGAAATTGCTGTTCAGCAAAATCCTCTTAGTCCTGGTATTCAGTGTTAATCCACCTTAGTTGTGTGTAATTAGTTAAATCATCACAAGCTGGCTGTTTCTTAGTAATGTATATTTTATAAGAAGCCTACTTTGAAAATGCTGTAATTTTTTCTAAAGCACTAAAAATGTTTTTATTTAGTTCTGTAATAAATAGGCGATATACACAGCTTCCCTAACTCCAATTGTGGTCTCTTGTTCTCTCTGGCCTTTGCTACACAGGACTGTCATAGGAGTGTCTGTCCCTATGGTAGATGTGCTTGTGTGCCATTTAACAACTGCAACTCCCTTAACCATTTAAGTACAGGTATGAGACCTGTTATCCAGAATTCTCGGGACCTGGGATTTTCCCTATAACGGATCTTTCCATAACTTGGATCTTCATACCTTAAGTCTATCTGAAAATCATGTAAACATTAAATACCCCCAATAGGCTGGTTTTGCTTCCAATAATGATTCATTGTATCTTAGTTTGGATTACGTACAAGCTACTGTTTTATTATTACAGAGAAAAATGAAATAATTAAGAAAATTAATCAATTGGATAAAATGGAGTCACACTCTCTGTGCAATATCTTGATTGTGTGATTACATTTAAATGTGAGGTTTTTTTACCACACACTAGAGCAGTGAATGTAATAAAATAATGGCTTTTAACAATTATGTTAATTTTTTTTTTTGCAGTATACTCTTGTATATAAGCTGTGTTTCTCTTTTTTTGTTCTTTACCCAGATATATTTGCAATCATGGAGATCTGAAAGGACAGAAGTTTGAGTGGAGGGCTGTCCCTCCCTCTACATCCTTCTATATATTGCTGCTGGACTTATGCCTTTAACATAACAAGAATATATTGCACAAACATTTACTTATAAACTCGTGGAGGTGGGTTGTAAGGGATTTATTTTCTAATATTATTATTAAGTGTATTGAAGTGCCAAATCTATTCATATAGCAAAAAAACCTATAATGGATATCATGGTATGAGTTTTCTGTGGTATGCGGGCTGTTTTTTGGAATCCACATCCACTGTAGTGACATTTGCCAAGAAGAATTGTCAGCTTGAAAAGAAATGGAAAGAGTATGGCCCGAGTGCACTACACGTTGTCGCTCTCTCCAGCATGCTTTGGATGTTATTTCTGTGGTGACTAGAGCAAGTGAGCAACACATAAAGGTCTTCCTTTCTTCTTATTGCTGTAATGCTATTACACTCAAAGATGACTTTGGGCGGAATGCTACTCATATTGCGGCATCCTGTGGGAAGAAAAATGTACTTGATTGGTTAATTACAGGAAAAGGTGTTGACTTGGCTGTCAAAGACAAAGAATCAGGATGGACTGCATTACACAGAAGCATTTTCTATGGACATATCGATTGTGCGTTATCCCTTTTAAAGGTGAGTAATATTAGACACATGGAACTTTTTCTGTTCTAATTAAAGAAACAGTAACATCAAAAAATGTGTTTTAAAGTAATACAAATATAATGCAGTGTTGCCCCGCAGTAGTAAAACTGTTGTGTTTGCTTCAGAAACACTACTATTGTTTATATAAATAAGATGCTGTGAAGCAATGGGGGGCAGTCATTCATAGAACAAAAGGCTCAGGTTACACAGCAGGTAGCAGATAACACAATTATGTTCTACCACCATTATCTGTTATCCACTATTTAACCTGTCCCATATAGCCTTTTTTCAATTTCTGCCATTGGTACACAGCAGTATTTTTATATGAACTATAGTAGTGTTTGTGAAGCAAACAGAACAGTTTTACCAGTGCATTACAGTATATTATGATTACTTTAAAACGCTTTCATTTTTTGATGTTACTGTTCCTTTAAACGGTTTAGCAAATCAGGTTTAATGAAATTCACTATAGCATACATAGGTTGGTAAAGTCTGGGTCACTAGCATTTTGAAGCCTTGCCCCTGCAGAGCAGGTAAACCCAAGTTTTTTTGCTGTTGTATATATTCTGACTTGTATTAACTTCAACTTGAATAAACAGGCCATCAGGATTTGCATGGCACTTCAGTTTTATAGGTGGGAAAGATTAATATTTTAACCTAGGCAGTTTTCAAATAGTGGAGACTTACATCAGACTGTATATAAAAGAATTAAAGTTATGAAGAGCAAAGTGAACATTTGAAAATGTATCATTAATAGCATTTAATAGCCACAGTAAGGTATTAAATATGCCAATTTGTTAGTTCCACATTCAGCACCTTCATTGCAGGTACAAACACCATGTGTATAAAAGTAATTCCTGTTTGACAGCAACTTGCATTGCATTATAAATACTTTGTATATTTCCAAATACTTTTTTTTTAAAAAAAATATCAATCTATGAATGTCGGAATGTTACATGTTTCTTGTATAAAAACAAATTTGGTTTTAAGTGTCGCTTTTCTTTATTCTCATAGCATGGCAGTAACCTTTACATTCAAGATAAAGATGGATATACTCCGTTGGATCTGGTAATGAAAGACAGACCTCCCCACATTGTTTTCAAAACTAGTGGTACGATTTATAATTTTTCTACTTTCTTGCCCTAACCTCCAAGTTTAAAAACAGAATATTATTCACTTATTGATGTACTCAGTACAACTTTCAGTAGGTAGCTGGATGTAAACACTAGTGTGCCTTGTGCTTGTATAATTAATAATCCAATCATTACATGTTCACCACACCCCTACACAAGTTACATTGCTTTCCTTTTGAGCTTTCTAAACATACTTTGCCAGATACCTCAAAGGTATTCCCCAAATAAAACAATGATAGTGTAGTACTTCCAAGCACTCCTTATATTACAAAAATATCAAGTTTGATATTCACATTAAACTGGGACACCTGGATGGTCCTACAGGTGCAACACACTTTTATTGTACCAGAAATCAACGGTGACTTGAATTATAGTGAATATGCAAGGAGCTTGTCAGGCGTTAGTTACCTAGAAATGCAGACTACTGCATCTCACTGTAACTATTGCTTGCTGGCAGGCCATCACATTTTAATACAATATAGGTGCTTTCAGGCACTTTGCCACCATCTTCTTGGCACAAACAGTTATGTGTACAATTACCCTAAATCTTCCTGCATACGCAAGGGTCGGAAACTGCTGAGGGACACCTGGGAGAGTTTAGAAACATGGCAGTGCATTTTTTTTTTACGAATACCCCTTCACTGCTCACGTATCTTACTTTTACTTATTTTAGTAAATCGATTTTTGCGAAAAAAGAGTCTGATCGAAGATAACTGCAGGTCTAGGCTCCAGAGTTTAACTCCCTATGCAGGAGGCTTCTGTAATCTGTTGTCTGCTGAATAGTTTTAATAACATGTGGGTTTGTTGGATGTTGCTCCACTCCTCCCCGGCTCAGCAGATTGACATAACAGCAGGGGAAGAGGAAACCCTGTGCAGGGAAAGCTTGTTTTTTGCAGAAGTATCCTTCATAGGGAATAAACCGATATGCCATCAGCCCTACAGTGAAGCACAATTGCTACAGGAACAACCTTGAGGTTGAAAAAGTTTAGAAAGTCTTTGTATCCCTTGTTATAGTGAATATGTAACCTGCTGAGAAACCATTTATCATCTTAATGCATATGCCTCAAGTATCTTGCATTTATAGATAAGAAGAGCTGCTTCAGATATGTTACATAGACAGCCACTGTATGGAGATGACATGGTGAGTTAGTTTACTGTGAAATTAAGTAACAAACCATACACAAACACATCAATACCAGTTAGTGGTTTTAAGACAAAATAGAATTCCCCCTTTGGATATGGGTTGACCCGGAAGCAATCAGTAGAGGAAAAGCATCCAACCGCAGGATCCAGACACTGGCAAGTAATTGTACAGTACACTGGTAAAGAGCCAACTCTCCATCTTTCCTGTGTACCTCTGACAGTTCAGCTATCAATATGTTGGCCATATTCTTGGGGGTATATTTCAGGCCATGTACTATGAAATAATAGGTGCGCCTGCCTGCACATTCGTGTGACATTCCTCTTTAACCAGAAAATTATTCTACCCTCATTCTGCCTTTACCCCAGCTGTAAGTAGAAGTCTACCAATATCCTGTAAGAAATTTGATGTAGTAAATTCCTCTTTTTGATCAATTGCCTTTTTCAGTTGTGATTATCTGAGTTATTTTTGTAATTGAGACTGAGGGGTGGCTGGGAGGGGTAGAGCCAATAAAGTAAAAATAAAACCTGTACACTCTGCCAGTTTTTTTGCTCATTGGCGGTTCCTGGGTCCTCCAATTGTCTGAAGAAAAAAAAGATTTTACAGTAAGAACAAAATCTCATTTTATAATTATCTTTCCTAAGGTATCTAAAATCATTATTCTTTTCTTATTCCTTTTGTTTAAGATCCCACTGAGCTTTATACATGGGGGGACAATGTCAATTTCACTTTGGGACATGGTACTCAACAAAGCAAGCACCATCCCGAGCTAGTGGAAATGTTTCCTCGTTCTGGAGTGTATATCAAGCAGGTAATGCTGGTCAAACACATGCTATCAGTATGTGTGTTTGTGTAAATGATTTTAGTTTTTACTAAAGGTTTAGTATACCCTGTTTTCATCATTAATAACCTGGATAGGGCTTTTGCTGACCATGATTTTTACCTGTTATAATTTGTAAATATATACGAGTTTTGTTATTTCTTGCGCTAAGTAGTGTAAAATCTGAAATAGATAGTAAAGTAGCTTCCTGACTCATAGGGGTACATACAAATCAGCGGTCCACTAGAAAGCTCTGTGTATTAGTGATGAGCAGCTCAGGAAAATCTCTGTACCCAACAATAACTGCAAAATGTTGCCATTGTAGCCATTTACCCACGCTCAACCCGTACTTTGTATGCTATGTCTGTGCCCACCTCTGTTTAAAAGACAGGGAATCTTCATGAGCAAAGGACATACAGTGTGTACTTTCCCAGTCTGACCCGCAACCAACCCTAACCCGCAATGGTTGGCAAAATTTCACCTAAACCTGCCCATCCAGTGGTCAGTCTGCACATTACTACTGTGTATAAGCAAAACTCCTCCATCCCCCAGCTGCAGCTTGTTAAGGTGGGCATACACAGCCAGATATGCTCATTTGGCCATCTGCATGCTGGGCCAACTCGGGCTAATCATACACTGAGGGCCTACCTCCATCATCTGAGAACTTCATCAACACCTGCCAAATTGAAATCTGGCTGATTTTCAGACTGATCTCTTTTGGACAGATCTGCTGTTGGACCAATACACAGGCCAATAAGCTGACTTATTGTAGAGGGACCGAATCAGCAGATGTTATTTTCTTAGTGTGTTGTTATTTATTTTTGCATAAAAAATGCAAACAAAACTAGAGCAGCATAACCAAAGATATAAACATATGTGTGGAACCGAGTAAGTTCTGAAATGGTGTGATACAAAGACATTTTGGCTTAATGGCATTTACGTATGTCCAACCTCCCTTGGTCTCTATTAGTAGCTTTCTCTCAAACATTTTGTTTGTTGACTAAGTGCTTCCCACTATTGCTCTGCCATGTACGAGTTGGCAATTTTTGTCGGCCCTTCTATGGGCAGCATTAGGCTGTGTAATAAGAGAAGCGCTCTATGTAGAGGTTTCTCAGTGGACTCTTGATTTGATTGTGCTCTTGCTAGTAAAATGTGATTTAATTTTCACTATCCAATTTTGATTTGTTGAGTGCAAGAAATAACAAAAACCATTAATATTTCTTAATTAAAGAAACAGGCAAAAAGCATGTTTAGCAAGAGCCGTATTAAAACTAGGTGCTGTACTGTGCCTTAAATAAGTTTGCACTCCACTTGAATTCAACATTTTGTCTGCCCATTCATTTTTTTTTTTTACTTATTCAAAAGGGGGCTGTGTTTTGGTAGTAGCAAGGCCCTATCAGAGCCAACTGTACCTTAGAAAGGGAAATCTCACTGGTACTTAAAGATCAGCTCTTGCTATAGACCTCAGTAATGTTTCCTAAGGGCCTAGCAAAGATTGCTTAGGAAACATGTACAGTTTTCTCATGGGAATGATTCCCTTGCACATCCATTAAGTTGTAGTAACTGCTGGACACTTTCTGCCTTTTGTCCTGTCCCTGGTGCAAAATTGTAGCCGATAAACAAGTCAATTGTGTTCTTTCAATGTCAGTGGTTTGCATTTTAATTCATAATTACAACCAGTATGCTTGATGTTTTACTTATAGGGATGCACCGAATCCAGCATTCGGTTCAGAGAGGATTTGGCCTTTTTCAGCAGGATTCGGATTTGGCGAATCCTTCTGCCTGGCCTAACCGAATCCTAACTTGCATATGCAAATTAGGGGCTGGGAGGGAAATTGTGTGACATTTTGTCACAAAACAAGAAAGTAAACACTGTTTTCCCCTTCCCACCACTAATTTGTATGCAAATAAGGATTCGGTCCGCTATTCGTCCGAATCTTTCTCAAAAGATTCGGGGGTTTGGTCGAATCAAAAATAGTGGATTTGGTGCATCCCTAATTACTTATAAGCCATTGTTACTTGATAATGATGTTAAGACGCCTTTAAGAATTGGGGCTGCACCAGACATCTTAAATACTGAAATTATTCAACGTGCTGTAAATCTGAAATAAAAATGAGAAAATGTTAAATAGGTTTAGATAATTCCAAAAGCATATTAAACTGTTTAGATTAATTCAGCCCCAGTTCTGCACAGAATTAAGCGGAAAATGCTAAATTTTAATTGGAAATTATGGAATTTCATTATGATCCAACATAGTGATATCGGTGATATTTTGCTAAAATATAATTCGCAAAGTTTTTATAAATAGGCAAAGTGTCATATGAAAACAATATATTTTTGTCGAAGAAAATGAAATTGGACAAACCACTTCAACCAGTTAAACTGCTACCCCTAGTTAGACATATGCCTTCTGTTATGTTTTTGGTATTTATTTTTGTGACATTCCTTCTTTTCAGATGGTACTTTGCAAATTTCATTCAGTCTTCCTGTCTCAGAAAGGACAAGTTTACACATGCGGACATGGACAAGGAGGTCGTCTTGGACATGGAGATGAACATGCTTGGTATGCTGACTTTATCATTATTACCAGATTAGAAGAGTTTATAGTATATTATTGGTAATGCTCCACAATGTTTGTGATATTTACCTGCTTCACCTGCTCTAGTAATGTACTGTAAGTAGTTGAGTACTTTTCTCTTGTTTAAGTGTATAAGTGCATTGGGCTTCTCTAAATGTATCCTCCCAGTGCTTCTCTTAATGCACCCTCCCAGTGCCTTCATTACCTGGGTTTTCTCCATCAGTGCATCACTTTCACCCTTTGCTCTTTATGAACGTGTAATAGCTGTCAATCGTACAGGCCAGATGCTGTCCTGCACATGTGCTTGCTGTCAAGGGCAGAATAAAGGTTGCAAGCTTGTAAGTTCAGTTAAATTTGTATTTTATCAAGTATGTATCGGACTGTTGTACATTAGAAAGGATAAAGTCCCTTGCACTATGAAGAATTCATAAACAAAAGGAAATTTCTGTCTTTTCATACAATTTTAAAAAACAGCACTTTCAAAGAAAAGTTCACTTCAAGTACCAGTATGGGATCCGTTATCAGGAAACCAGTTATCCAGTAAGCTCCAAATTACGGAATGGCCGGCTCCCATAGACTCCATTATAATGAAATAATCCAATTTTTTAAAAATGATTACAGTACCTTGTACTTGATCCCAACTAAGATATAATTAATCCTTATTGGAAGCAAAACCAGCCTTTTGGATTTATTTAATGTTTAAATGATTTTCTAGTAGATTTCTAGTTGATTCAAGGCATGAAGATCCTAATTATGGAAACTCCAGGTCCAGAGCATACCGGTATTTTAGTTTTTCCACTGGTATATTGATACAACGAAATCTAAACCTTCAGAACATAGGGTACTAACAGTCTGATGTCAAAGGGCTTGTCATAAAACTGTGGTGAGCAGTCTTCTATGTTCGCTCTGCTTCATCTTGGTCACACCAGCATGTTCATAGTCAAACTGGGCCAGGCAGCTCTAACAAATTCCAGCCCAGGAGAAGTAATGACTTACATTTTCAGTCTGTGAATGAAAGTGCTGCAGAAGAGTAAAATATTTAAATATTTTTTACCTGCATCAACAGTATGGTCTACATAGAATTTCTGGACATAATGTATTTAGGGCAATGACACATGGTGCTATTTGTCGCTCAGCATTTTGTTACAGAAACTTCTTACCAGAAGATATTCTGCCATAGACAATGCTGGGAATTCACTCTGCCAAAACACTCAAATCGCGTTATCGCTCAAATAAGCATGCAAATGCATTTTTCACATAGGCAATTCTCAGTATTTCCTATGGCAGGGTATTTTCTTGCATTTAGCCGTAACAAAACACTGACAATATTGTGTTTCATTGCTCTTGAAGGATTTATTTTTATTTCAGGAATGATGTTTTTTTTTACAAGCTATGGCATGAAGTTGTTTAAGCCCTGCTTATTAGGGCTAGCTGAAAAACCTGCCACCACCTCCTTCAGTTCACTAAAAGGAATTCCTGTCCATTAGTGAAACATTGTGGACATAATGACTCTGAAGATTTTCATTCATCCAGGTCATGGTATATCTAGTATATGTAATTCTAAAACAACTAGCCTTGCTGAGTAATCATTGAAGACGTTTCACTACTCATCCGAGCAACTTCTTCTTCAACTGACTGGTGTTGGAAATCCTCGGCATATAAACTCTTCCACTAATCCAATCACGATGGCACATTGTAACTCTTCAGAGAGGGGGCCTTCGACACCACCTGTCTGATACATACAATGCTGTTATAACATCTGTACCCCGGCGGTTTCAGAACACTTCACACATTCATTCATGCAACTCTTACAAGTAGCACCTGTTCTAGGATACCTTGGTAAACCTATCACAGTAACCCCACAGAATCAGTTTCAGATGTCACCTCTCTGAAGAGTCACAATGTGCCATTGTGATTGGATTAGTGGAATAGTTTATATGCCGAGAACTAGTCAGTTGAACTGAAGAAGCTGCTTGAATGAGTAGTGAAATGTCTTCAGTGATTACTCAGCAAGTCCAGTTATTTTAGTATTGCTTATACTAGATATTGTGGACAGAAGCTGGGTCCGACATTAACACCAGTCCATAACAAGAAGCCGGGGAGAAGAGGTCTGCAAGGAGGCAGCTGGATAGTTTATTAAATTGATAGTGATGCTTTCTTGATAAATGTGGAACATTGTCACTATTCATTTAAAATTGCAGATGAATACATAGCTCCTTTAAAGAAACTCATGTAACAGGGCTGCAATATTCAAAGGTGGATTTTTGTTTTGGACAATTAAAGTATTGTATTCTTGTAATTTGGGTCCAATGAGATGTTTTTCTTTTTTTTCAATACAGTTCCATATTCAGTCTTATAAAAATATCCTTTAATTTTCTGCCGCATGTCTTATTAAAAGCTTCTGACATTATTGAAATGTGAAATTATAATATTTTTAGCTACAAAATGTGTGTTTATTTTCAAGGTTCCTAGGCTGGTGGAAGGTCTTCGTGGTCATCCATGTACTCAGGTCGCTGGAGCAAAGGATCACACAGTAGTTCTAACGGAAGATGGATATGTTTACACATTTGGACTAAATACATTTCATCAACTTGGAATTCAGCCGCCCCCTCCAAATTCAAATGTTCCAAGGCAGGTATGTGAATATTGAATAGACGAGTAAGCTGAATGGTAATGTGAAATGAATACGTCTATAATGGTCTTATATTTACTACAACTTTCTTCCTAACCCAAATTATGAAGCATATATAACTTTGCATTCGTTTAGCATATTTTGTTAAAATGTTTGGCTGTAAATCCTCCTCCTAGAAATGAAATAAAATCCTTTGTGGAAACTTCTTTCTAAGCTTTTGAGCCAATACCTGTAGTAAATCCAAGAAAGTGTTACATTTGTCTAGAATTCCAAAAAAAATAAATCTATATGGAGATTGCATTACGTATGCAAGATTGTAGGGCTCATTTACATAAACTAGTGCAGTGAGCAAAGTGCAATTTTGAGCACAATCCCCATATTATTTTTCCTGGAACTTCAGCATCATTGCAGTCACAAAGGGGTCATGAGTCTGATGCAATTTTGCTGTTCCTGGTGCAACTGCATACAATTAACCAAAATTAATTTTGATGCAAATCGGACACAATTACATGGAAGTCCACCCGGTTTCATTTCCAGTGAGTGAGGTCTACAGAAGTCACTCACCGACTGCAACAAATGCAATGAGAACATTCTTAAAGCGGAAGCTATTCATAGATGATTATATGCCTCATGGTGCGCACATTGCCTATTGCCTGACTTCAGATTCTATTGCCTATAAACAGTGCTCAGTAATCTCTTGTCACATGACAAAGAGTACATAATTCTATTTATATGTGTATAGTGTAGCAAAATGCCAATGACACTTATAGGAAAGGAAAGCTAACCTGTTCAAAATTATAAGAATATCATGACCAAATATTTCATTTTATATGTACTGATCCACATTGCTATAGTTAACCCTTCCTATATTACTGCCTGGGAGAGAGAGAGACCAGGGAAACAATAAATAAAGAGCCACGGACCTCTATAGTTACAGTTATAACTTAAAATACTGCAATACTTTTATAAAAGTTACCATTTAAGACCAGTTATGTTTTTCGTACAAGAGAAGAGTGTGGCAGGCTACAAACTTAAAAGAAAAAAAAAGATTACATTTAGGAAATTCTTTTCATTTTAAATGTATTGCTAAGCTACTTTTAGGATTGATTTATTATAAAACTATTCCATTACAGTGATACGTTAAACTGAATGAGTCAGTTTGAATATTGGGACTACTAAAGTGTCTTGCTGTCTGGATTACTTCCAAGTGATTATTAAAGTATTATTAATTTAATTGCAGATTCAGGCCAAAACCATGAAGGGAAAGACTGTGTTAGGGGTCGCTGCTGGAAGGTTTCCCACAGTTCTGTGGACTAAAGATGCTGTTTATACAGTGGGATTGAATGGTGGCCAGTTAGGTAAATATATTATTTTACAGGTTTTTATACTATGTCACAATGTTAAAATCGATTTGGTATTTGATATGCGCTACATTTTGCTTTAATTAACTGTTTAAATATAAAACACTGTTCTGTTTATAAAAAACCCCAAGTTTCAAAAGAACACTTCATTTTTTAACATAGTAAGTAAGGTTGAAAAAAGACACATGTCCATCGAGTTCATCCTTTTTTTTTTTTTATTAACTATCTGCCAGTTGATCCAGAGGAAGGAAAAAAAACCCATCTGAAGCCTCTCCAATTTGCCTTAGAGGGGGGAAAATTCCTTCCTTTCTCCAAAATGGCAATCGGACTAGTCCCTGGATCAACTTGTACTATGAGCTATCTCCCATAACCCTGCATTCCCTTACTTGCTAAAAAGCCATCCAACCCGTTCTTAAAGCTATCTAATGAATCAGCCTGTACAACTGATTCAGGGAGAGAATTCCACATCTTCACAGCTCTCACTGTAAAAAACCCCTTCCGAATATTTAGGTGGAACCTCTTTTCTTCTAATCGGAATGGGTGACCTTGTGTCAGCTGGAAAGACCTACTGGTAAATAAAGCATTAGAGAGATTATTATATGATCCCCTTATATATTTATACATAGTCATCATATCACCCCTTAAGCGCCTCTTTTCCAGCGTGAACATCCCCAATTTGGCCAGTCTTTCCTCATAGCTAAGATTTTCAATACCTTTTACCAGCTTAGTTGCCCTTCTCTGTACCCTCTCTAATACAATAATGTCCTGTTTGAGTGATGGAGACCAAAACTGTACGGCATATTCTAGATGGGGCCTTACAAGTGCTCTATACAGTGGAAGAATGACCCCCGTCCTCCCGTGATTCTATGCCCCTTTTAATACAGCTCAAGACCTTATTTGCCCTTGATGCTGCCGACTAGCATTGCTTGCTACAGCCAAGTTTATCATCTACAAGGACTCCAAGGTCCTTTTCCAGAATGGATTTGCCTAGTGCAGTCCCATTAAGGGTATAAGTGGCTTGGGTATTTTTACATCCCAGGTGCATGACTTTACATTTATCAACATTGAATCTCATTTGCCACTTAGCTGCCCAGATTGCCAGTTTGTCAAGATCCTGTTGCAAGGATGCCACATCCTGGATGGAATTAATTGGGTTGGATAATTTTGTGTCATCTGCAAACACTGATACATTACTTACAACACCCTCCCCTAAGTCATTAATGAACAAGTTAAATAAAAGTGGACCCAATACTGATCCCTGGGGGACCCCACTAAGAACCTTACTCCAAGTAGAGAATGTCCCATTAACAACCACCCTCTGTACCCGATCCTGTAGCCAGTTTCCTATCCACGTGCAAACGACTTCATTAAGCCCAACAGACCTTAGTTTAGAAAGCAGTCGTTTGTGGGGCACAGTATCAAACGCTTTGGCAAAATCCAAATAGATCACATCTACTGCCCCCCCACTATCCAGAATCTTACTTACCACATCATAAAGTGCAATCAAATTCGTCTGACATGACCTATCCTTTATAAAGCCATGCTGATTGTTGCTCATAATGCCATTCATTAGGACAAAATTTTGAATGTGATCCCTTAACAAGCCTTCAAATAATTTGCCCACCACAGATGTCAAGCTTACTGGCCTATAATTGCCAGGCTGAGATCGTAATCCCTTTTTAAATATTGGAATAACATCAGCTTTTCTCCAATCCATAGGCACCATACCAGATGACAGTGAATCTGAGAAAATCAGAAATAAGGGCTATAAGGGCTGGTCTAAAACTGAACTAAGCTCTCTTAGAACCCAGGGGTGTATGCCATCAGGCCCTGGAGCCTTGTTTACATTAATTTGTATTAAAGCTTTTTGAATCATATCCTGAGTCAGCCACTGACTAGATTGAGCTGAACCATTCGGGCAGTTATAAAGTGAGCCTGTGAACACAGACTCCTCTATTGTATACACTGAAGAAAAGAACTGATTTAACACATTTGCCTTAACTGTATCTGTTACAACCATACTGGTACCATTATTTAATGGAGCAACACTCTCAACCTGCATCTTTTTACTATTAATATATTTAAAAAACTTTTTAGGGTTAGTTTTCACCTCCACCGCAATTAACTCTTCGTTTCTTTTCTTAGCCTTCCGGATTGCTGATTTACAACATTTATTACAGTGTTTATATTCATTAAATGCAGCTTCTGTCCCTACAGATTTGTAGTTTTTAAATGCCTTTCTCTTCTTTCCCATTAACTTCTTTACTTCTGTATAAGCCACACAGGATGATTCTTAGAGCTTCTAAGTTTAGTCCTTAAGGGAATAAATTGAGAACAGTAATGATTTAATATCATTTTAAAGGACAACCATTTCTGTTCTGTGTTTTTAGCTGAAAACCTAATGCCCCAATCAATGCTCTGTAGGGCAGCCCTCAAGGCACTAAAATTAGCTTTTCCAAAATTCATGGTTTTTGTTGCCCCTTTTCTTTTTTGTGACTGCGCTCTTAAGGTCTTTGCATTTATTAGACTACTGCTGTCCTGCTATTTCCAAGTGATGCAACTGTTTTTCATATTTGTTCGAACCTGGAGGCCATAGAAATCATTTGGTAGGGTCATCTTGAGTCTGCTAGTCTCCAAGAGAGTCTGCTAGTCTCCAAGACAACAGTCCTGGTTTAGGCTAGTGTCACAGATTTGGCTCCCTTAATACCCCCACAACGTTAATGGGGTTATTAACTAAACCTCAAATTTATCTGGTCGGGCTTTCTGGGGCAAAAACTTGAATTTTTCGTGGCAAAAAACGCAACTTTTTCAAGATTTATTTTACCCCTATGCTGTAAAAAGACAGAATCTGAAAATCTGCTATCTCAGACCTGTTGACGTCCTGTATAAGTCGATGGGAAATGTCCATATCCCAATTGGAAGATAGCTTTGCTCTGGGTAATCCGATAAATTCAGGGTTTTGGGGCAAAAACACGGAGAAATAAGTGATTCTGAGAAAAAAAGTCAGAAAAATAATCATATCATTCAGGGTTTTGTGCGATTTTATTTTGTTTTTTACCGATTTGTTTTATTTCAGTTATTTTATTCATAAATAAGGCAAAATTGAGGATGGGAGATGGACAAGCTTTTTTTATTTAAATTATGAGATATATTTGGATTTTAGTTAATAACCCCCAAAACTTCCAATATTATTCAAGATGAATAACATGTTTAAATGGACATTTAAAGTAAATGTAAAGTGTATAAAGTAAGTATTAAAATATACCTTTTCTTTCCCCCAACCTAACTAACTAATATCTCTGTCATACATACCGTATGCATTTATTTTATTAAATAGTGAACTTTGGTGCTCATGCTGAGATTTTTAATTTCTTGCTTTGTAGGATACTTGCAAGATCCTAATGGAGAAAAATTTGTAAGTTGTCCTCGCCAAGTATCCGCACTTCATCATAAAGATATAAACATAACTCTTGTGTCAGCAAGTGATGGCGCTACAGTTTGTGTCAGTGAAAGGGGAGATATTTACCTTCTGTCCGAGTATCAGTGCAAAAAGCTTGCATCAAAGCAAGACATTCTTGCCTATTTTTATATATATTTTTTCTACATGAAAAGTTTGTTCAGATTGTTACATGACCCAAACGGTGTCTTATATTTTTTGTCTTGCAGACAGCTAAACCTGAAGAAAGTTCTTGTTTCAGGGGGCTTTTTGGAACATAAGGCAGCTCCTGAGCATCTTAAAGGACCAGTAACATCAAAAAAAAATGTTTAAAAATTCGTTAGTGCACAACGAAAAATAAACACCAAGACAAATAAATCTTTTAAAAAGCAAAGCCTTTATTAAGAAATAACTTACAGAAAATCCACTTCCTGTCCTCTTCAGAAACGGCGAAAAGGCGACCATCCACACTGCAGCAATCGATTTCTCCTTCCTGGATATTCACTGACAGGCATCTTCCTCCTCCCGGCGTCCAGCAACAGCTGTGTCTCTCCTTCCCCATGGATCGACTTCCCTCCTTTGCTCTCCTCACCAGCAGCTGCGGGGCACAGAGTGGGTAGTGATTTAGTAGGAGTCGGTGTGAGCGGAGGCAGGGACGGAGCTCTAAGAAACAGACAGTCCAGTGTAAAATACTTGTCTGCGTGTGAAATCCTTCCCATCGCTTCATACAATGCGGAGAACGGCAAACAATCCTAGCGTGTGTATTTGATTGTCTGCTTCTTCTAGGATAATTAGTCGCATTGAGGGTCCCCGCAGAGAGAAATACAAAACCGGCTGCCAAAGTCCCCAGACTGAGCTAAGTTGCCTGCTCGTTGCTGTCAGTGAAAGATACGTGGAGCTGCTGGGATGGGAGCAATACCGGCAAAGAACAGTATGTGTAAAGAGCTCCGTCCCCTGCCTCCGCTCACACTGAGAATTAACTCCTAGGAGCCAAGCTTTAACCCGCTTCCCCTTGGCTGTAGCTCCCACTTACCTGCGCTCCTCATTGTGCAGCTCCGAGTCCCTCTGTGACTGAAGCCTTGGTGCAGTTCTGCTTAGTGGGGTCGCCGGCAGCGGCTACAGGAACAGCCCGGGCAGAACGTTCGGCGGGGTCGGCGGCGCTGCAGCTGCTGGTGAGGAGAGCGAAGGAGGGAAGTCGATCCATGGGGAAGGAGAGACACAGCTGTTGCTGGACGCCGGGAGGAGGAAGATGCCTGTCAGTGAATATCCAGGAAGGAGAAATCGATTGCTGCAGTGTGGATGGTCGTCTTTTCGCCGTTTCTGAAGAGGACAGGAAGTGGATTTTCTGTAAGTTATTTCTTAATAAAGGCTTTGCTTTTTAAAAGATTTATTTGTCTTGGTGTTTATTTTTCGTTGTGCACTAACGAATTTTTAAACATTTTTTTTTGATGTTACTGGTCCTTTAAAGAGAATGGCGGCCAGCCTGCAAGTGTTTTTGCTTTGGAACAAGCTGGAAGGGTATGAGATTATTACTTTTTAGTGTGAGTGTTTTTATGATAGTTAAAGGGGCTGTTCGCCTTTTAAATTAACTTTCAGCATGACCTAGACATCAATATGGAGACAATTGCGTGCAACTCTTTTTCTTGCCTATGATGGCTTATTTAAGAAAAACGCGTAAAAATATTTCCATGTGCATGTTTTTTCAGAAAAAAGGTCACACCAGTGACAATTGTATAGTTCCAACACACATATCTATCTATCTATCTATCTATCTATCTATTCCACAAAATAGCCAGCACTCTCGAAAATATATTTCAGCTTGCCTGGGTGCAGTATCCAAAATTACAATATGTAGTCAGCAAGAACGGTCCGCACTCTCAGGTCTTATGTAGAAAGTTAAAAAGTTTAATGGTTACATACGAGACTAATGTTTCGGCCTCCTCCGAGGCCTTTCTCAAAGTGTTTGATTGTTTGTAAAAATGCCATAAATACCCAAACAAGGTGGGAAAGAACACATAGAGACTGATGTGTTAACAACATCACTAAAATGCACATTTGCATATCAATCATTAAACATCTCAATAATATAAATATCTCATATTGAGATGTTTAATGATCGATATGCAAATGTGAGTCGCGTTTTAGTGATCCATTTTCATAGGTTTTTTGCTGGAAGTCACCTGGCAGTTCACTGAAACAGTGCTGGTGGGTTTATGGTCGCCAATTATTTATGTCTGATGTTGCTTTAAATAAGAATAAAATCATGTTTGTAACGCAATATGGGGAAGGATTTACTGGAAAGTGGATGCTGGAAAAGAAAAAGAAAGGTAAATAAAATTAAGAGACAGAGAGGACTGATGGAACACAGACTATGGCTCCCCAATTTTATCAAATAAAAAGGGAGACCTGGGGATTAGGGAAAAATATGAAGCACATAAAGCATTTCTCTGAACTTTTTATAGCCCATGTCCACTTTTTAAAGAATTGGATTTCTAATGGAATATACATTTCTGATGTGATACTACAGGTGTATCCTAAGTTTATAAATAATTATGTTTTTTTAATTTGTGAAATCTTGTTTTGTATCACTAGATGTTAGTGGGAGGCTTTTCCAGAGGCCTGCAATCTCCACTGGCTGGGGTAACCCAAATATACTTAACTGAAATAAAAATGGTGGTTGGTTTGTAGTAAATAATTATCTCCCACCTCCCCCCCCCCCAGCTGCTACCCTGGGCAAATGCCCCTAACTTTTTACTTACCCCTCAGTGCAGATTCATGAATTGGCGTTTACGGCAGCCATCTTTCGGGTCTTCAATATTCTGACAATGAGACTGGCGTAGTGGCGCATGCGCAGTTGGAGCAATTTCCCAGCTTGCGACAACTGCGCATGCGCCGAAAGAAGATCACACTGCATGGTGTGTAAGAATGGGGGCATTGTACGCATATGGTGTAGATGGGGCCTGGAAAAAATGTATTTACTGTGAAGTTACACCCTGTGTGGGTTACGGGGGGGGGGAGGGTTGCGCTTGAGAATTTAAAGGGGTGGTTCACCTTTAAGTTAACTTTTAGTATTTTATGGAGTGGGCAAATCTAAGCAACTTTTTAAATGGTCTTCATTATATAGTTTTTATAGGAAGAGCTGTTTGGACCCATCACCCTTGAACAAGTTCGCTTCCCTGGGACAGAACAAATTGTAAATGAAAAACAGAAGCTCTTTACTAGTCGTCTTCTTGATGTCATGGACAGGGGTCTGATATTAGAAGTCAGTGGGCATGCCATATATGCAATCAGACTGTGCCAGTGTAAAGTCTACTGGAGTGGGCCCTGCTCACCATCTCCGACTACCCCAAACCTTATTGAAAGGCAGAAGAGAGTTAAACTTTTCTGTCTGGAGACTTTCCTTAGTGGTAAGTATTCTGTCTCAATACAAGTGTGAAGACCTGAAAGAGTTTGTGATAAATATTCTGTATTTTTCTTCTTGTTTAGCAAGTCTAGTATAGCCTGTTCTGGATAGAAAAAAGATGATATGGTCAAATTATTAACAATTTAAGTTTCATTTATACTCATATCCAAGTTTGATTTGTTTTTAAGCATTCCTACTAAAAGTAAGTACTTATTACAGCCATAGCCATGTCTTATTTCGTCAATTCCTATAAGGACAGGTTCAATCCCACTGTCCAGCCGTTTCTGCTTTCATACCATTCTTCAGCAGTCTTTTAAGTCTACCTATTTTTATAATGTTTCCTGCCATTCATTTTATCATTAGTTACAAACTGAATTGTAAATTAACTCGGATCTATCTCCCTTCTAATGGAGATCACCAAAAGTCTGTTACTTAGTGTAAAAGGCATTACTTGAATTATTTGCTCTATGGAGTATTGAGATAATTTATAATTTGGGGCACTGGAATGATACCATGTGCTTATAGATATACTTAATTTTCCTGAGTACAAACTGTTTTGTCATGAGTTTGTGTGGGTACTATAGACAGAGGCCCAAACAGCCCCCACCCGCCCACTAAATAGTACAGCAGTCTCTCTGGCATTTGCCAGGTCTCACAGATTGCTAGTCCTGGCCTGATTTAGGTGTATATCAAGACAGTGGCTTCTGCTCTGTGTTTTGTAAAAGTTTATGTAATATGCAGAAGTGCACCACTATTTCTATAAAAAGAGATACATTTTTATTGTACCTTTGGTGCAAGGAAAAAGTAATTGAACCTTAGGATTTATGGTGCAAACTGAGTTAATCTAAGGCAATACACTTCTGGACCCGCTCATTTGACGAGGTCACAATTAGGCCACCAACACACTGGTCCAAATCAGGATAATTTGATCATTTGGGCCCCAGGCCAGTGGCGTCCTAAGGAGACCCTTTAGGAGAAGGTTTCATCAACCATCACCAGTAGGGATTTTCAGTATTCAGCTGAAAATCTGTCTGTAAGACAAGCTTTTTGGAGGCCCCCCTTACACAGGCCAATAAGGTACAGACACTGTCTGGAGAGGCAGAGTCGCAGCATTCATCCCTCTGGAAAAACTTTTCTATGTGGCAGTTGATTATCTGACTTTTGCCAATATACACATCACAAATGACCGCAACAAAATATCACTTGCATTTAGTTTATAGCAACGCTAATTTAGGTGCAAGAAAAGTACTGAATTGTGTTTGTCCCAAATGATTCCTTCCCTTCAAAGTGCTAATTCTATTTTTCTTATACAAGTCTCAATGGGAACCATACAAATAGAAAAATGAATAGCAGATGCATAGCAAGCCCAGTATTCAAGCCCTCCTTGGCATGGGACTTATGTGCAACCAAGCCTAACCAAAATTTAGTCAGAAGCATATATTTTTTACACACAATGTTTTATCTGCTAATTCTGTTTGTGACTGAATTGTTTTATTGATTTATTCTTGTATGTAGAACTTATTTGTCATCAGAGGGGGGCTCCTACAAAGCAGCCACCATGTGAAATCTACTTATGCTTCGGAGAGGAGTGGCCAGATGACAAATCCAGAGAAAGAAAGCTCATTATTGTTCAGGTGTGCTACTCAAAAGTTCATACTGTACATGTACTACGTGTACATTATTAGACAGGGTAATGTAACGGCAACTTATGGAAAGCAGTCCTAAATGGATGCTTAAATATGTGTCCTTTTGAATGCAAAGATGGTGGTAGGGCAATTAATTAGGTATTTTAAATTTACGAATCCATGCATTTTATACAATCTCATGTAAATTTTGCTATTTTGGCAGAGGATAACAGGAGAATTTTTGGGGGCCCAGATGCATAACAGTGACAGTATATCCAGATGTTCAACATAAGTTCAATGAATACGACTTGAGCTGAACATACTTTTAGCATTGCTTTAATTACAAAACATCTATCTAGTTATTTCTTGAGCTAAACTGGGCATATGGGAAATCTGAAGCAACTACATGTCCCAGTGACACACATAATAACTCTTACTTTATTCTAAAAAATTTTTTTTATATTTCTTCACAGATAATACCAGTTGTAGCACGTATGATACTTGAGATGTTTAGTGGGGACAGCACCCGTTCCTTTGACAGTGGAAGCATCCGTCTGCAAATCTCTGTCCCTGACATCAAAGACAACATTGTTGCTCATCTGAAACAACTGTATCGCCTTCTTCAGAACCACCAAGGGCCAGATGCTTGGCCTCTCATGCAGCCCCAAAACATGCACCTGGCTGAGACACTTCAAACCCAGTGAGGACTGGTTCCTTACAAAACTCTTGTCTTTTTAAAGCAGCACAAACTACTGCCCCTGCTGGGGGACCTTTTACTATATTAGAGTGTAGACGAAGGACCCCCCCCCAGTAATATGGAAGCTTTAATGCATTAACATCTTAGGTCCAATCAATTGTATACCCCTTGCACATATCGGACATGCTGTTTTAGAGTCATTGTAGCTTTAAAAGCAGGGAATATTACTGGTTTTACAATTAGGCTTATGACAGGTGTTCCACGGGGGAGCCTGCAGCTGCCCCATTTGTGAATTTACAGGTTAGAATGGGACACGTGGGACAGAAAAGCAAGACACAGCCCTGTTTGAAAAGAGACAAGTGGATTTTATTCATTTTTGTCACTACACATACAGGTTAGCACGGGGTTTTATCTTCTTGTATTTTTCCAGAAGCTGAATAAAATGCTTCAAAATACATTAAGGCTTACTGAAAGCTGTTTTTTCTAAAGCACGGGCAGAAATTGAGCTTTCTGCAAATTTTACCACCATTGTACTTGTACTCTACTTATTTATTATTTTTATTGCATTAAAATTATTTTTTCTCCTCCAGTAACATATTAAAATAATTTCATAGTATAGTATTCAGTGCTGTTAGTGTGAAACCATAGGACTATGTGGCATGAAGGTCAGATGAAGGGGGGAGTACATCTACAAATTGACTTTTTTTTTTTTAGAAACCTTGATTTCTCATCAAGCATTCACCAGTAACTAAATAGCCCATCTAAATTCTAGAATAGAAGGAGAACAAATATCATTTGATTAAAAAAAAGATATAGCTTCATTGCCATCTAAATCACTTCTACAATTTCAATTTGGTGGTTGGAAAATAACGAAAAATATGTTACTGAAATGTACTTTTGTGTACAACATGCTCAAGTTTATGTAAAATTCCCTCAATTTTTTTTTTTTAATAGCAAAATTATACTATTTGGGGAAAATTACATGACTGCAATACTTTTTAAATAAATATTTAATAACCATGCAAAATTAAACAAATAATTCATTGGTGCAAACAATGTATTCATAATCTGCTAATAAATACCCTTTTTTCCAAGAAAATTTTGAAATTTCGTTGTAATTCCATTGCCAAAGGGCATTCTTACAGTCACACTATGCATATGAGGTTTTCATTGTAGAATATGTGGCTGCATGTGGCATCTCTTGCTATTCATTTCCAATTTTACTTCTAGTATACTGCTTATGTGCAACTCTAGTGAGCCTGACTGAAGTACAAGGGATCTCTGGGAAAACAGGGTAAGATGGCAGCATTGTGCTTATGTAGAAAAAATCATAGGCCAGTCAAATTTATTCATGAGCAAATCACAGCAGAAAAATTGAAAATGTAATTTGTGTGCCTAACAAATTGATACCCACTAGGCTTTTATGTCCTTTAGGACATGTGCACTTGTGCTGTTTTGTCACTCACAGATACAAATCAATAAAGGAATTCTTTAGAAATGTATCCAAGTACACTATAACTATAATGAACAGTGCATGATAAGGACTGATATAATGACAAATGATAGTCCTCATTGTGCTGTGTGTAACTGCTAAAGCATTTTTGGCAAATTACATAATGTATCTCCACACAGTCACCCATAACTGTCTACACTATTTTGGATTTTTCTGACATTACTTTTCTGGTGAATTACCCTGAGTCATTGATTTTTTTGAATAAAGAAAACATTGCCTGCCTGTATTAATATATACATAATGTTAATTACTGTATCATCACTGTAACAAGGGGGAGCAGATTCTGTGGCCTCAATTCTGGCCTGGTAAGTACCCACTCTGCTCCCTCTGTGCTGTAATTGCATATTTATTAAACAAATGTTTTTGATCCCCACCATATATAAACCTATACTTTTTTCGTGTTACTTCACCTTTAAATTAACGTTTAGTATGATGTAGAGAGTGATATTCTGAGACAATTGTTTTTACATGGCGTCAGTGACCCCATCTGAAAGTGTCAAAAGAAGAAGGCAAATAATTCAAAAGCCATAAAAAAGAAAATAAATTAAGGCCAATTGAAAAGTTGCAATTGATTTTCATTTGTGTTTTTTGAGATATTTAGCTTTTTATTCAGGAACTCCCCAGATTGAAGTCCAGCAATCTGGTTGCTAGGGTCCAAATTATTCTAGAAACCATGCATTGATCTGAATGAGAGACTGGAATATGATTAGGAGAGGGTCTTAATATAAAGATGAGTAATAAAAAAGTAGTAATAACTATAAATGTGTAGCCTTACAGAGCATTTGTTTTTAGATGGAGTCAGTGACCCCCATTTGGAAAGAGTCAGTGGCAGAACTACCGGGGGGGCAGAGGGTGCAAGTGGGCCAGGGCCCGCACCCCCTCAGGGCTCCCCGGCAGCTCACTCACGCTGACAAATGCGGCCGTACGGAGGGGGCGGGGCCCGGCTGCGCGTCACGCACCAGGGCCCGCCCCCTCTAGTGACGCTACTGGAGTCAGAAGAATAAGGCAAATCATTTAAAAACTATACAAAAGAAAAAATTAAAACCAATTGAAAAGTTGCTTAGAATTAACCATTCTATAACACACTAAAAGTTAATTTGAAGGTGAACCACCCCTTTTTCAGTTCACCAGAAATAAAGACTTTTTTCAATTACTTTGCAGAAAATGTAAAGTTTTGTAATACCTTTCATTGGCTAACTGAATAAAAATTGCAAGCTTTCAGAGCACACAGGCGCCTTCATCAGGCAAATTCAAAAAAGGAGGATATGGGTTGGGGGTAATTAAAGGGTGTCTGTCACCCAAAAATGTTTCCCTCACAGCAGATGCAGCCTAATAGAGCCTGCACACCAGTTAAAGGAGAAGTAAACCCCTTATTAAAAAACTCCTACACTACATAAACCTCCCCTCCCTCCTCGCCCCCCAGCCTAGCTGCTACCCCAGGCAAATGCCCCTAACTTTTTACTGACCGCTCGGTGCAGATTCACGACATCGGAGTTCACGGGCGCCATCTTCTTCTTCAGGTCTTCAGATAGGCTGGGGGAGGGGAGGAGGGAGAGGGGGTCTATGTAGGGTAGGGTTTTTTTAATAAGGGGTTTACTTCTCCTTCAAGGGAAACTGTGATTTTTTTTAAAAAAAATAATGCCCCCTGTCTGTACTAGGCAAGCCATGCTGGGGCTGCTATCGATAGTTATGGCGGCTTCATTATGCCAAACAATATCCATGTACTATAGATATTTGTTGGTTTGCAGACAGGGCATATTTAAAACTGAAACAAGCAAAAGGGAACCCATACTGTGTATGGCCCTATGTACAGTATATATCTATCACCAGGGATACCATGAGGGGTTGGCCCCTTACACACCTATAATGGCTCTTGCAAGATGCAGACATAGCATTGGTGTTGCAGCTACGGGTCAGCCACCATGCCTTCCCATAAAAACCCAGAAGTTAGAGCTGAATTAATTTAATAGCAGCGATATAACAATAGGACAACTTTCTATTGATAACTTTCTCCACCAATCCGAAGCACCAATAGCGCCAATAGAAGCGGAGGTGACATAAACATCAAGCCCGCCGCTTGTGCGTGAGATATTAGGTATAAACTGCATCTCGACTGGCCATAGTAGTACGGTGTCCATCATAGGACAACTTCCGGCATTGTGCTACATGAGCCCTCCCTGTCAAAACTCCTGCATCCCTAGTGTTTCAACTCCCACTTCAACAATGTGCTTTCCACTAATTTAGCCCTCATCTTCTGAGAGATGTAGTTCAGAACACCCATATGTATATAATGTCTATAGTTAATGCAATTGTCTGAATGCATTTCTGAGGTGACCTTCCAACAGATGAAACTTGGTCAAAGATGAGACTGTAATGTTATATAAAGCACTGCTGCCTGGAGAATGTGGAGTGAGGTTGGGGCTGCAATTGTGTCTGTCATGAATCCATAGGGGTTACAGTATGTCAAAGTGCTTAGGGGTCTGTTTAAGACTTGTGTGTTTCACCAGCAGGCTTACCCCCTTATTGACATATCAGTGGATATACTTTACAATTTGACACATACAGTATAAAGCGTATAATGCAATGTCGCCCTGTTTTTGTATTTTCACAGATTTTCGTTCGATGTGTATATTTGATGTATGATGTATAAATGTATTTATAAAGTGCCACAAGGATACTAAGTGCTCTATAATCTTACAGTGTACACAGGGAGCATTAAAATAAATAAATAAGTATAAATGTGGTAAGAGACACCGTAGAGCTTAAAAGAGGGTGGATAATATACAGGCATAAATTTGTGGGTATTAACCCTTAAGTACCAGAACTGGACTAGACTACATAATGTTCTAGTACCTCCAATGTCAGCATTTTAGTATCTTTTTAAAGAGACTGAGCAAGTGTTTCTTACAAAGGAACTTGGGTCTTCTGCTGCTACTGAATAATTTATTTTGAAATGGGGTTATTGTGTAACTTAATTAGGGATCTGGTGGAAAAACCTAAATCAAGCCAAGACAATTATGTAACGTTTTTTTGTGTGTGTGTGCAAGGCCTTATGCAAAGGTAAAACATTAAGACATGGAAGCATAGACCAGCACAACAGCCTGCTTTGTTTTCAGACACGCCACGCCCTACCAACAAAAACAGCACTAATAGGATGGGAGAGGGGGGGGCACCTACATTTTTTTCCCCTGCCGGCTCAGTTTTTTTGCTCGTTCACCACTTTTTTTTGTATAGGGGGGAACACTATTATATAAGATATATTATATGGTAAATAATGTACCCACTTATGTAAAATATAAGGAGAGTTCCGTGACCATATAAAGGCATACAGGGCATAGAACTTCAAGGTGACTTCTAATATCCGCATATTTTATAACAGGGGTTCATTGCTTAATATAATACACAAGTTTCACGTGACAGAAATAACATAATTAAGCACTGATTAAAACTGAGATCAATAAGCATAATTTGTAAAGATATTATTTACAATATAGTCATGGCTCTAGTGTAATCTAATATTATTATTTTTCATTTAGCTAAATAAGAAAAGCAACTTTCTGAAATACTAGTCTTTACAGTCTTAAATGTGGCCAACAGAGCCTACAAGGTTTCCAAAACTGTTATTGTTCTTTTTGTGCAGACCAATAGATGGAGCTGCAGACAGATGTTGCTGTGTGTCTGAGCTCAAGGGCCACTTCCTTCATGTGAGACAGGTACAAACTTGCGGTGTGACGGTGAAATCATTGTTCGCCTGGAAATAAGGAAAAACATGCAGACTGCTAGTCTCATTTTGTGGTAAACACTATGGGGCCCATTTACTTTGTTCGAGTGAAGGAATAGAGGAAAAATAGTTTGAATTTCGAATGTTTTTTTTGGCTACTTCGACCATCGAATGGGCTACTTCGACTACGACCTTCGACTAAAAATCGTTCGACTATTCGATAGTCGAAGTACTGTCTCTTTAAAATAATCTTCAACCCCCTAGTTCGCCACCTAAAACCTACTGAGGCCAATATTAGCCTATGGGGAGGGTCCCCATAGGCTTCCTAACAATTTTCTGATCGAAGGAATATACTTCGATCGATGGATTAAAATCCTTCGAATCGTTCGATCCGAAGGATTTAATCGTTCGATCGAACGATTATTCCTTCTATTATTCCTTGAAATCATCCAAACACTTGTCTGCAAAAGGTCAAATTGAAAGCAGTGACTGCAGATGGACTAGTTATTTTCCATGCTCATCACTGGCTTTTTTGTTCTGTTTTAAAGTAAACACATAAAATGAGGGACATAGCTTAAATATTTATTTTCTTGTGATTTTCCTTGCATCCCATCATGCATTTGGGATCAACCCTGTCAAATGATCGAGGTGCAATAGTGCAACACATCATTGGGGGTATATCAGTTTAACTTATAATGTGTTTCTAGAATAAAGATCTTCATTCTCAGAACCTGCCATGATTACTCAACCACATTGTTTTTCACTTTGAGAGTTGTGAGTTAGCAATGTCAATATATGTTAGTTTTAAGGGAACCAAATTCAGGAAAGAACATATCTGAGAAAAAGAAGGTGTTGTGATGTGTGCTCTGCTTAATACTGATTAGAGAAATATCCGATGATTTCAAACTTAATTTTCTTAGCAGAGCAACATTAAAGCCACTTTCTTTTATCATTAGTTTGTTCCTGATTGTAGACAGTTGGCCAAAATGACCAGGTGGTGTCTCTGTTGATTCAAAATTGATTATTTTAGAAATTCATCTGCGTATTGATCTGAGACAGACCGTTAATACCCTTATTATTTCCTGTTGAGCTGTGCATAGTACAGTGCATTGGAGAATCTATTCTGATAAGGTACATTGTTTAAAATTATGTATTTTTAGGGTTGTGGCACTATTTTTGGAATTCACCGCAAGACCTTGTGCAATCTCTTTTTGGGAAGTTTCACTTGGAAGTTTTCCACTCCAGAAATTCATTTATCCCAAAATTTAGGTTAATGCCAGGTGGTCAAGTGTTCAAATAGGTACAATGTTGTTGTGCTTCATTCTTTTGAAGTCTCCAAATCACAAGTGTGTGTTCCATTGAATTATGATTTGGTCAGGCTGCATTATGGGACTTTGATCCTACTTGGCAAAAATGTCAAAGTCTGAGCCTTAAAACCAGAACTTTTTATTGTGCTTTGACCAGGGGCAGTGATTCTTTATCTGATGAATGGTTTTTCTCCTCTTTCCACTTATACTTTATGAGAAGCACTAGGAAAATCAATAATTTTACTGACCAAAAAATATTTTAATACATTATACATTAAAGGGGGGTTCTTGTACTATACATTTTAAATACGACTACAAATTCTTCTAATGAACATCAATTAGAGAAAGGTGTTGGATTCTGACAATATTTTAGCTGAAAATCATATGAATCCCCTTTATCCTTTATACATATTAAATCATTTAAGACCAAAAGTAAAGCGTATTGGCCCTTTCTATGCTTTACCCCTGTTACTCTATATTCCATGTATTGGTGCTGCATGCAGGTAGTATAGTGTGTAAATCATAATGGGCCAGTCTGTCCAGTCTCTATAGTATTATGGTAGGAGGCAGTAAATCGTTGTTTGGAGTTATTGTCATGGAAAATCAACCAAAGTGTTATGGCTGAGGCTGCAATTCAGTAGGGACAACTGGATAAGTTATTAGCACCTTCTGCGTATATAGTTCAGGTATGGGACCTGTTATCCAGAATGCTCAGGGTTTTCCTGATAATGGATCTTTCCATAAATTGGATCGTCATTTCCATAAATTGGATCGTCTACTTGAAAATCATGTAAACATAAAATAAACCCAATAGGCTGGGTTTGCTTCCAATAATATATAATAATTATACCTTAGTTTGGATCAAGTACAAGGTACTGTTTTATTATTACAGAGAAAAAGGAAGTCATTTTTAAAAATTTAGATATACAAGACATCCTTTCTATAACTCGGAGCTTTGTGCATAATGGGTTTCTGGATTACGGATCCCATACCTATACAAATAAACATGCTGGTTAAATGCAGTTCAGCAATATGTCTCTTGCTATAGTACCATCTCTGAACAGTGTTCCAAGATCAAGATATAAAGAAGAAATATTTTAGAATTAAGTTACACATATTGAAAACATAGTATGTACTGGCTGCTGATACATTTGCCTGTTTGTATTTGCAATAAAATAGAGAATGCCTTTTTAGGTTCTTCCTTACTGTTCTCAGTAGAATCCCATGTTGTTGATTTAGTGAAGAATGCCTGATATTCCGCACAGCAGAAAGAACATTTTTATAATAGATGAAAGCCATTCATAGTGATAGGAAATGTGCTGTAATAAAAAGCATTTTGTCATATGAAAGCCTTCACACACAATCTCTGTTAATGCTGATTGCTGTTCTGTAATTGATTTCTAGACATGCCTCCACTGCTGAAGGAAATCCTGAAGATTAAGAAGAACTACACTTTTTACTTCCAGTCCTGTGGAGAGCTCATAATCAGAGAACAGTGAGACATTCTAATGTACTATTCATATAATATAAAATTCAAGATTCCTGCTAAAATTGAGCTTACTGTGATACAAAATGGTACATGCCTTCAACTGTCTGATGCTCCTCAGTGTGTGAAGGCTCCAGCTTTACAGCAGAGTTCAAAATGTCATTGTGTCAAATTTTGATTTATGTCGAACCAACCAATGAATGTAGCCCTTTTCTCAGAGCAGAAATACAAAAGGGAGTAAGTAATCTTATAGCATAGCAGCACAAGTAGGATCCAATGACTTGTATGAGTACAGTCTATATGGGTTGGCTGGAAGGGTAGATAGATTTAGATAAAAATCAACATGGAGTGAGTCAGAGATATGCTCTGGAATGCAACCTACTTTAGATTGGAAATTGTTGGAGGTTAGGAATAATGGAAGTTATAATTCAGTAACAGGGACAAGACTCGATGGGCAATGCAAAAGAAATATATTCAGTTATCACAAGCTGAAAAGTTATTCATGTAATCAATCAGCTGTTGCAAACAGTACCTATCAACTCCTGGAATTTTGTTTTCAACTACATGACAATGAGTTTGGGATTAATTCAGCTATTGCCGAGTTGGCTGGATTTCCATTATGGAGCACACATGTTTTTTCACAAGACAACACACTATTAAAGGAAAACTATACCACCCAAACAATGTAGGTCTCTATTAAAAGATACTATGTAAAACAGCTCATGTGTAAAACCCTGCTTCATGTAAATGAACCATTATCATAATAATATACTTTTTTAGTAGTATGTGCCATTGGGTAATCATAAATAGAAAATTGCCATTTTAAAAAACTAAGGGCCGCCCCCTGAGATCGTACGATTCACTGTGCACACATACAAACCACATGTAAGGTCACATGAGCCAATTAACAGAGTTCTGCCTTTTGCTTCCTCACTTCTTCCTGTTACAGTTAGTGTTGTAGTATTTCTGGTCAGGTGATCTCTGAGGCAGCACAGATAGAGTCACGAAATGGTGGTTCAAGGCAAGAGATGTAAAAGGGCAATATTTATGTAAATATATATTCCAGTTTGGTAAGATTCTTTAATATGTCATTCAATTTGATATAAACTATCTGTTTCTTAAGTATTCATTTTGGGGGTATAGTTTTCCTTTAAAAAGGGTATTTCATCTGTATTTATGTGAAGCACAAAGTCAGAAATGAAGTTGCATTTTGGTATTGATAGGAGTCCACGTAGTACGGGAATTGTAACTATTTTAGAAATGCAGAACCATTGAAGAATTCGATAGTGTGCAGTTTAATATGGGAATGCCATGCAAACCTTGGGCTGTAAGTAGATGCTGGCAGTAGTAGTTAATTGCTAGTAATGGTTATGGTTAACAGGTGTAGGTATGTGTTGAGCCTGGTGAGTGGGGAAAATGAATTACTCAACGAGCAGGAACACAGCAAGTATATTTTCTCTTTTGGTGTCAGTTCTGCTGCTTGATCTGATAGTTTAACATAATCCAGTTTGTAAAACTTCCTCAGATATGTTGATTTATGGCCGGTGTGGGAGTAATTGAATCATCACTTCATTGCCATTTCAGAAGGAATGTGGTGTTGTTTGTGACACTGGAGGTTTGTTACTGTACAGTACTGACAGGTGTTGTGCCTGGCTGATATATGGGAGGAGAAGAGTGAACAAGAAGTGTTTATTAATAATAACCGTGGCATGCCTTCCCGCTAAACAGAGAGCCTTCTGTGTAATGCATTAATCAATACCACCTCTTGCTAAACTACAATACTCAGCATCTACCAACAGCAGGATCTGATGGTGCTGACATGCATAGTTCAGTGTCAGCTGGAGAGTGGCAAGCTTCTGAACCGGGATTTGATCGTTTATGATGTGAAAGAAATATCAGTCGAACAGTACTAAATATATAGATTTCTGTAGGTTTCCTTCAAAAATTTGCCTGAGGCAACCCAACCAGCCACCTTGCCCCCCCCATGTGCACATGTGTGAATAAGCTGGTGTGCACATGAACAAGTGGGTGTGCCCATTAGTTGCTGATAAGATTGGGAAATCTGAATTGCGGGTGGTGTAGGGACAAGGGCTGCATTTGAGGTATGTGCCTAGTACCCCTCAAGGTGTGTGCCTCTTCTGCCTACCCTTAGTTTCGCTCTGCTTACAGTTATTCTGCTCTCTGTAGTAGAAGGGGAACAGATTCTTTGGAAAGCAGATCAAAATTTTAAAAAAAAAGTGTTTGGAAGGTGAAGAAGCCCATAGACTAGATTTGGCTAAAAGATATCAAGCCTGCCACCACGTCAAGGTAGGCTCACTGAGCAGGTCCCTAACTACTCTAACCATCTTATTATTTTCCTATTATACTATCTGCTGTGCTAACCTGACTTCTAGTAACATATGGTCCAGGGGAAGGCAAAAAACCCAATGGAAACAACTCAATAGTTTGTTTCTGTCAGGGAAAAAAATCCTCCCTATTATTCCTGGAACAAATTCTGCTCAATTTATATATCCTATGTATTCCACTAACATTTTAATTTAAATCTATAAAACAGTTAGTCCTACTTTAAACTCTATCATATTATGTTTATTTGATCATATTATCTTATGGCTTCTTCTAACATCTTTATTATTTTCTTAAGAATTATATGTTATTTTACACCCTTCTGCATATTCTTATATTTGACAGTTTATCTATTCTGTTTTGTCCTAATAGGCAATTTTATTATATTCTTTTTATTTTATCATACTATACTTTCTTATTATATAGTCTAGCATTTTCTCCTCTTCTCTTGTATTTTAATTTCTAACATCTAAGCCTTTAGCCTATCCTATCATGTGTTACCATATTTTATATTATGTTTGTTATACCTTATGTGATCTTCCAACATCTTATTTTATTTTGTGAACTATCCTATTTAATCTTCTAATATCTTATCATATTCAGTATTATAGTATCATTTTCTGCTGTTAGATCTTTATTTTAATTAATCTATTTCCTGCTAGCTAATAATATATTTGCTACTGTTATACTTGATATTATATATATATATATATATATATATATATATACTGTATATATATATATTTATTTATGTATTGATATTTATTTATGATATATTTATATTATTTCTTATTAGTTATATATTTGATATTATTTATATTTCCAGCCTATGTTAGTTTTACCTTATTATCCTCTTGTAACTATCCTCTGAATTTACATTTCTACTATTACCCTAAGTCTAGTTTGATTTGATACTATCTGTTTTATAAGAGCCCTTTAGTTATATCATTTAGCCAAAACTTATATAACCAAAGGATCCCAGCTCTTTTAATCAATTTAAAATACTTACCACCATTTAAAAATACTTACACATTTACACATTTATATGAGGGTTAGAGAGGGTAGCTTAGTAAGTCCATACAGAGATACAACTGATGGTAGGCCAGACCCAATGTTTTCACCTGGAGATGGAAGTATAGGTGATGAAGTAGCTTTGATGGAAATGCAAGATGGACTTGATGGTAGTTCCAGAGATGGATTTGATGGTGGGACTGATGACTTGTGGAGTTGGCTGCTGATCTTTATGTAGCAACGATGCATCAGGTGAAGCTGATGGTAGAGCTGCAAATGGATCTGTGAATTCATACAGCAGACTGGTGTGCTTTTGAACAAATTAAGATGTTTTCCAGTTGGATGGGAACTGAACTTCGAGTTGATGTATCCTCTCCCACAGTTGTAGTGAGTGGGCTTATGCCTGCCAGCTGGGACTCAGATATGTGAAGTCCTGAAGACTGTAGCTGTGAGTTGAGGCGGTGTCAATGTTGAGGACCTCTAAGGCACTTGCTGGAATGCTCACGTCAGGATTTGGTTGCTTGAAAGAAATATAAAGCTGTTACTTTTCTTTTTACATATTTGACTTCAGTTGATAAGTGTATATCTATCTATCTATCTATCTATCTATCTATCTATCTATCTATCTATCTATCTATCTATCTGTGTGTTTGTAAAATTAAGGTGATGTTTGTGCAATATTTGTGTTTCTTAAAGGAACATTAACACCAAAAAATTGTGTTTTAAAGCAATGAAAATATAATGTATTGCTTTACTGCACTGGTACAACGGGTGTGTTTACTTCAGATACTCAACTATAGTTTCTATAAATATGCTGCCTTTTAGCCATAGGGGCAGCCATTCAAAACTGAAAAAGGTTATAAGGCACAGGTCAAACAGCAGATAACAGATAAGCTATGTAGTATACAATCAGATTCTTCAGTAACTATCTGCTATCTACTGTGTATCATGTGCTTGAATGGCTGCCCCCATAGCTACACAGCAGCTTGTTTATGTAAACTATAGTTGTGTCTTTTTAATAAATACACCAGTTTTATCAACACAGCCCCATATTGCCATTCCATTAATACACTTTAATATTTTGGAGTTACTGTTCCTTTAAAATGTTTTAATGTGAAGAACAAGTAAACGCTGTGGAAACACCATGCCAGCATCTTACTTTTATTTCCCTTGAATCTCTAGCACAAGCTTAGGCTTGCATATGTGCAGTATTCTAACATTAGAAAAGAATATCTTGGAAGCTGTGCTATATGTACATTGTGTAAGTGTGTGAGTTTTTGAACAACTTTCTTGGATTTCAGCCTTTTTTTACTCAAAATGTTGTATTCTAAAATGAAAATGTTAAACAAATGACATGTCTAAAGAATGCATGTAATATTGCACTAAAACTCTCTGCTGCCATAACATCAGGAGACCTATTTATCAAGCTGGAAATACAGGCAATAAATCTCATAATTATAAGTTGTGTATTTGTACTTACAACTGATTTTATGATATGATTTTGTGAATGTTGAAATCATCAACTGAAAAGATCTATCCACAGTATTTATTAATATGTGGGTTTTTCTATCATTTATTATAACCTATTTAAATGAAAGGGAGACAAATGCATCAGAAAGAAATTCTGGAGTACACAGTTTTTTACAGAGAATTATCCAAATGCCCACTTTATATTACTCCTTGCTTTGCAGTCAGTTAAAATTAATATGCAGCTTTGTAAATACTCCTGGAATTTAGATGCATTATGTAGTGATATGTGATATTATAAGGCATTTTTGCATAGCTTGGCCCCTAACTGTACACTGAGGTTGCAGTCTTTATAACATAAAATGTACATGAAGGAGTTAACTCCTAGAGCTATTCCTGTTATACAGGCACATTAATACAGAAATATTGCTGGGTTAAGTGAAGACTCTTGGATATTTAGTGTGCTGAACTGTTAGATAAACTAAAGAGTGTAGCTTGTAATCCATGGTTTCACAATATTTCAGTCATATACTTACAGGTTCTGGCTGGAAAGGTGGTTCGACATTTTGTCTTTCTACTTTGATCCAGTTGATGGATTTGAAAAAGGGGTGTATCCTTATATCCCCCTTGAACCCAAGCCGCTGGTATGGCTTCTTCTTTAGGAGCTAAGGGAACAAAAACAGTGACTTACTGCTACTAATAGAAACCAAAACTACAGTCCATATAAATGCCATATATATATCCTAATCAGATGCACTGGCACCCACCTTTTCCAGAAGATCTTGCAGTTCTGTACTGAGCTGTTCTGAATAGCTGGGCTGGCAATTGAGGATAAAATGGATGCATTTCTCTGCTTTACGGCCTTCATAAAAAGGTGATCTTCCAGTGGCCATTTTGCTCAAGACAATCCCAAAAGCCCACCAGTCTACTGCTGAATTGTAGATGTGACACTGGACCATCTGAAATACAAAGAACAGATTATTCCCCATCAAATACAGAAATTCCAGTTTACAAACATTTGTTTGTGTTTATGCCTTGATGAAATTTTGGCGTTTAAGGGTTCTGTGATCAATCTGTGGTCCAAGCTCCCAAGAAAAACAGAAACTCAGTTCTCAGTGTGCAGAAAAGGTAGAACTATATAGGTGCTACAACTAGCTAAGAGTCTTTGTTTTTACAAGTGATTCAAGGGTTAATAATGATGCTGGGATTCAAAGAGATACTTTTAAATACATAACAGCTGAAGAAATTATTATTTATTATTATTATTTGAAGAAGAATAAATGTTTGACCTCCAATATGTCAGGTTAAGATGCAGATTATTGACCACTGAAAAACATTATATGGAATGTGCCTCCATTGCTTTCCATACTGTAAAATTTTGTGCATTACATATATCAGTAATAAGTCTCTCACCTCTGGGGCCATGTTGTGCAATGTCCCAATTGATCCTGAGATGGTTTTGTTGCCAAATACGTTCTCAGCAGCCAATCCAAAGTCAGCAATCTTGATGTGTCCCTTGTTGCTGAACAGAATGTTTTCCGGTTTGAAGTCTCTGTAAAGTAAAGTACAGGTGTCACTGCATAATTCTGTTTGTATGGCAGAACATGTGCGGTTTCAATTCTACATAGAATAAAAATCTAATGGCCATTTGTGGAAACAAAATGTACAAAGGTTATGCGTGAGGGCAAACGGATGACAGCTCCCTCCTATGGCAGGATGCAAAGTGCAAAAAATATTGTAGATTGCACCAGATTTTTTGCACTTTGCATCCTGCAATGGATTTGTAATACAAGGCCCCCAATAATATCAACTATTAAACATATTACAGAGAGATCATATAGAAAACTGTTCTTACCGATGGATGATTCCTTCAGAGTGCAGAAATTGCAGGCCGCACACCATCTCAGCTGCGTAGTACCTTTGAAAAAAATTAGCAAAAAATGCACATAGTGGATATATATTCTTTACCTTACACCTTTAAAGGACAAGGAAAGGCTTAATTACTGGGGTGCCAATTTTATAAGCATCCTCCAGTGATTATAATCATGAATTATGATCATAATAAAAAACACATCAGCCATAGGACAATGTAAGTGAGTGTCATGTTGCCATCTTGCTTTCTGTCCCTGGGATCCCTGCTGCTGCCCTGTGCTGTTTGCATGTGCATTAGTGAAAAAAGTTTGGCTTTTAGCATCTAAGTTTAGTTTTAACTCTGGAATGTGCTTCTGCCAAGGCATCCACAAGGATTACCTGGACTGGTGACAAGGTGGTGTGTGTGTCAGGGACTGGTACAGTGTTTGTGTTGCTGCTACACTCTGGCAAAATGTTGTTGCCATACTGTGTTTACTACACATTTAATGTATGGCTGCTACATGAAGAAAAGCACCTCCCCAGGCTGTATGTCACTTACAGTACGGAGTCCATGTCCAGATAGCCTCTGTTGTTGAGAAGATCTTGTAGGCTTCCTCCACTTGCATATTCCATCACAATGAAGGCATGCAGCTGGATAGAATTAGAAAAAGAAAGCACATGTTACATAGGTACCACTGCACAACAATATTAAAAGAAAACTAAATTCAATTAGTGACCATACATCCCCTCCCCAGGCCCCTCTCCTGAACTGCTGCAACCACATTCCAAGTGCAGCCCTTCACCCCTATACTCCTTAGGCATAGCTGAGTACCATGGTGACTGCAACGTTCTTCTGCTTCAATTCTGCACCCTGGTGCTGATCACCAACTATGAGCATTTGCCCTGGAACCAGGACCAGATCAACCTCCAACCCTGCTGTGTAGCTCAGCCATAATAGGGCAGGTACAACAGAATCAGACAAATTATCTTTGGAACCACAAGTCGGACCTACTCCTGTGTGAGGAGTGATGCATTATGCAAATATAGTTCTTGGGGTTTCCCAGATAAGGAATCTTTTCGTAATTTGGATCAACATTCTTTATCTCTACTAAATAATAACTTGAACATTAAAAAGAAAAACGAATAGGATTGTTTTGCCACCACTATGGATTCATGTTACGTAGTTTCCATCAAGCACAAGGTACTGTTGTATTATTACAGCAAAAAAGGAAATTATTTTTTAATTTTTCAATTATTTGATTTAAATGCATTATTTGGAGATGGCGTTCCTGCAATATTGCGCTTTCTGGATAACCGTTTTTTTGGATAAGAGATCCAATACCTCATTTGTAATGATCGGTAGATACACTGCCAAGGTGAACTATAGAATATTTTCTAGTCAGCAAACACTTTTAGTTCTTTTTCATGTATTCGAATAAAAACAGTCATTTAAGACAACTGCGGCAGTAACTATGTCTCCTCTCAATCTGAACTCAGGTATAAATTTGCTGGGCCCTGTGAGACTCGCATAGGGATATTCCCCTCTAAAGCAAATTGTATGTTCTCTTGGCAAGAGGCCACTACATCAACACACCTCACTGCAATATGACACTTAATTGTACCTGTGTTTGGAATGCTGCATGAATGTTGCACAGGAAAGGACATTTCCAAGCCAGCTTCATCACCTTCACTTCGGTCTCATATCTTTCTTTAAGCTTGATGTTCTCTTTCTTAAGGATCTTAAGTGCCACTGGTTTCTTTCTGTCGGGCAATGATGCTAACATAACCTAAAAAAAGAGAAGGGATAAATTATAGAAAACCATCACAATGTGCAAATAATTTAAAGTATTTGATTCTCACATTCGGATTTTATACAATAAAATATTTAATATCATAAAAATGATATACAGAATATTTAATTCAATAAGCAACAGAGATCCTCTGCCAACTGCTTTGCTCCACATAAATAATAAATAAGGCCTGCCATCCTGAGTTCCTATCAATAGGCATTTCTGTCTGACTTCTGATTTAGATCCAGGGCTGCCATAAAGGGGGTAAAATTAATTCCACAATCACAGGCCACTTTATAGGTAGGGGATACCCAAGAATGGATAAAGGGCAAAGGACCAGTTTCACTAAACTGGAAGCAACTTAGATGCATTTCTAAAAAAAACACACAGGCACACCCACATAGAAGGGTTCCAGTCAGGCTAAAAACGTAGGCCCCTTTGGGGTTCTAAAGACTTATGGGGCAAAGTAAGTTCTAGTGACAACCCTGTATGGCCTTTACACCAGTATTTGTAGAAAAAAATAGATGATCAAACCCTGGGCCTTTGTTTTTGACTGTTAACTATAGGTACTTTATTTAATGGCAGATAAGTAAAACATGCATGTATTGCTCACATTGCCAAATGATCCATTGCCCAGCTCCTGATGGAAATTGTAGCTGGAAATGTCCAGTGGATCACATCTTTCTTCGTCCATGTGTGGTCTCTTCCAGGAACTTTCTCCTTCTGTTAGAAAAGAAATTCTGTTAATAATTTATATTATAAATATGTAATACGTATCTTATGGCCATAATCAGAACCGGAAGTAGGGGTTCCGCACATTTGGACTTTCCGCTTGTGCGTCTGTGGGCGTTATGCCCGGCCAGGCAGCCTAGGGCCCCTTCCCGGGTTGGCCCGGCGCTGGCCATAATACTGAGGATCTATTAATAAGAAACTGAAAACAAAATTTAAGGAAATATACACAAATGCCTCTTTTTCCTCACCAAGGAACAGGTGGATGTGGTATATAAAAGGTCTGGTCATAATTTAAAATTATACAACATAGTGATAACTGAAAGGAGAAGAAATGTCATATTCCACTTGGGGGTGCCAAATGTTAGGAATCCCCAAGTGATTGTATTTACTTACCTGACACCCTGGGCCAGTGCTCCTATCAGCAGAAACCTGCAACGGCCCGGGATTCTTCCAGCAAGCACCATGGAACGATCCTCTTCCGGCTTCTTCTTTCTTCTCGCAGGTGCGCATGCACAGTAGAAAAAAGCCAGCTATTTTGTTCTACTGCGCATGCATCTGCACCAGGAGATTTAAAGAGTGAAGAAGTAGGAAGATGATCGCTCCATGGTGCTCACTAGAAGAACCTTGGGCCAGTGCAGTTTTCTGCTGATAGGAGCACAGGCCTGGGGTGTCAGGTAAGTCAATACAATCACTTGGGGGTGCCTAACATTTGGCTCACGAGCATGCTCATTTATTCTCAGCTCAGATTAGTTAACACAGCCTCCAGTCTAACAGCCAATGAAGAGATAGCATTGCTGGTTCCCATAGAAACTCTAGCTGGCTGATCATATTTTATTCTCCTAACCCACCTCTCCTGAGCTCAATTTAACCATTACAGTGCTCAACCCCAGCAGAATCTGTATAATTATTATCACTTACTTATAAAGCACCAACATATGCGGCACCACCATACTATTGGCTCAGGTGAACCCAAACAGCATAACAAAAGCAATGGCAAAGGATAGAACAAGCATAAAGGGAGACATTAGGTCAGAACATCTTGCCCATATGAGCTTACAATCTAGGGGTTATACTACAAATGATAGGAGAGGCACGGGTTTGCTTCAAGGGGAACTATCGTGAAAATGAAAATTTAATACAAGCTTCAGCATACTGAAATTAGAAACTTTCTAAATACAATCAATTAAAAATTCTGTACCATTTCTTTAATAATCAAGTTAATCTTCACTATCCCTCTCTCAGCATCTGTTTCTCTTTAGTCTTTCTTCATGCAGGAGTTGGTTGTCAGATATTCAGTTAGATCCAACGTATCTTATGGGGGGGGGTCCTTTTTGCCTAGAAAATGTATTAGAGCTCACTCTATTAAATCACTAGAAATCCTGTATCTCTACATGCAGAATTTGTGCAAAAGGCAGTTATTTTTTTAGTGTTTGTACTGGAATCAGTTATTTGAGTGAGCTCTAATACATTTGCTAGGAAAGGAAGCCCCCCCCTATAAGATATATTGGATCTAACTGTCAATGAATATCTGAACCGAACTGCTGTATGAAGACAGAATAAATAGAAACAGATGCTGAGAGAGGGATAGTGAATATAAACTTAATTATTTCAGAAACAATTCAGCATTTAATTGATTCTTATTCCAGTATGATAAAGCTTATATTACATTTTAATTTCCCCCATCAGTGTTGTACATACATAGGATTATACTAGACACTATGGTAACCATTAGAAGGACTGAAATGGGCATCACAGCTCCTTAGGGAACAACACAGTAGTGAGAATAAATGAGGGATTCATAGGAAGGATCAGGATTTGTTGGCTAGAGTGATGAATAGGTATTGATAGATATATAGTCAGACAGACACAAGTGGATAACTGGAGGAGGCAAACTGTTTAATGCTAGGTTTAATGCTAGGCATTTGCAACTGTTTTTTATGTCAGTTATGGACCAGTGACAGCTTTCCCTTAGAGTGATTGTGCTCCAATGTCACTGTATCTAATACATTAAATACCATGTTACAGTCAGGCTGGGAATTTGCCTTTGCCAATGAGGTCAAAATATGATGTCCTGTGGCTAATAGCCATGGGTATAGGTAACAAGCTTAAAGAGACAGTTAGAGACAGTTACACTATGTTATGGGATAGTCTGATCCTTTTTACCTTCTGCTTCATCCCTGTCGCTGCTTCTTGGTCTTTTCCACCTTTGCTCTTCCTTCTTCTCATACAAGAGCCTCTGTCTCCTCCTCTCCCTCTTCCTCCTTCTCCTCTCTCTTGCTCGCTCTGTCTTTTGGTGGGGTCTTTTGTTGTTTATCTCTGGGCTTTGCTCCCTCTTTCTCTTAACCCTCTCACGTGTTTCCATCCTGCTGTCCTCCTCAAGCTGAGATCTTATTTGCTTGATCATATTGATTGTAGAGTCCATCCTGGATAAGTTCTTTTCTTCTCACTGTAAAAAAAATCGCTTTGGAAGTCGCTCAAATCTCCAAAATCTCCAAATGCTGGTGCAGCACCAAAGACAACCAAGGGTCGTTGCAACCAACTGTTACTTTGCAAGGGATGATGGGTATATAACAGGAAGTGCGCATACCATGTGACCAACTGCCATTTTGCTGCACCTGAATGTTACAGCACATGTACACTGCAGCCCAGATGCAGATTAACAGAGCATAGTAGAATAGGAAAACATATCTGAGGAATAATTATTATTATTTGTTTACAGCTAATCCTGAGATCCTGGTATAAAATGATAAATCTTATATCACTACATCAGATGGGATCATAGAAAAATAAATTAGGAAAACAATATTTCCTATAGAAGGCAGTGTTACACTGGTGAAACATTCACTTTCATCCAGAGTTAGAAAACTCAGCAATTGCTTGTGAAGACTGGGCAGTGTTGTTGAGTTTAGTTCTCAGGGAGATGTCAGGTAATCCTATGGGTCAGCAAATGAACACAAAATGCTTTTTTTATTATGTTTAGTATTCAATATAAACAGGCTTTTCTGAAAAGGTTTCAGTTCAGACTGCCATTATTATTTATTTCTGCCTACCTAGAAGGAGGAAGTGGAGACATGAATAAAGAATTCAGGTAACCTTCTGGCCACTTGACCCTAGTGACTGAGAGTGAGATGTAAGGTGTTGTAAATAATACCACTCTAGTGGCATAGTTTTTCTAGGGCGATAAAGGTTAGGTCAGTGACTAAGATCACTAACATGCGAGCATTATAGGGATGTTTAAAGTGGGCCCTGACAATTCTAAGGGTTTTGCAAATTTGCACCCACCAGGTTAGGGGATTGGCAGAGCCTCCACTTGCCACTCATGAATACAGTACAGCCAAATGCAGGTAGTGACATATTCATAGGGAACATTCATGTCTGTAAGACAATGTAGAATGGTGCAGGGCTGGGTGCAAGTGGCCACAAAACATGTTGATTTCCATCCATATTTTGCATATTTTCCGTCCCTATACTGTGTAAATGACCAATATTAAATAGATGTTCTTTAAAGCTGAAAATGTATGATTTAATCAATTATACAGACCAGTAGTACCACATTTTACTGCTTATGGGAAAGGTTAGCGGTCCTACATGACATCTGAGAGGAATGTATATTTAATCTGAAAAACATTACCTCATAAAACTGCACTCGGTAATTTATGTTTAAAAACAAGAGCTTTATTACCTAATGTTTCCAAAAGAAAAGGAACATTCATAACCTTATATGTAATTACAATGATTCATAAGGTTATATTGTACTTCCCCATTTCAGAAAACATCATATCCAAATAGTGACAATCAATATGCAAATTCATATTGTAAAATAAACCCATTTTTTTGAAACTTGAAACATAATGATACTACAATTTTTTTAGGTTGCATATTGGAAGATGTACCTAAACAGCTTTATAAAAGTCACACTGCACATGACAGCACTAAAAGTTCCCAGCAAGAGACAACAAATGCCATTGCTACATGTACCAAAGGGGTAGGGGTTAGTCTCTGGCTGAATCAGTCATGTTGACTGGAGTTTTTTTCTATCTGTCCACATTTAGCTATTGTAGGAAACCTGAAGCCTGATATTTCTATTTATGGGACCCTGATCTGCAGAATACCAAGATACTGTATAATTTCATTATTTAAAAAAACAAGGTGTTTGAAAAACATTTTTTAATAAAATATATCCCTTGCATTCACTTCTTTGATCTTTTTCCCCATCTGTAAAGCCTATGGTGTTTGGGCAAAGATTTGATTCTACAAAGAGAAATGAAACCATGCATTTTGTGCATTCTGAAATGAAAATTAAATTACTTAATACTAAAGTGGCCTGTAATGTTTTCCTTGTTCCTGTTTAACATCTGATGCTGAATAACATATCAAATTTAACAATTTGGAAGCAAAAATATAAACCAAAAAAATAAAAGCAAGGAAATTAGAGAATTTGCAAACACACTTTTAACATATTCCATTAAGAAACTTTGGCAGATATCTTGCTTTTTTTCAAAAAATTTTTGTAGATTAGCTATAAAGATTTTAACATATTCCTTAATATAAATAAATAACAGAGACACTTTTTTACATACAGATTACAACTACTGGTTCTTTATCTTTTTCTTAAACGCTCCAAGAGTGCAATTCAAAGGCTCAGATTTACTAAGGGTCGAAGTGAATATTTGAATGGAAAAACGTTGAATTTCATAGTATTTTTTGGGTACTTCGACTTTGATTTGAAGTGAAAATGCTTCATCTATTCGACCATTCGATAATTTTATGTACTGTCTCTTTAAAAAATGTCGACACTTTGCCACCTTAAACCTGCTGAATTGCTATGTTAGCCTATGGGGACATCCTAGAACATATAGCCAACATTTGGCTAAGTTTTTAGAAGTCAAAGTGAAATCGTACGATCGTACGATTAAATCGTATTATTCGAAGTATGATCGTACAATGTTAAAAATCCTACGAATTCTACTTCGAATATCAAACAAGCCTATTCGATGGTCTAATTTCAAAGTTTTTTGCACTTCCAAATCTGATAAATCTGCCCCAAAATGTCTGTGCACCATAAGGTTTTCTCCAAATAAAGATCTCCCAACACATTTGAGTTATGCAGGTCACAGTCAACCCAAGCAAAGGTACTTCCAACCAGTGTGATATAAGAGCCAGTTAGCCAGGCATGGGGGCAGATTTATTTCAAATTTGAGATAGAGTTTATCAGCGATAATACATACTATATACAGTATCTATATCTATATCTATATATATATATATATATATATATATATATATATATATATATATATATGCATTGCTCCCCAACTCTTTTTAAATCTAAATATGGCTCACGAGTAAAAAAGGTTGGGGTCCCCACAATAGACAATAGCTTTGTTTAAAACGATTACTCTGTTGTGATGAGTTTCTCTACAAAATAAATATTCATTTTATCCTTTGCAGCCTTTATTATGAAAAGGAAAGTGCTTGCAAACTAAGCAACAAAATGATTGTATTTGTACTGCAATGCTGCTTGGAGGGATCAGAAAATGTAACAAGGTGCTACTCCTGTTATTAGCCGTCTGTGCAGAAGCATCTCAATAGAAAGATTGCCAGCACTTTCTCCCACTGAGGGGCAAATTCACTAAAAGACGAAGCACCTAACGCCAGCGTGAATGCGCATTTTCGTTAATTCGCCGTTCGTTAACGGACGCTGGCGTAAATTTGCTAGTGTTACTTCGCACCATTACGTCCGGTGAATTTGCGCAACGGACGTAACTACTATGGGTGATAGGCTGAAAAAGATCGAAATTTTTTTTGGGGCTACTCTCCTTCCCCCCTACATTTCCTAACTCTTGGCACCTTAAATATACAGTGGGCACATGTGTAGGGCAAAATAAATAATCTATTTGCTGTTTTGAAGGTTTCCCAGGCTTGTGTAGTGATGCTACATATACCTCCATTATAACTTCAATTTGGCGCCACATGCAAATTAAGCATCGCTAGCGTAACTTTGCTTTGCGAATTAACGCTAGCGCAACTTCGCAACCTTACGCTTCCCCTGAGCGCAACTTCGGATTTTAGAGAATTAACGTAGCGCTGGCGAAAATACGCCTAGCGAAGTGCAGCGAAGCGGATCCTGGCGCAACTACGAATCTTAATGAATTTGCCCGAGTCCCCTGGGTGTTATATTTTTATCCATTATTTTCACTGTGATCTGAGTGCAAATATATATGTTTTTTTTCAAGCAGAAGTGACTTATTATCAAGACCCATAAAGAGTTCCTGTAGGGCAACTTGTAACTAAATTATTAGGGCTGAACCCCCGAATCCTTTACGAAAGATTCGGCAGAATACCGAACCGAATCCTAATTTGCATATGCAAATTAGGGGTGGGAAGGGGAAACCATTTTTAACTTCCTTGTTTTGTGACAAAAAGTCATTAGATTTCCCTCCCCACCCCTAATTTGCATAAGCAAATTAGGATTCGGCTGAATCCGAATCCTGCTGTAAAAGGCAGAATCCCGAATCGAATCCTGGATTCGGTGCATCCCTACAAATTATTGTCCCAGACCAAGTGCCGACATGTATAAAAACTGTTAAGGAATATCCATATGCTACTGTTAATCATAGTTAGCCAATGAAAATATCATCGTAATACAACTTTTGTAATGTTTCATACAAAACTTTTACTCGATAACTCTGACTGGCTAACATGGTACAACACCATTACCTGTAACATCTATTACCTGTAACATCTATAATAATTCATTAGCAGTAGCATTTGGAGGTGTATAATTTCTTTAAGAAACCCCGTTATACCACAGTTTAGAACTTTTTCAGTGATATGAAATAAATATAATTAATAATGAATATTGCAGTAATGAAAGTAAGGCACCTGTCTCAGAGATATTCTATAATTGTGCTCAGTATTGTCTCTTCTCATTGAAGATGAGCACCTGTAAAGAATTAGCTAAGATAATGAAGCCCGAGTGACAGATGGGCATTAAGATCTAAAGGGTTAAAGCAAGGGGACACAACAGTTCTAAATAAAATATGAGTGTCCACAGGCATTTTGCCAGATGCCATGAAGCCTGCTTCTGAAGAATACTCCCAGTGGCCTCAAAGCTGGTGCCTATTTTTGAATTCCTGGTTTGGAAACAATTTTTGGTTGAGTAAAAGTCAGGTGTACTGCCAAACAGAACCTCTTGTAGGCTATTTTATTAAGTATTCAGTGGATAGGATAACTTACAATTCAGATGATCTCTCATGTTCTACAGAACAAAGTTGAAAATGTGTTGATTTGTTAGTTTATGGAACTTAAGCCCTATAATCTACGCAAAAATATTGACCACAATATTGGGAAATGTCTTGAGATGATATAAGATAAGCCTATGATTAATTTCGCTCCTGAGGCACAAAATGTTTAAATCTTTTTACAATTATGTACTGATACAAATAAACTAGTACGTTTTTCACTCAACTGAGCTGCTTTGACTTTACTCCTGTTTGTGGCCTGGAAAGTGCCAGCCTGTTTTTCTGTGTGTTCCATGTATGGCTCCCGAAGTTCAAGGTGTGCGGCTTGAGCACCCAACGTACAAAGTGGTAAGCAAGTACATAACTGATCTCTCTATTGGTTTGTGTCATATAGTATAAGATTAAATATATAAGAAGGGATGCAAGAAGTCTAGTTTGCATGGAATGCAGAAAGGTGAGTACACTGGGACAGACTATCCAATTACCACAAAGACTTTAATGCAAGAAATCACAGATAAGAAGGGTTAAAGAAAACAAAATATTCATCAGATTAGAGTTCTCAAATAAATATAAATAATTGCCTTCAGCTATTAAGTTCCGGTGTTCTACGAGTCTGTAATTTGCTTCTTGTCTTTGGGTGGAATCATTTTCACGTTGAAAGGTATAAAGTATTCCAGCAGTGCCTGGGTCTTCTTGGAGTCTAAGTGGTAGTCTTCTGGCAGTCCAGGTTTCTGGAGAATTTTTATGGTTGTTGAGAAGTGTCAGTGCCTCAAGCACAGAAATCTTTCCTTTAGGAATACTCTCTACATCCAGATCCATAAGGGACTCTCGATTCACAGTGAGTTTTGGAAGTCTAAGCTCTTCTTGCGCAGATGCACTCTCTTTGGTTTGTACCTATTTAAATGGTTAAAAATATATTATCACATTTCTTTATAAATGCAACAATTGTTGGCTTACTTGTTTTACCAAGCAAATACACTCAAGTTCCAGGGTTTTTCTCAAAACATTCAAGGTGTGAGCTTGTTTTCTGAACTCACACAGCTACTTCAGGGCAGTTCCATCAGAAGTACTGATTAGATTTTCAATGCACAGTTAAAAGGGGCATATAACTGATATACTTACATAAATCCCTCTACATATTCCATAACATGCCATTTACTAATTTTAGGCACCCCCAGTGATTCTAATGACTTACCTGATATCATGGGCTCTGTTAGTAGTAAATTGCAATGACTTGAGATACTTTCAGGGAGGACCATGGAGCCATCGTCTTCCTCCATCACGTGGTTGCACATGCGCAGTATGTCGACTTTTTCACTCTACTGCACGTTGGCCAGGGGCCGTTCAGGAAAGAGGCAGAAGAAGAGGATCGCTCTATGGTGCTTGCTGAGAAGTCATTATAATCACAATGATGTAGCTACACTAATTCCTTTACACATTGTACAACATGCTGTTTATTACTCCAGGTTTCTTCTTTAACAGAAAAACTAAAGCTTAAAGTAGAAGGAAATGATTAATCACTCAGATGGGGGGGGGGGTGTTAGGCATCTCCAGTGAGTATAAACACTTACCTGATACCCCAGTCTGGTGCTGCCGTTCGTAGATAACTGCACTGTCCTACAAAGAAGTAGGCTAAAATGCTGCACATTATTTTTTCGAAAACTCTGTACCAGCCCAAGGCAACCCCAGCCCTTTAGCAGTGAAGATTTGTGAATTCAAAGATGCCCCGGTAGCTCCCCATCTTATGTTCTGCTGATTCACTGCACATGCTCTGTGCTGCTGTCACTTAATTAAACTTAAGGAGCAACAATATACTGCACATATATAATATACACACACATAGCATGGAGTTTATATTGGAAGAGAATTTGGTTCTGAAGTATAGTTAAACAAAACAAAAAAAAAAAAATCTGTTGGCTGGAGTAAAAAAAAAAAAAAAAAGGCTTAAATAACTTTACCTCAGAAGATGGGTCACTGGAGTCAACATAAACTTCTTTCAGCCTTGTCAGAAGCAGATTATCTTTGTTACGGATTTTATCTTCAATGTCTGGGTGATCTGATTAAAACAGAAATGCACCCCAAATAAATATTATTCAAGAAAATCAGCAATAAAGGATCCCATTTGTTACATTTGTAAACGATTGCCATTTAGGAGTCAGGAAGGAATTTTTTCCCCCCCTCTGAGGCAAATTGGAGAGGCTTCAGATGGGTTTTTTGCCTTCCTCTGCATCAACTGGTAGGCAGATTAAAAAAAGAAAAGGTTGAACTTGATGGACATGTGTCTTTTTTCAACCTTACTTACTATATTACATCATACTAAAAGCTAATTACAAAAAAGTAAATTATCCATGGAATTACCTAATAAAGGGCGGCTTACGCTTTTATACGCAGGGAGATTGTTTACGCCAATTGATACTTGACTCAATCTGCAGCCAGGTAGATTGCATAGGACTAAAACTGCTCTTTCCTGGCCAAATACAAACACAAGAGCTGCAATTGGCCATAGAGCCCACAGTGGTGACGGGGACACCCATCATAACCTTATCTGAATTATCTTAATAGCACCAGCAATGAAAGCTTAATAGCGCCAGCTTTAGAACAGGAATGATCTACTAATAATAAACATAAATTACTTTGCTAGATGCCTGAATAATTTCACATTAGAGAACAAACCCCTCGAGTCGTGACCTCTAACCAATGAAGAACTACAATTCCCAGCATGCATTTCTCTCACACTTCAGGTAACATTGTCATACAGAGTGGAAGAGGACATTAGCAGCAGCCCATCTAGTAAATGTTTTAGAATATATAATATAGAAAAACAAATTCTGCTAATAAAAAAAACACAAAAGCAGTGAGAATGCCAATATTAGGCTGCTGTGAGTAAACATGTCCCCCCCATAACTCACGTGTTTTGGTTGCCCTCAGTGCATCCTCTGTTTTCGGGTGGGAGGGTGCAGGCCTTGGCTTCTCCTTGCCAATAAGCCCACGAGCCCGATTTTCAAGGTTAAAGTTGCGGAGTGCCCGTGTTAAGTTTAGCACCATGTTTGTTCATTAGCACACTCACTGACACAGCGTGCCTGGCTATGCTCCGTCTGAACATGAAACCAAACTGGCCTGACGATTTCCTGGTTGAAGCACGTAAGGCAGCCGGTAGGGGCGCGTTGCCAGTACTAAGGCTGAATGTACGGTGTCCATTGTAGGACAACTTCCGTCTTTGTGCCAAATGCGTTCTCCCTTTGTCAAAACGCCTGCATCCCTAATGTTTCAACTTCCACAATGTGCTTTCCAATAACTTATCCCTCATCTATGGCATCACCTCCTGCTCCATACTTCATGCACTCCCTTTCATCCACTATACTCAATGCCTCCTTCTCTATACTCCAGCCGTCATTCATACGGAACGCATTTTAGGACATGCTGCAGCGAAATACTTCTCCTTCTTGCGATGTCCTATGTCTTTGGAATGGCGCATCGGTTGCTTTTACCGTCAGTCATCGTTGAAATCTGCAATCGCACCTCCGTCCTCTACCCTCCCTTCTCAACCTTCAGTCTTACCAACTCCGCCATCAGCCCTCCATCCTCCACCCTCAATCCTCCATCCTCCACCCTCAATCCTCTTCCTTCCGCCCTCAATCCTCTGCCTTCCGCCCTCAGTCCTCTTCCTTTTAGTCCTCGTCCCTCCGCCCTCCCTGCTCAGTACTCCCCCGCAGATCTCTCTTTTCAGCCGACAGTCTTATTCATAACTTTCTGAAGTGGTGAGCGAGGGTGGAGGGCTGAGGGGGAAGACTGAGGGCGCAGTTCGTATGAAGGCTGAGAATGAAGGGTAGAGGACGCAGGTGCGATTGCAGATTTGGACGATGACTGACGGTAAAAGCAACAGATGCACCATTCCGAAAACATAGGACATCGCATGAAGGAGATGTATTTCGCAGCAGGATGTCCTAAAATGCGTTCCGTATATATGCACAGCATACAGCAGCCAGCATTCGCTTTCGAGGCTTAATCATGGGAGTTGTAGTTCAATTATATTTGTCTGGCCATATCTCGAAGGCCTATGCTCTCTTGTTGTTTGTAATGCCGAATGTTGAGGTATCTGGTGGATGATTGAGTGTTGTAAACTGCCACAATGTGTCCCACAGATTTCTATTAACCCCAAGTCTTGATTAGGGTGACAGTGGTTTAGGCCTACAATGTTCTGAAACTAATTCATTTCCACACCTAAATGGTAATAGGAAACAAGGTCTTAAAACTTCTGGAGTTTCTGCTGCTTAAAGGGATTGTTTACCTTCGTAGAGTTAACTTTTAGTATGATGCAGATAGTGATGTTCTTAGACAATTTGCTCTCCAGTTTGCAATTTTGGCTATCTGGTTGCTATGGTCCAATTACCCTAACAACCATGCATTCATAGATTAAATATCAATCTATAAATGTCAGAATGTTACATCTCAGTTTCTTGTATAAAAACAAATTTGGTTTTAAGTGTCGCTTTTCTTCGCATAGCATGGCAGTAACCTTTACATTCAAGATAAAGATGGATATACTCCATTGGATCTGGTAATGAAAGACAGACCTCCCCACATTGTTTTCAAAACTAGTGGTACGATATATTATTACTCTACTTTCTTGCCCTAACCTCCAATTTTAAAAACACAATATTATTCACTTATTTATGTACTCCTTAAAACTTTCAGTAGGTAGCTGGATGTAAAAAAGGGCCTAGCAACGATTGCTAAGGAAACATGTACAGTTTTCTCATGGGAATGATTCTGTAAACCCTTGCACATCCATAAAGTTGTAGTAACTGCTGGACACTTTTTGCCTTTTGTCCTGTCCCTGGTGCAAAATTGTAGCCCATAAACAAGTCAATTGTGTTCTTTCAATGTCAGTTCTTACAACCAGTATGCTTGATGTATTACGTATAGGGATGCACCGAATCCAGGATTCGGTTTCAGCCAGGATTCTGCCTTTTTCAGCAGGATTCGGATTTGGGCAAATCTTTCTGCCTGGCCGAACAATATTTTAATTTGCATATGCAAATTAGGAGCAGGGAGAGAAATCGTAAGTAAAAAATGTTTTCCCCTTCCCACCACTAATTTGCATATGCAAATTATGATTAGGTTCGCTATTCGGCCGAATCTTTCGCAAAGGATTAGGGGGCTCGGTCGAATACAAAATAGTGGATTCGGTGCATCCCTTATTACTTATAAGCCATTGTTACTTGATAATGATGTTAAGACGACTTTAAGAATTGGGGCTGCACCAGACATCTTACAGCACTTTGAATTTCAGTATTTAAGTCTGAAATGAGAAAATGTTAAATAGGTTTAGATAATTCCAAAAGCATATTAAATACGGATGCACCGAATCCAGGATCCGGTTCGGGATTTGGCCTTTTTCAGCAGGATTCACCGAATCCTTGTGCTTGGCCAATCCGAATCCTAATTGGCATATGTAAATTAGGGACGGGTAGGGAAATCACGTGATTTTTCAACAGAAAAGAAGAATTTTTTACACTTTTTCCTTTCCTGTCCCTAATTTGCATATGCAAATTAGGATTCGATTCATTACGTATGCAAGATTTTAGGGCTCATTTACATAAACTAGTGCAGTGAGCAAAGTGCAATTTTGAACACAATCCACATATTTTTTTCCCTGGAACTTCAGCATCATTGCAGTCACAAAGGGGTCATGAGTCTGATGCAATTTTGCTGTTCCTGATGCAACTGCATATAAGTAACCAAAATTAATTTTGATGCGAATCGGACACAATTGCATGGAAGTCCACCCGGTTTCATTTCCAGTGAGTGAGGTCTACAGAAGTCACTCACCACTGCAATAAATGCAATGAGAACATACTGAAAGCGGAAGCTATTCATAGATGTTTATATGCCTCATGGTGCGCACATTGCCTTAACTTCAGATTCCATTGCCTATAAACAGTGCTCAATAATCTCTTGTCACATGACTCCGTGAAATTTGTGTTACAAAGAGTACATAATGCTATTTATATGTGTATAGTGTAGCAAAATGCCAATGACACTTATAAGTAAGGAAAGCTAACCTGTTCAAAATTACAGTTATAACTTAAAATACTTCAATACTTTTATAAAGGTTACCATTTAAGACCAGTTATGTTTTTTGTACAAGAGAAGAGTGTGGCAGGCTACAAACTTAAAAGAAAAAAAAAGATTACATTTAGGAAATGCTTTTCATTTTAAATGTATTGCTAAGCTACTTTTAGGATTGATTTATTATGATTATCATTATTATGAAACTATTCCATTACAGTGATACGTTAAACTGAATGAGTCAGTTTGAATATTGGGACTACTAAAGTGTCTTGCTGTCTGGATTACTTCCAAGTGATTATTAAAGTATTATTAATTTAATTGCAGATTCAGGCCAAAACCATGAAGGGAAAGACTGTGTTAGGGGTCGCTGCTGGAAGGTTTCACACTGTTCTGTGGATTAAAGATGCTGTTTATACAGTGGGATTGAATGGTGGCCCGTTAGGTAAATATATTATTTTACAGGTTTTTATACTATGTCACAATGTTAAAATCAATTTGGTATTTGATATGTGCTACATTTTGCTTTAATTAACTGTTTAAATATAAAACACTGTTCTGTTTATAAAGCAACCCAAGTTTCAAAAGAACACTTCATTTTGTGACTGCGCTCTTAAGGTCTTTGCATTTATTAGACTACTGCTGTCCTGCTATTTCCAAGTGATGCAACTGTTTTTCATATTTGTTCGAACCTGGAGGCCATAGAAATCATTTGGTAGGGTCATCTTGAGTCAGCTAGTCTCCAAGACAACAGTCCTGCTTTAGGCTAGTGTAACAGATTTGGCTCCCTAAATACCCTCATAACGTTAATGGGGTTATTTACTAAACCTCAAATTTATCTGGTCGAGCTTTCTGGGGCAAAAACGTGCATTTTTCGTGGCAAAAAACGCGACTTTTTCAAGATTTATTTTACCCCTATGCTGTAAAAAGACAGAATCTGAAAATCTGCTATCTCAGACCTGTTGACTTCCTGTATAAGTCGATGGGAAATGTCCATATCCCAATTGGAAGATAGCTTTGCTCTGGGTAATCCGATAAATTCAGGGTTTTGGGGCAAAAAAAACGGATAAATAAGTGATTCTGAGAAAAAAGTCCGAAAAAATCATATCATTCAGGGTTTTGTGCGATTTTATTGTATTTTTTACCGATTTGTTTTATTCCAGTTATTTTATTCGTAAATAAGGCAAAATTGAGGATGGGAGTTTGGACAAGCTTTTTTTATTTAAATTATGAGATATATTCAGATTTTAGTACATAACCCCGAAAACTTCCAGAATTATTCAAGATGAATAACATGTTTAAATGGACATTTAAAGTAAATGTAAAGTGTATAAAGTAAGTATTAAGTATTCTTTCCCTAACCTAACTAACTAATATCTCTGTCATACATACCGTATGCATTTATTTGATTAAATAGTGAACTTTGGTGCTCATGCTGAGATTTTTAATTTCTTGCTTTGTAGTATACTTGCAAGATCCTAATGGAGAAAAATTTGTAAGTTGTCCTCGCCAAGTATCCGCACTTCATCATAAAGATATAAACATAACTCTTGTGTCAGCAAGTGATGGCGCTACAGTTTGTGTCAGTGAAAGGGGAGATATTTACCTTCTGTCCGAGTATCAGTGCAAAAAGCTTGCATCAAAGTAAGACATGCCTATTTTTGTATATATTTTTTCTACATGAAAGTTTGTTTAGATTGTTACATGACCCAAACTGTGTCTTATATTTTTTTTCTTGCAGACAGCTAACCCTGAAGAAAGTTCTTGTTTCAGGGGGCTTTTTGGAACACAAGGCAGCTCCACCTGAGCATCTTAAAGAGAATGGTGGCCAGCCTGCAAGTGTTTTTGCTTTGGATCAAGCTGGAAGGGTATGAGATTATTACTTTTTAGTGTTTGAGTGTTTTTTATGAAAGTTAAAATTTTTAAATTAACTTTAAGCATGACCTAGACATCAATATGGAGACAATTGCGTGCAACTCTTTTTCTCGCCTATGATGGCTTATTTAAGAAAACGTGTCAAAATATTTCCATGTGCATGTTTTTCTCAGAAAAAAGTTCACACCAGTGACAATTGTATGGTTCCACATCTCGGTTAGCTGATGTGGAATAGGTTTAAAGAGAGGGGCTATTCCTATAGGGTGTTAAATGAGGCTCTGGCGATAGCGAGGAAACACCAGGTTGAACCTGTGAGAACAAGGGAGAATCAATCCGGGGTGGTCTTCAGTACTAAATATAATCAACATACCAAAAATGTGGGCAACTTTATTAAAAAACAATGGAATATAATACAATCTGACGCTGATTTGGCCAGGATTTTTTCTGACCCCCCGTTAGTCTGCTATAAAAGAGGTACTAATTTAAGGGATCTACTTGTTAAAAGTGACCCAGTACATTGCTATCATAATCTTACGCGCACCTGGCTCTCTAACGCCAAGCCTGGATGCTACAGATGCCCTAGGTGTACCTCTTGCAGATTTATGTCCCCCGGGCAGTCTTTTTTACATCCACATACGGGTAAACGATTTACTATAAGACACCACATTACCTGTAATACAACACATGTGATTTACCTGATTACTTGCCCATGTGGCCTATCGTATGTAGGGAAAACCGATTTGACATTGAGGCTTAGGATGGACGCACACCGATCCGCAATAAACACGGCCTTCCGCGACGGCAGAACCATGAAACCAGTAGCTAAACATTTTCTTGAACAGGGACACAGATTGCCTACTTTCAAATATATAGGCATTGATCACATTCCTCCTTTGAGGCGGGGGGGGGGGTGATCGATCCAACATTCTACTACAAAAGGAGGTATTTTGGATTAAAAAATTAAATACCCTGTCCCCACTTGGCCTTAATGAGAATTGTCCCTTAACCTGTTTTTTAAAACAAAGGTGATCCCCACATAGCCCTACTGCTAAGCCTCTATGGTTGCCATTGTGCATACATAGAGTTTGAAAATCGTTACTCTTGTTGCTGTTCTAGTATATGAACTAAAATTGATACTTTGTTAGAAATGTTTCCTGATGTTATCAGTTTCTGAAGTCCATTAACTATTTAAGTTGCAATGTGTTTTTAACTTTATATAATAATTTATTCTTTTGTCTCTTCCTTCACAGTGAAGGATATGATTATGAACATATGATTATATTTGGGGTTTGTGATAAGGGGAGTGTCTCTTCCTTTTTTCTACTTAAAGTTTACATTGTAAAACGTTCAGTGTCTTGATAATGGTCCTAGAGGTGGACCGAAACATTGAACAGTTTTAATGTAACTTAATAAATATTTGATTTTTAATTAAAATCCCAGTGTGCACTCATGCTTTCTGGATTAGTATATATATATATATATAGATATAGATATAGATATATATAGATATAGATATATATACATATTCCACAAAATAGCCAGCACTCTCGAAAATATATTTCAGCGTGCCTGTAGTCAGCAAGAACGGTCCGCACTTTCAGGTCTTATGTAGAAAGTAAAAAAGTTTTATTGTTACATACGAGACCTTTCTCTAATTGTTTGTAAAAATGCCATAAATACCCAAACAAGGCGGGAAAGAACACATAGAGACTGACGTGTTAACAACATCACTAAAATTTGCATATCAATCATTAAACATCTCAATAATATAAATATCTCATAATGATTGCTATGCAAATGTGAGTTGCGTTTTAGTTCAAGATAGCAAGATATATATATAATATTGTTGTGAAAAGCCAGTTGGAAGAAGACCATATCTAAATATACCATGTAAATCAATCAAATAACTCAACAAAAGCTGGAAATTACAGGTGGTTTATAATCCTCTGCCTCGCCATTCTGTCAATCCCTGCACTGGCTTCCGTTACCTTTCAGAATCAAATTCAAATTAATGACACTGACTTTCAAAGCACTTCACAACTCTGCTCCACCCTACATCTCTGAACTCATCTCTATATACTCACCCACTCGCTTACTACGCTCCTCTACTGACCTGCTACTCAACTCTTCTCTCATTACCTCCTCACATGCTCGCATTCAAGACTTTGCAAGGGCTGCACCCCTCCTCTGGAACGCTCTTCCACGGTCTGTCCGACTTTCTCCCAACCTTTCTGCTTTCAAAAAATCTCTGAAAACGCACTTCTTTCGAGAAGCCTACCCTCACTCTGCTTAACTACCAAACGCAACACCACATACAATACCACGTTTCTCACCCACTCAATTCGATCTTGTCCACTCCCACACCTTGTGTATTACTCCCTTCCCTTTAGACTGTATGCCTATGCATAGGGCCTTCCTCACCTTTTTGTACCTGTATTGACTGTGATGTTTGTTACTCCATATATTCTATATATGTAATTCATGTGATGTAGTTGTATAATCACATTTACTTTACAGTGCTACGCAATATGTTGGCGCTATATAAATACATGTTAATAATAATAATAATAATAATAATATATATATCCGAAGAATTCGATTGTGAAGGAACTCAAAATGGTATTCGTAAATGATACATTTTCGTTTAATTCTCTAATTTTTATTATCCATTTTCATAGGTTTTTTGCTGGAAGTCACCTGGCAGTTCACTGAAACAGTGCTGGTGGGTTTATGGTCGCCAATTATTTATGTCTGATGTTGCTTTAAATAAGAATGAAATCATGTTTGTAACACAAGATGGGAAGGATTTACTGGAAAGTGGATGCTGGAAAAGAAAAAGAAAGGTAAATAAAATTAAGAGACAGAGAGGACTGATGGAACACAGACTATGGCTCCCCAATTTTATCAAATAAAAAGGGGGACCTGGGGATTAGGGAAAAATATGAAGCACATAAAGCATTTCTCTGAAATTTTTATAGCCCATGTCCACTTTTTAAAGAATTGGATTTCTAATGGAATATACATTTCTGATGTGATACTACAGATGTATCCTAAAAGTTTATAAATAATTATGTTTTTTTCATTTGTAAAATCTTGTTTTGTATCACTAGATGTTAGTGGGAGGCTTTTCCAGAGGCCTGCCATCTCCACTGGCTGGGGTAACCCAAATATACTTAACTGAAATAAACATGGTGGTTGGTTTGTAGTAAATAATTATCTCCCACCTCCCCCCCCCCCAGCTGCTACCCTGGGCAAATGCCCCTAACTTTTTACTTACCCCTCGTGCAGATTCAGGCATTGGAGTTTACGGCAGCCATCTTTCGGGTCTTCAGTATTCTGACACTGAGACTTGCGTAGTGGCGCATGCGCAGTAGGAGCAATTTCCCATCTTGCGACAACTGCGCATGCGCCGAAATTTACGGAAATTGCAGAAGTGCCAGAAGAAGACACGAAGACCTGGAAGATGGCTGTCGTGAAATCTGATCCCTGAATCTGCACCACGGGGGTAAGTAAAAAGTTAGGGGCATTTGCCTGGGGTAACAGCTCGGCTGGGGGGGGTCTATGTAGGGTAGGGTTTTTGTTTTAATAAAAGGTTTGTTTCTCCTTTAAAAGGTAGCTTGTCTCTGTACCAGTGCATGATAAAGGATTCTTTAAAATGGGGCATAGGGCACAACCTTCCAAAATGTGCTTTAGCAATATATTCCTGTTTTAAGCAACCCTTTTCTTCATCTATAGCTTACTGAGGGACTGCTCAAAATTTGCAATAGCTAGGAGGAGTATGTTCTACAGTAGCACCTCCACTCCTCAAGTTTTTTCAACAATGTCGTAAAATGTAAAATCATGGAAATGCAATTATATTGTGCATTATTTATTGTTGGGACCACAAAAACAGTGTAAAATGCAGGGAAACCTAAAGTTGAGGTTTCCCTGTACGTCTTTAAATATGTGTTGCTGAACTTCTAGCAGTTTAAACTGTCAGGTTTCAGGGAAGGTGACAGATGTAATAATACAGATGTGAACTGTTGTGCCTAGTAGAGATGTTATATTTTCTGCAATGTTTTTTATCTAAGACATGTAACCTGTGATACATTGTTCTTCCTTGTTTTGACTCTATTTTGTAAACTGCTATTTTTATACACTCAATAAACTACCCGAATTTAAAAAAAAAAAATATGTGTTGCTGAGTGACATGCAATGTTTCTGTACACCCCTCGTATCAGGACACTGGAATGAACGTTGCTGTAGGAATTAAAACAAAGACACTGATTCCTCACTCTTTATTTTATTGAAGTATTGTTTTCCTTGTGTATTAAGTAAGTAGTACAATTTCTGCCATCACAAAGTTAGTTTATGCAATAAAGATAGATGATTATGACTCTAATTTGCTTTAAGCATTTCATTTTGTAAAATAATTGATTTTATCATTGCCGTTTTGCATCAAAGGGGTGGTTCACCTGTAAGTTAACTTTTAGCATGTTATTGAATGGCCAATTCTAAGCAACTTTTCAATTGGTCTTCGTTATTTTATTTTTTTATAGTTTTTGTCATTTTGAATTATTTGCCTTCTTCTTCTCACTCTTTCTAGCTTTCAAATGGGAGTCACTGACCCACCTAAATAATAAATGCGTTGCAAGGCTACAAATGTATGGTTACTGCTACTTTTTATTATTCCTCTTTCTATTCAGGCCCTATTCATATTGCAGCAATGCATGGTTGTTAGGGTAATTTGCATGTTAGCAATCAGATTGTTGCAATTGTAAACTAGAGAGCCGCTGAATAAAAATCGAAATAACTCAAAAGCCACAAATAATAAAAAATTAAAACCAATTGCAAAATGTCATAGAATATTACTCTCTTCATCTTACTAAGGGGCCGATTCACTAAGGGTCGAATTTCGAAGTTAAAAATACTTCGAAATTCGACCCTCGGATTGAAATCCTTCGACTTCGAATATCGAAGTCGAAGGATTTAGCGCTGATCCTGCGATCGATCGATCGAAGGATTTTCCGTCCGATCGAACGATTAAATCCTTCGAATCGAACGATTCGAAGGATTTTAATCCAACGATCGAAGGAAAATCCTTCGATCAAAAAATCACAGGCAAGCCTATGGGGACCTTCCCCATAGGCTAACATTGACTTCGGTAGCTTTTAGCTGCCGAAGTAGGGGGTCGAAGTTTTTTTTAAAGGGGAAGTACTTCGACTATCGAATGGTCGAATAGTCGAACGATTTTTCGTTCGATTCGTTCGATTTCGTTCGACTTCGAACGAATTTAACCAATTCGATGGTCGAAGTACCCAAAAAATACTTCGAAATTCGAAGTATTTTTCATTCGAATCCTTCACTCGAGCTTAGTGAATCAGCCCCTAAATGTTAATTTAAAAGTGAACAACCCCTTTCAAAGAAAAAAAAAAAGGCTTCATGTGAATAGCATATTCCCTTTGAACCAATTAACACATAACTGCTTGTAGCTTTGTAGAGCTGCAGGTTCTCTAAGGTAATATAGTTTTTCCTACAGTTTGTTGCCAACAACTGGTTGTGTAGAGTCAGGGAAATGCCCTGCGTGTATCAACAGTAATTTCATGCAGCTGGTGTCTTTAAATAGGTGTGACGCTATTAGTAGCTTAATGTTAAAGGATTTCCATCATTAGCATGTTATGTAATTCTATATTTGGTAACAATTTGTACTGTTACGTGAAGTTTCTGTTCATTTTGAGAAACATATTCTGTTCTACTGGAATGTACTACATTGTGTTATATCCCTCTGCAGATTACACTACAGTTGAAGTATCATCGATATACAATTAAAGGGGAACTATTGCAAAAATTTAAATTTAATATAAGCTTCAACATACTGAAATAAGAAACTTTCTAAATACAATCAATCAAAAATTCTGTACCGCTTCTGAAATAATCAAGTTTATGTTCACTATTCCACTCTCATGCAGGAGTTGGGTGTCAGATAATTATTAACAGTTAGATCCAATATATCTTATACGGGGGCTCCTTTTGCCTAGAAGATGTATTAGAGCTCATTCTATTAAATTACCAGACATCATGTCTCTCTACGTGCAAAATTTGTGCAAAAGTCAGTTATTTTGTTAGATTTTGTTCCTACTGGAATCAGTTATTTGAATGAGCTCTAATACATCTGCTGGGAAAGGAAGCCCCCCTTTAAGATATATTGGATCTGACTGTCCATGAATATCTGACACCCAACTGCTGCATGAAGAGAGGATGAAGAGAAACAGATGCTGAGAGAGGAATAGTGAAGATAAAGTTAATTATTTCAGAAACAATGCAGAATATTTACTTGATGGTATTTAGAAAATGTCTTATTTCAGTATGGTGAAGCTTATATTAAATTTAAATTTTCGTAATAAGTCCCCTTTAAGGAAAGTCCTGAGATAAGTTGTAATAAAATGGTCATTCCTTTATCTCTCATTAGATAAGAGATTTGTTAAAATCTTGTCCTAAAACAGCACCGTATTTTACAAATTTTATAATGTAATGAAAAATGTAATACGATCTATTTGGGTGGTTTGATGTGTCTGCCTCCGACAGTGTTTTGAATTAGAAGCAATTGTCTTTTGTTGGAAGGAAACACGACATGAAGTGTCCCCTTCTGACAACGTTTCATGTTGGGTAGCAAATTGTTCATGTAGTTTATAGTTCATAATTTAAAATCGGTTACATTATGTTTAGATATATGCAGTTACATAGGACTTACTGGATAAGATCTGTTGATGCAGGGAAATCCAGTCATTAGTTCTGCCTAAAACTTTGTCACGGAAATCTAAAATAGATAAAAAATGCTCCATAGCTGGATCCTGGGACAGATGCTGACACATGAGGCTTTTGCACGTCTCTCCTCTTGTATCTCATTAGTGGCTATTAGTTGCAACAGTTTTATCATTTGACATGTGGATCAACTGCATAGAAAGATGATACCCTGTAAGTATAAAATGGGGTTAGTCACATGTCAGATTATGTACTGAGCAATTTACACACAAAGAACAATTAAGACTTAATGAGATGGGTAAAATTAATAATAATCAGTTCAAATGAATACACTTTTTTTTTTCAAAAAAGCTTTATTGTAAACTGTTAAGAATACAAAGTCTTAGATGCATGAAATTGTGACATGTTTCATTAACAACTTTAACATGCCCTATAAATACAGATACAAGCAAGCAGGCCTGGACTGGGAGTCAAAATAGGCCCTGTCATTCCAAGTACAAAGCCCCTCTGGCATTTGCCAGAACCCACAGATTGCCAGTCCAGGCCTGCAAGCAAGGACAGAAAGGGTTGAAACATTTGTCAGCTACCATAGCTGCATCTGTAAATAAACCATATGTTGAGGTAATTCTATTTAAGTTTTCTTTCAGACCTCTACGTAAGGGGCTAGAATACTGTGGGGAACTCAGTAGGGGTGGGGATGGGTGAAGAGGAATAAGATAGAAAGGAATTAGGTGGGTACAGCGGGGTGTCAGCGAACTCGCTCCTTATATACATCTGTTTCTTTAAACAAAAACCATCGAATCCAGATAGCAGTAAAACGTACGAACTGATCAGGGCTGGAGGATGACGTCCTCAAATTTGCAAATTTCCGTAATTTTATTGAACCAGTCTTTTATGGTAGGGGTATAGGTGGTTTTCCAGTGAATTGGAATTAAAAGTTTTGCCGCATTTAGTAATTGTGGTTCTAGGCTAGAGGTGAACGTTGCTACTGGCTGTGGATTGTGGAATAACAGCACTTGCTGGGGGTCAGCTGGAATGGGGGTTCTGAGAATTGCACTAGACAGTGAGCATACCTCTTCCCAGAAAGGTCGTTTGAGGTCGCATGTCCAGAAAATGTGGTATATGGTGCCTTTTTCCCTATTACAACGCCAACAAATGCCATTTGAAGTTTTGTATATTTGTTGTAACTTGGAAGGCGTATAGTACCACCTTGTGAGAATTTTATAGTTTAATTCTTGTATTCGGCAGCATCTCGAGCTTTTGAGCATTTTAGAGAGTATTTGTTCAATCTGCATCTCCTTGAACTGAATATTTAGATCATAAGACGACCTCTTGATAAATGGTACTGACTCCCAGTTAGTTGGTAATTGGAGCATTTTCTATAAAAGGGAATCAACATGTCTTGGTGGGTCTGGTAGTGTGCACGTCAGTTCGAATTTGGTAAGGTATCGCCCTAACGTTTGTGATCCTCCTAGGCTGTGAAAATAGTGGGCTATTTGTGTGAATTTTAGGTGATCTATCTGCTTAAAGTTTAGTATTTTATCTTTAGGTATGAGTGATTTATTTTCCATGAAGTGAAGAAGTTGGAGGTTCCCTTCTATTAGCCAGTCATGTAGGTTGATGGGTTGTAGACCGGGAGGAAAGGCAGGGTTATTTATTAATGGGATTAAGGGCAACGGGTAAGTTGAGAGTGAATATTATTTGCGACATTTATCCCATATTGTAATAGTGTTGGATAATAGTGGATGGTCAGAGTGTTTCAGTCTTCTATACAGTATATATTATCTATCCAGGGTAGATGTAGGAGATATGTATATGCTGATTGTTGTTCTATTTAGCTTATTTAAGCTTTATGTTTGCGTAATGTGACCAGTCTATTATTTTCAACAAGACTGAGGCATAGTAATATGTCCGGCAATCAGGTAGTGCTATACCTCCCTGGCGTTTAGATTTAGTTAGTGTTTTGTAACTAATTCTGGCTTTTTTGTCCTGCCATATAAAGTGTTTTATCATATTTTGTAGTTGGTTCAATAGTGATTCTCCTATTTGTAATAGGAGTGTTTGGAAAATGTATAGGATTCTAGGCATGATATTCATTTTTACGATGTTCATCCTCCCAAACCATGATAGAGGTTTATCCTTCCACATATGTAGGTCTCTTTTAATCTTTCCTATCACTTGTTTCAAATTGAGTTCTGCCCAGTTCGAGGTATCCTTGGTGATCTGGAGGCCTAGATAGGTAAGGGAGCGTGGGTTCCATTAATATGGGAATCCTGTGGACATAGACTTTTGAACATGGAGTCCTGTATTAATGTACATAAAATATGAAAGCCACTGAGGGCTCCTAAAAAAATAACCCAGCTGGTGCAGACCACACTGCAGGATTTATGCAGCTTAGTTCCAATCAAGTACTGTTTTATTATTAGAAAGAAAAGGGAAATCATTCAAAAACTAATCTACAGTGATCTTATTCAATATTGTTTGATAGGTTAGCCGTAATAAAACAGATATTGTACACAGTAATAGTCTCTGCATACTCCTGTATATTATGTAGATGAGTTGGCTACTATGCTGATTAATGACTCTGTCATTCCATGTTCAGGAATTCTAAATATCTACATGATGACAAAGCTGAAAAACAGAACTAAATACAGGCATGCTAACTTGCAAAGATGATAACTAGAAATGTGCGTAAGCCTATTAATAGGCTTTTCTTGGCTATAAAACAGGGCTGTTCCTGTTAAATGTAGGTTTCCCTCCTCATGCAGAACAGAAAGTAAAAATGTAATCATGAATGGTAATGATTTTTTTAATATTTCTAAAAGTAGCACCTGATGAACATTAGAAAAGTATTGCTTTACATATATAATGGTAAGTCTTTGGTGTACATCTGTTTTCTTTAAAGGAAAGCTGGATTTTTTGCTATGCTTTTTTCCCAGGCTCGTAATCCTTTAACGAATAAATTGCATGTGCGGTAAAAAAAATTACAAAAGCAATGCTCTGCCATTTTACTGATAAGGATAACATGTAAAATGGCAGTGTGGTGCTTTGTTAATTTTTTCCAAGGATGATGCTCTTTTTAGGGGATGCAAGAGAGCTAGAAGTAAAATGGTGGATTGACCCTCTGTTAGTGTTTTCCTCGACAAGTGCATTCATTTCTGAAAAGGGGCATTGGCCCGAGGAAAAAACACCAACCAGTGAATTTGCCTTTCCTTGTCCTTTAGGATAAAAATGGAGAGATTTATTTGTCATTTTGCATTGCTGTAGGTCATGGCTTTGCAACCGCGACGCGTTCGGCTAAAACCATGGCTGGTGGCCCAGGTGGATAGTGGAATCTACCCTGGTCTCGTCTGGTTGAACAGAGAGGCAAAAAGGTTCCAGATCCCATGGAAACATGCAACAAGGCATAGCCCCCAGCAGGAAGAAGAAAAGACAATATTTAAGGTAAGTAATTATGATTGCAATAACTGTACAGTTATATGTTCTGCTTATACATGCAGATGAATTAAATATAAATTGAATGTAAATGCACTAATTACTCAGTCCATAAATAGTGTGTATTGCATAGCAATATTTAGAAAGCTTTTGGGGCTTATTTACTAAAGCAGAATGTGTATTTCCAAGTAGAAATGGCATCACCCCAGTGTTTTCCATTTACAAAATGTGAAGCTCCATGAAAAGGTTTCTCCAGCCACTTTCTAAAGTATATTTCTGGTCTCTCAGGTTTTTTCTTTTTGCTTAAAACGTTCACCAATTCTGAGTTATAAGCCATGGCCAAAATTAGTGCAAATTTGACTTAAGTCTATCACCAGATGGATTTGGAAAGTCAGATTCCTGTTTAAAAATGTTTGTGACAATATTTTCCATTGCATTTTCATGCCAAGAAATTGGAACCATTTAGCCTCCCTCTCTCTTCTCTTTATTGTAAACTCTGACAAAGAGGATCCTTATCAGTGTTATTTTCTATAGTATATGTTAGTGCTTTATACGTAATATTATTTTCATAGTAATTGAATTGTTTTCCATCATCTAGTGGCTTTCCCCTTGCGCCTTAGAATGATTCTGGCGTATAAGTTAACATTGGCCCTCCAGCAGGCCTTACTGTCATTTTGTTAAGCCTAATTAAAATAAATCACGTTTCCGTGTGAAAAATAGCTAATGGCTTAACTATGATTTTATATTTTGCAGCAGACTCACCCATGGGATCATCTAGTACAGGCAGCTGCACCCCTGAGCAAACATGGCCAAAGACTGAGCCTCAGGAGATGGAAGTGCCCCCAACATCAGGCCCTGCTGACTTTTTCAGTTCTCCCGAGATGTGGATCAGTTCCCTACTAAGTATGTCATGTTTAAAGCATAGCTACATTGTTTTAATCTACATATATAGATGCCTGATGTCTTCAGGTCTGGTTTACTTAAAGACCCAGTGATTATTACGTTAAATATTATTGTGTGTTGTAATAGCTTGTACTCAAAATATTAGGTATACGTACATTCGCTGCATAAAGATAGGAAAGCAAAGGGTAGTCTTGAAGATCACACTGCATGATGTGTAAGAATGGGGGCATTGTACGCATATGGTGTAGATGGGGTCTGGGAAAAATGTATTTGCTGTGAAGTTACACCCTGTGTGGGTTACGGGGGGGGGGCGCTTGAGGGGTGGTTTTTATAGATTTTAAATTATTTGCCTTTTTCTTCTGACTCCAGCTTTCAAATGGGGGTCACTGACTCCATCTAAAGACAAATGCCCTGTAAGGCTACAGATATATTTGTTATTGCTACTTTGTATTACTCATCTTTCTATTCAGGCCTCCCCTTCTCATATTCAAATCAGTCCATGGTTGCTAGGGTCATTTGGACCCTAGCAATCAGATTGCTGATACTGCAAACTGGAGAGCTGCTGAATATAAAGCTAAATAACTTAATACCCACAAATAATAAAAAAATAAAACCAGTTGCAAATTGTCTCATAATATCACTCTCTACATCATACTAAAAAAGTGAACAGCCCTTTAAGGTGCTCACATTTGTTGATCTGCTTGTCTGTGTGTAATACACTTGCAAGATTTAGAAACATATAGCCAGGATCAGAACATAAGATTGTTTAAAACCCAGAATTTAACAGCACAAAATACCAAGAAAATGCTTGTAGAAAACCCAGTTATATGAAATTAAGTTGATAAAGCCTGCTTTTTAATACAAGATTACATATGCTTACAGTCTATAGCAAAAATGTCTAAATTGTGCTTAACCAGGTATCCTTTACAGCTGTTAGATACACTCTGAGCTGTAGAATAGTTCTCCCTCCTTTAAAACTTAGAAGAAAATACACTGCACATAGTCATGTATCTGCTATTCCATTTTTAATTGATATATAAACTTATTTTTGTGCTTAGTGACTGACTTAGAAATCCAGTTCTATTATCGGGGCAAAGAGATGGGTCAGGCGACTATAGTCAGTAATCCTCAAGGCTGCCGACTTTTCTATGGCGACCTGGGACCAATGCCCAATCAGGAAGAGCTGTTTGGACCCATCACCCTTGAACAAGTTCGCTTCCCTGGGACAGAACAAATTGTAAATGATAAACAGAAGCTCTTTACTAGTCGTCTTCTTGATGTCATGGACAGGGGTCTGATATTAGAAGTCAGTGGGCATGCCATATATGCAATCAGACTGTGCCAGTGTAAAGTCTACTGGAGTGGGCCCTGCTCACCATCTCCGACTACCCCAAACCTTATTGAAAGGCAGAAGAGAGTTAAACTTTTCTGTCTGGAGACTTTCCTTAGTGGTAAGTATTCTGTCTCAATACAAGTGTGAAGACCTGAAAGAGTTTGTGATAAATATTCTGTATTTTTTTTCTTGTTTACCAAATCTAGTATAGCCTGTTCTGGATAGAAAAAGATGATATGGTCAAATTATTAACAATTTAAGTTTCATTTATACTCATATCCAAGTTTGATTTGTTTTTAAGCATTCCTACTAAAAGTAAGTACTTATTACAGCCATAGCCATGTCTTATTTCGTCAATTCCTATAGGGACAGGTTCAATCCCACCGTCCAGCCGTTTCTGCTTTCATACCATTCTTCAGCAGTCTTTTAAGTCTACATATTTTTATAATGTTTCCTGCCATTCATTTTATCATTAGTTACAAACTGAATTGTAAATTAACTCGGATCTATCTCCCTTCTAATGGAGATCACCAAAAGTCTGTTACTTAGTGGAAAAGGCATTACTTGAATTATTTGCTCTATGGAGTATTGAGATAATTTATAATTTGGGGCACTGGAATGATACCATGTACTTATAGATATACTTAATTTTCCTGAGTACAAACTGTTTTGTCATGAGGCCCAAACAGACCCCACCCACCCACTAAATAGTACAGCAGTCTCTCTGGCATTTGCCAGGTCTCACAGATTGCTAGTCCTGGCCTGATTTAGGTGTATATCAAGACAGTGGCTTCTGCTCTGTGTTTTGTAAAAAGTTTATGTAATATGCAGAAGTGCACCACTATTTCTATAAAAAGAGATACATTTTTAGTGTACCTTTGGTGCAAGGAAAAAGTATTTGAACCTTAGGATTTATGGTGCAAACTGAGTTAATCTAAGGCAATACACTACTGGACCCGCTCATTTGACGAGGTCACAATTAGGCCACCAACACACTGGGCCAAATCAGGATAATTTGATCATTTGGGCCCCAGGCCAGTGGCGTCCTAAGGAGACCCTTTAGGAGAAGGTTGCATCAACCATCACCAGTAGGGATTTTCAGTATTCAGCTGAAAATTTGTCTGGAGGGGCAGAGTCACAGCATTCATCCCTCTGGAAAAACTTTTCTATGTGGCAGTTGATTATCTGACTTTTGCCAATATACACATCACAAATGACTGCAAAATATCACTTGCATTTAGTTTATAGCATCGCTAATTTAGGTGCAAGAAAAGTACTGAATTGTGTTTGTCCCAAATTATTCCTTCCCTTCAAAGTGCCAATTCTATTTTTCTTGTTCAAGTCTCAATGGGAACCATACAAATAGAAAAATGAATAGGTGATGCATAGCAAGCCCAGTATTCAAGCCCTCCTTGGCATGGGACTTATGTGCAACCAAGCCTAACCAAAATTTAGTCAGAAGCATATATTTTTTACACACAATGTTTTATCTGCTAATTCTGTTTGTGACTGAATTGTTTTATTGATTTATTCTTGTATGTAGAACTTATTTGTCATCAGAGGGGGGCTCCTACAAAGCAGCCACCATGTGAAATCTACTTATGCTTCGGAGAGGAGTGGCCAGATGACAAATCCAGAGAAAGAAAGCTCATTATTGTTCAGGTGTGCTACTCAAAAGTTCATACTGTGCATGTACTACGTGTACATTATTAGACAGGGTAATGTAACGGCAACTTATGGAAAGCAGTCCTAAATGGATGCTTAAATATGTGTCCTTTTGAATGCCAAGATGGTGGTAAGGCAATAAATTAGGTATTTTAAATTTACGAATCCATGCATTTTATACAATCTCATGTAAATTTTGCTATTTTGGCAGAGGATAACAGGAGAATTTTTGGGGGCCCAGATGCATAACAGTGACAGTATATCCAGATGTTCAACATACGTTCAATGAATACGACTGGTGCTGAACATACTTTTAGCATTGCTTTAATTACAAAACATCTATCTAGTTATTTCTTGAGCTAAACTGGGCAAATGGGAAATCTGAAGCAACTACATGTCCCAGTGACACATAATAACTCTTACTTTATTCTAAATATTTTTTTTTTACATTTCTTTTTTACATTTCTTCACAGATAATACCAGTTGTAGCACGTATGATACTTGAGATGTTTAGTGGGGACAGCACCCGTTCCTTTGACAGTGGAAGCATCCGTCTGCAAATCTCTGTCCCTGACATCAAAGACAACATTGTTGCTCATCTGAAACAACTGTATCGCCTTCTTCAGAACCACCAAGGGCCAGATGCTTGGCCTCTCATGCAGCCCCAAAACATGCACCTGGCTGAGACACTTCAAACCCAGTGAGGACTGGTTCCTCACAAAACTTTTGTCTTTTTAAAGCAGCACAAACTACTGCCCCTGCTGGGGGACCTTTTACTATATTAGAGTGTAGACGAAGGACCCCCCCAGTAATATGGAAGCTTTAATGCATTAACATCCTAGGTCCAATCAATTGTATACCCCTTGCACATATCGGACATGCTGTTTTAGAGTCATTGTAGCTTTAAAAGCAGCGAATATTACTGGTTCCACAGGGGAGCCTGCAGCTGCCCCATTTGTGAATTTACAGGTTAGAATGGGACACGTGGGACAGAAAAGCAAGACACAGCCCTGTTTGAAAACAGACAAGTGGATTTTATTCATTTTTGTCACTAGACATACAGGTTAGCATGGGGTTTTATCTTCTTGTATTTTTCCAGAAGCTGAATAAAATGCTTCACAATACATTAAGGCTTACTGAAAGCTGTTTTTTCTATAGCATGAGCAGAAATTTAGCTTTCTGCAAATTTTACCACCATTGTACTTGTACTCTACTTATTTATTATTTTTATTGCATTAAATTTATTTTTTCTTCTCCAGTAACATATTAAAATAATTTCATAGTATAGTATTCAGTGCTGTTAGTGTGAAACCATAGGACTATGTGGCATGAAGGTCAGATGAAGGGGGGAGTACATCTACAAATTCACTTTTTTTTTTTTTAGAAACCTTGATTTCTCATCAAGCATTCACCAGTAACTAAATAGCCCATCTAAATTCTAGAATAGAAGGAGAACAAATATCATTTGATTAAAAAAAAGATATAGCTTCATTGCCATCTAAATCACTTCTACAATTTCAATTTGGTGGTTGGAAAATAACGAAAAATATGTTACTGAAATTTACTTTTGTGTACAACATGCTCAAGTTTATGTAAAATTCCCTCAATTTTTTTTTTTTAATAGCAAAATTATACTATTTGGGGAAAATTACATGACTGCAATACTTTTTAAATAAATATTTAATAACCATGCAAAATTAAACAAATAATTCATTGGTGCAAACAATGTATTCATAATCTGCTAATAAATACCCTTTTTTCCAAGAAAATGTTTGAAATTTCATTGTAATTGCATTGCCAAAGGGCATTCTTACAGTCACACTATGGATATGAGGTTTTCATTGTAGAATATGTGGCTGCATGTGGCATCTCTTGCTATTCATTTCCAATTTTACTTCTAGTATACTGCTTATGTGCAACTCTAGTGAGCCTGACTGAAGTACAAGGGATCTCTTGGAAAACAGGGTAAGATGGCAGCATTGTGCTTATGTAGAAAAAATCATAGGCCAGTCAAATTTATTCATGAGCAAATCACAGCAGAAAAATTGAAAATGTAATTTGTGTGCCTAACAAATTGATACCCACTAGGCTTTTATGTCCTTTAGGACATGTGCACTTGTGCTGTTTTGTCACTCACAGATACAAATCAATAAAGGAATTCTTTAGAAATGTATCCAAGTACACTATAACTATAATGAACAGTGCATGATAAGGACTGATATAATGACAAATGATAGTCCTCATTGTGCTGTGTGTAACTGCTAAAGCATTTTTGGCAAATTACATAATGTATCTCCACACAGTCACCCATAACTGTCTTTGCTTTTAATAGTAAGAATACACTATTTTGGATTTTTCTGACATTACTTTTCTGGTGAATTACCCTGAGTCATTGATTTTTTTGAATAAAGAAAACATTGCCTGCCTGTATTAATATATACATAATGTTAATTACTGTATCATCACTGTAACAAGGGGGAGCAGATTCTGTGGCCTCAATTCTGGCCTGGTAAGTACCCACTCTGCTCCCTCTGTGCTGTAATTGCATATTTATTAAACAAATGTTTTTGATCCCCACCATATATAAACCTATACTTTTTTCGTGTTACTTCACCTTTAAATTAATGTTTAGTATGATGTAGAGAGTGATATTCTGAGACAATTGTTTTTACATGGCGTCAGTGACCCCATCTGAAAGTGTCAAAAGAAGAAGGCAAATAATTCAAAAAGCCATAAAAAAGAAAAAAAATGAAGGCCAATTGAAAAGTTGCAATTGATTTTCATTTGTGTTTTTTGAGATATTTAGCTTTTTATTCAGATTTTATTCAGATTGAAGTCCAGCAATCTAGTTGCTAGGGTTCAAATTATTCTAGAAACCATGCATTGATCTGAATGAGAGACTGGAATATGATTAGGAGAGGGTCTTAATATAAAGATTAGTAATAAAAAGTAGTAATAACTATAAATGTGTAGCCTTACAGAGCATTTGTTTTTAGATGGAGTCAGTGACCCCCATTTGGAAAGAGTCAGACAGTGGCAGAACTACCGGGGGGGGCAGGGGGTGCAAGCGGGCCACGGCCTGCACCCCCTCAGGGCTCCCCGGCAGCTCACTCACGCTGACAAATGCGGCCGTACGGAGGGGGCGGGGCCTGCGCGTCACACACCAGGGCCCGCCCCCTCTAGTGACGCTACTGGAGTCAGAAGAATAAGGCAAATCATTTAAAAACTATACAAAAGAAAAAATTAAAACCAATTGAAAAGTTGCTTAGAATTAACCATTCTATAACACACTAAAAGTTAATTTGAAGGTGAACCACCCCTTTTTCAGTTCACCAGAAATAAAGACTTTTTTCAATTACTTTGCAGAAAATGTAAAGTTTTGTAATACCTTTCATTGGCTAACTGAATAAGTAAAAATTGCAAGCTTTCAGAGCACACAGGCGCCTTCATCAGGCAAATTCAAAAAAGGAGGATATGGGTTGGGGGTAATCTGTCACCCAAAAATGTTTCCCCCACAGCAGATGCAGCCTAATAGAGCCTGCACACCAGTTAAAGGAGAAGTAAACCCCTTATTAAAAAACTCCTACAGTACATAAACCTCCCCTCCCTCCTCGCCCCCCAGCCTAGCTGCTACCCCGGGCAAATGCCCCTAACTTTTTACTGACCGCTCGGTGCAGATTCACGACATCGGAGTTCACGGGCGCCATCTTCTTCTTCAGGTCTTCAGATAGGCTGGGGGAGGGGAGGAGGGAGAGGGGGTCTATGTAGGGTAGGGTTTTTTTTAATAAGGGGTTTACTTCTCCTTCAATTAAACTGTGATTTGCCCCCTGTCTGTACTAGGCAAGCCATGCTGGGGCTGCTATCGATAGTTATGGCGGCTTCATTATGCCAAACAATATCCATGTACTATAGATATTTGTTGGTTTGCAGACAGGGCATATTTAAAACTGTAAACTGCCAATGTATGGTGCATCTGCTGATTAGGAAGTGAATGAACTGCACGTCTATTTCACATTATCCTTTTTCCATAATTTTAGGCTGTTGGTACAAATGAGCTGAAACAAGCAAAAGGGAACCCATGCTGTGTATGGCCCTATGTACAGTATATATCTATCACCATGGATACCATGAGGGGTTGGCCCCTTACACACCTATAATGGCTCTTGCAAGATGCAGACATAGCATTGGTGTTGCGGCTACGGGTCAGCCACCATGCCTTCCCATAAAAACCCAGAAGTTAGAGCTGAATTAATTTAATAGCAGCGATATAACAATAGGACAACTTTCTATTGATAACTTTCTCCACCAATCCGAAGCGCCAATAGCGCCAATAGAAGCGGAGGTGACATAAACATCAAGCCCGCCGCTTGTGCGTGAGATATTAGGTATAAACTGCATCTCGACTGGCCATAGTAGTACGGTGTCCATCATAGGACAACTTCCGTCATTGTGCTACATGAGCCCTCCCTGTCAAAACTCCTGCATCCCTAGTGTTTCAACTCCCACTTCAACAATGTGCTTTCCACTAATTTAGCCCTCATCTTCTGAGAGATGTAGTTCAGAACACCCATATGTATATAATGTCTATAGTTAATGCAATTGCCTGAATGCATTTCTGCGGTGACCTTCCAACAGATGAAACTTGGTCAAAGATGAGACTGTAATGTTATATAAAGCACTGCTGCCTGGAGACCTGGAGAATGTGGAGTGAGGTTGGGGCTGCAATTGTGTCTGTCATGAATCCATAGGGGTTACAGTATGTCAAAGTGCTTAGGGGTCTGTTTAAGACTTGTGTGTTTCACCAGCAGGCTTCCCCCCTTATTGACATATCAGTGGATATACTTTACTATTTGACACATACAGTATAAAGCGTATAATGCAATGTCGCCCTGTTTTTGTATTTTCACAGATTTTCATTCGATGTGTATATTTGATGTATGATGTATAAATGTATTTATAAAGTGCCACAAGGATACTAAGTGCTGTATAATCTTACAGTGTACACAGGGAACATTAAAATAAATAAATAAGTATAAATGTGGTAAGAGACACAGTAGGAAAAAGGCGTCTCCCCCGTAGAGCTTAAAAGAGGGTGGATAATACACAGGCATAAATTTGTGGGCATTAACCCTTAAGTACCAGAACTGGACTAGACTACATGATGTTCTAGTACCTCCAATGTCAGCATTTTAGTATCTTTTTAAAGAGACTGAGCAAGTGTTTCTTACAAAGGAACTTGGGTCTTCTGCTGCTACTGAATAATTTATTTTGAAATGGGGTTATTGTGTGACTTAATTAATGATGTGGTGGAAAAACCTAAATCAAGCCAAGACAATTATGTAACGTTTTTGTGTGTGTGTGTGTGTGTGCAAGGCCTTATGCAAAGGTAAAACATTAAGACATGGAAGCATAGACCAGCACAACAGCCTGCTTTGATTTCAGACACGCCAAGCCCTACCAACAAAAACAGCACTATTAGGATGGGAGAGGGGGAGGCACCTACATTTTATTCCCCTGCCGGCTCAGTTTTTTTGCTCGTTCACCACTTTTTTTTGTATAGGGGGGAACACTATTATATAAGATATATTATATGGTAAATAATGTACCCACTTATGTAAAATATAAGGAGAGTTCCGTGACCATATAAAGGCATACAGGTCATAGAACTTCAAGGTGACTTCTAATATCCGCATATTTTATAACGGGTTCATTGCTTAATATAATACACAAGTTTCACGTGACAGAAATAACATAATTAAGCACTGATTAAAACTGAGAACAATAAGCATAATTTGTAAAGATATTATTTACAATATAGTCATGGCTCTAGTGTAATCTAATATTATTATTTTTCATTTAGCTAAATAAGAAAAGTAACTTTCTGAAATACTAGTCTTTACAGTCTTAAATGTGGCCAACTGAGCCTACAAGGTTTCCAAAACTGTTATTGTTCTTCTTTTTGTACAGACCAATAGATGGAGCTGCAGACAGATGTTACTGTGTGTCTGAGCTCAAGGGCCACTTCCTTCATGTGAGACAGGTACAAACTTGTGGTGTGACGGTGAAATCATTGTTCGCCTGGAAATCAGGAAAAACATGCAGACTGCTAGTCTCATTTTGTGGTAAACACTATGGGGCCCATTTACTTCGTTCGAGTGAAGGAATAGAGGAAAAATAGTTTGAATTTCGAATGTTTTTTTTGGTTACTTCGACCATCGAATGGGCTACTTCGACTACGACCTTCGACTTCGAATCGACCGATTCGAACTAAAAATAGTTAGACTATTCGACCATTCAATAGTCGAAGTACTGTCTCTTTAAAATATTCTTCAACCCCCTAGTTCGCCACCTAAAACCTACCGAGGCCAATATTAGCCTATGGGGAAGGTCCCCATAGGTTTCCTAACAATTTTCTAATGGAAGGAATATCCTTCGATTGATGGATTAAAATCCTTCGAATCGTTCGATTCGAAGAATTTAATCGTTCGATCAAACGATTATTCCTTCTATTATTCCTTGAAATCATCCAAACACATGTCTGCAAAAGGTCAAAATAAAAGCAGTGACTGCAGATGGACTAGTTATTTTCCATGCTCATCACTGGCTTTTTTGTTCTGTTTTAAAGTAAACACATAAAATGAGGGACATAGCTATAATATTTATTTAGCCAATAGCCATTTAGCCATATATTCTTCTCTTGTGATTTTCCTTGCATCCCATCATGCATTTGGGATCAACCCTGTCAAATGATCTAGGTGCAATAGTGCAACACATCATTGGGGGTATATCAGTTTAACTTATAATGTGTTTCTAGAATAAAGATCTTCATTCTCAGTACCTGCCTTGATTACTCAACCACATTGTTTTTCACTTTGAGAGTTGTGAGTTAGCAATGTCAATATATGTTAGTTTTAAGGGAACCAAATTCAGGAAAGAACATATCTGAGAAAAAGAAGGTGTTGTGATGTGTGCTCTGCTTAATATTGATTAGAGAAATATCCGATGATTTCAAACGTAATTTTCTTAGCAGAGCAACATTAAAGCAACTTTCTTTTATCATTAGTTTGTTCCTGATTGTAGACAGTTGGCCAAAATGACCAGGTGGTGTCTCTGTTGATACAAAATTGATTATTTTAGTTTAAAATAGTCTGAAATTCATCTGCGTATTGATCTGAGACAGACCGTTAATACCCTTATTATTTCCTGTTGAGCTGTGCATAGTACAGTGCATTGGAGAATCTATTCTGATAAGGTACATTGTATAAAATTATGTATTTTTAGGGTTGTGGCACTATTTTTGGAATTCACCGCAAGACCTTCACTTCACTCCAGAAATTAATTTATCCCTAAATTTAGGTTAATGCCAGGTGGTCAAGTGTTCAAATAGGTACAATGTTGTTGTGCTTCATTCTTTTGAAGTCTCCAAATCACAAGTGTGTGTTCCATTGAATTATGATTTGGTCAGGCTGCATTATGGGACTTTGATCCTACTTGGCAAAAATTTCAAAGTTTGAGCCTTAAAACCAGAACTTTTTATTGTGCTTTGACCAGGGGCAGTGATTCTTTATCTGATGAATGGTTTTTCTCCTCTTTCCACTTATACTTTATCAGAAGCACTAGGAAAATCAATAATTTTACTGACCAAAAAATATTTTAATACATTATACATTAAAGGGGGGTTCTTGTACTATACATTTTAAATACGACTACAAATTCTTCTAATGAACATCGATTAGAGAAAGGTGTTGTTAATCAGCTGATTCTGACAATATTTTAGCTGAAAATCATATGAATCCCCTTTATCCTTTATACATATTAAATCATTTAAGACCAAAAGTAAAGCGTATTGGCCCTTTCTATGCTTTACCCCTGTTACTCTATATTCCATGTATTGGTGCTGCATGCAGGTAGTATAGTGTGTAAATCATAATGGGCCAGTCTGTCCAGTCTCTATAGTATTATGGTGGGAGGCAGTAAATCATTGTTTGGAGTTATTGTCATGGAAAGTCAACCAAAGTGTTATGGCTGAGGCTGCAATTCAGTAGGGACAACTGGATCAGTTATTAGCACCTTCTGCGCATATAGTACAGGTATGGGACCTGTTATCTAGAATGCTCAGGGTTTTCCTGATAACGGATCTTTCCATAAATTGGATCATCATACCTTTAGTCTACTTGAAAATCATGTAAACATAAAATAAACCCAATAGGCTGGGGTTGCTTCCAATAATATATAATAATTATACCTTAGTTTGGATCAAGTACAAGGTACTGTTTTATTATTACAGAGAAAAAGGAAGTCATTTTTAAAAAATTGAATATACAAGACATCCTTTCTATAACTCGGAGCTTTGTGCATAATGGGTTTCTGGATTACGGATCCTATACCTGTACAAATAAACATGCTGGTTAAATGCAGTTCAGCAATATGTCTCTTGCTATAGTACCATCTCTGAACAGTGTTCCAAGATCAAGATATAAAGAAGAAATATTTTAGAATTAAGTTACACATATTGAAAAAATAGTATGTACTGGCTGCTGATACATTTGCCTGTTTGTATTTGCAATAAAATAGAGAATGCCTTTTTAGGTTCTAACTTACTGTTCTCAGTAGAATCCCATGTTGTTGATTTAGTGAAGAATGCCTGATATTCCGCACAGCAGAAAGAACATTTTTATAATAGATGAAAGCCATTCATAGTGATAGGAAATGTGCTGTAATAAAAATCATTTTGTCATATGAAAACCTTCACACACAATCTCTGTTAATGCTGATTGCTGTTCTGTAATTGATTTCTAGACATGCCTCCACTGCTGAAGGAAATCCTGAAGAACTACACATTGTCATGTGGAGAGCTCATAATCAGAGAACAGTGAGACATTCTAATGTACTATTCATATAATATAAAATTCAAGATTCCTGCTAAAATTGAGCATGCTGTGATACAAAATGGTACATGCCTTCAACTGTCTGATGCTCCTCAGTGTGTGAAGGCTCCAGCTTTACAGCAGAGTTCAAAATGTCATTGTGTCAAATTTTGATTTATGTGGAACCAACTATGAATGTAGCCCTTTTCTGGGAGCAGAAATACAAAAGGGAGTAAGTAATCTTATAGCATAGCAGCACAAGTACGATCCTATGACTTGTATGAGTACAGTCTATATGGGTTGGCTGGAAGGGTAGATAGCTTTAGATAGATTTAGCTGAAAAGTTATTCATGTAATCAATCAGCTGTTCCAAACAGTACCTATCAACTCCTGGAATTTTGTTTTCAACTACATGACAATGAGTTTAGGATCAGCCCTTGCTGAGTTGCCTGGATTTCCATTATAGAACACACATGTTTTTTCACAAGACAACACACTATTAGGGCTCTTACCAGTGGCGGGCCAAGCCAACCGGGCGTCCTAGGCGACCCGGGTGGCCACCGCGCTCCCCAACATGCTTCCCTTCACGATCTCCTCCATGCTCCTCTCGGCGATCGCTCACGCGGACGTGCGCGCTCCTGAAACCATTGTGCGCATACATGCTCACAACGCCGGAGGGGAGAGTGTCACAGCGCTGGAGGCAGGGAGGCAGAGCAAAGCGTGGTGAGAGGCGAGGAAAGTGACTGAGGAGATGGGGTAAAGCGCTTGAGGGGAGGGAGGTGGGGAGGAGTGGGAGGAGCAGCGAACATGGACTAGGGGTAGGTAAAAGTCAGGTACCTGCCCAGCGCCCCCCTTTCATTGCGCCCTAGGCAGGTGCCTCTTCTGCCTACCCCTAGTTCCGGGCCCTGGCTCTTACACACGAGCAGTTGAAGCTGCGCTCCCCTGCGTTCCATTTTTCTGCGTTCATCCGCAGGGGAGAGCAGGAATAGACGCATTACATTTTTCCAATGGGGCTGTACTCACACAGGCGCGTGTAGGCGCCAAACGCGGGTTGAGACGCAACATGCTGCATTTTTCCTGCGTTCAGCACCTACACGCGCCTGTGTGAGTACAGCCCCATTGGAAAAAATACAATGCGTCTGTTCCTGTGCTCCCCTGCGGCTGAACGCAGAAAAACGGAAAGCAGGGGAGCGCAGCTTCAACCGCTCGTGTGTAAGAGCCCTTAAAAAGGGAATTTCATCTGTATTTATGTGAAGCACAAAGTCAGAAATGAAGTTGCATTTTGGTATTGAAAGGAGTCCACGTAGTACGGGAATTGTAACTATTTTAGAAATGCAGAACCATTGAAGAATTCGATAGTGTGCAGTTTAATTTAGGAATTCCATGCAAACCTTGGGCTGTAAGTAGATGCTGGCAGTAGTAGTTAATTGCTAGTAATAGTTAACAGGTGTAGGTATGTGTTGAGCCTGGTGAGTGGGGAAAATGAATTACTCAACGAGCAGGAACACAGCAAGTATATTTTCTCTTTTGGTGTCAGTTCTGCTGCTTGATCTGATAGTTTAACATAATCTATTTTGTAAAACTTCCTCAGATATGTTGATTTATGGCTGGTGTGGGAGTAATTGAATCATCACTTCATTGCCATTTCAGAAGGAATGTGGTGTTGTTTGTGACACTGGAGGTTTGTTACTGTACAGTAGTGACAGGTGTTGTGCCTGGCTGATATATGGGAGGAGAAGAGTGAACAAGAAGTGTTTATTAATAATAACCGTGGCATGCCTTCCCGCTAAACAGAGGGCCTTCTGTGTAATGCATTAATCAATACCACCTCATGCTAAACTACAATACTCAGCATCTACCAACAGCAGGATCTGATGGTGCTGACATGCATAGTTCAGTGTCAGCTGGAGAGTGGCAAGCTTCTGAACCGAGATTTGATTGTTTATGATGTGAAAGAAATATCAGTCGAACAGTACTAAATATATAGATTTCTGTAGGTTTCCTTCAAAAATTTGCCTGAGGCAACCCAACCAGCCACCTTGCCCCCCCCATGTGCACATGTGTGAATAAGCTGGTGTGCACATGAACAAGTGGGTGTGCCCATTAGTTGCTGATAAGATTGGGAAATCTGAATTGCGGGTGGTGTAGGGACAAGGGCTGCATTTGAGGTATGTGCCTAGTACCCCTCAATGTGTGTGCCTCTTCTGCCTACCCTTAGTTTCGGCTCTGCTTACAGTAATTCTGCTCTCTGTAGTAGAAGGGGAACAGATTCTCTGGAAAGCAGATCAAAATGTAAAAAAAAAAAAAGTGTTTGGAAGGTGAAGAAGCCCATAGACTAGATTTGGCTAAAAGATATCAAGCCTGCCACCACGTCAAGGTAGGCTCACTGAGCAGGTCCCTAACTACTCTAACCATCTTATTATTTCCTATTATACTATCTGCTGTGCTAACCTGACTTCTAGTAACATATGGTCCAGGGGAAGGCAAAAAACCCAACGGAAACAACTAAATAGTTTGTTTCTGTCAGGGAAAAAAATCCTTCCTATTATTCCTGGAACAAATTCTGCTCAATTTATATATCCTATGTATTCCACTAACATTTTAATTCACATTCATTAAACGGTTAGTCCTACGTTAAACTCTATCATATTATGTTTATTTGATCATATTATCTTATGGCTTCTTCTAACATCTTTATTATTTTCTTAAGAATTATATGTTATTTTACACCCTACTGCATATTCTTATATTTGACAGTTTATCTATTCTGTTTTGTCCTAATAGGCAATTTTATTATATTCTTTTTATTTTATCATACTATACTTTCTTATTATATAGTCTAGCATTTTCTCCTCTTCTCTTGTATTGCTAACATCTAAGCCTTTAGCCTATCCTATCATGTGTTACCATATTTTATATTATGTTTGTTATACCATATGTGATCTTCCAAAATCTTGTTTTATTTTGTGAACTATCCTATTTAATCTTCTAATATCCTATCATATTCAGTATTATAGTATCATTTTCTGCATTTAAATCTTTTTTATTTTAATTAATCTATTTCCTGCTTGCTAATAATATATATGCTACGGTTATACTTGATATTATATATATATATATTTATGTATTGATATATTTATGTATTGATATTTATTTATGATATATTTATATTATTTCTTATTAGTTATATATTTGATATTATTTAAATTCCAGCCTTAGTTTTACCTTATTATCCTTTTGTAACTATCCTCTGCATTTATATTTCTACTATTACCCTAAGTCTAGTTTGATTTTATACTATCTGTTTTATAAGAGCCCTTTAGTTATATCATTTAGCCAAAACTTATATAACCAAAGGATCCCAGCTCTTTTAATCAATTTAAAATACTTACCACCATTTAAAAATACTTACACATTTATATCAGGGTTAGAGAGGGTAGCTTAGTAAGTCCATACAGAGATACAACTGATGGTAGGCCAGACCCAATGTTTTCACCTGAAGAAGTAGAGCCAGTAATCCGTTGAAGGGACAGTCGAAGCTGATGGTAGTTCTGGTGATTTTCACAGATGGAGATGGAAGTAAAGGTGATGAAGTAGCTTTGATGGAAATGCAAGATGGACTTGATGGTAGTTCCAAAGATGGATTTCATGGTGGGACTGATGACTTGTGGAGTTGGCTGCTGATCTTTATGTAGCAACGATGCATCAGGTGAAGCTGATGGTAGAGCTGCAAATCGACCTGTGAATTCATACAGCAGACGGGTGTGCTTTTGAACAAATTAAGATGTTTTCCAGTTGGATGGGAACTGAACTTCGAGTTGATGTATCCTCTCCCACAGTTGTAGTGAGTGGGCTTATGCCTGCCAGCTGGGACTCAGATATGTGAAATCCTGAAGAATGTAGCTGTGAGTTGAGGCCTTGTCAATGTTGAGGACCTCTAAGGCACTTGCTGGAATGCTCACGTCAGGATTTGGTTGCTTGAAAAAAATATAAATCTGTTACTTTTCTTTTTACATATATGACTTCAGTTGATAAGTGTATATCTATCTATCTATCTATCTATCTATCTATCTATCTATCTATCTATCTATCTATGTGTGTTTGTAAAATTAAGGTGATGCACTTCAATATTTGTGTTTCTTAAAGGAACATTAACACCAAAAAATTGTGTTTTAAAGCAATGAAAATATAATGCACTGCTTTACTGCACTGGTACAACGGGTGTGTTTACTTCAGATACTCAACTATAGTTTCTATAAATATGCTGCCTTTTAGCCATAGGGGCAGCCATTCAAAACTGAAAAAGGAGAAAAGGCACAGGTCAAACAGCAGATAACAGATAAGCTATGAAGTATGCTTGAATGGCTGCCCCCATAGCTACACAGCAGCTTGTTTATGTAAACTATAGTTGTGTCTTTTTAATAAATACACCAATTTTATCAGTGCAGGACAACACAACCCCATATTGCCATTCCGTTAATACACTTTAATATTTTGGAGTTACTGTTCCTTTAAAGTGTTTTAATGTGAAGAACAAGTAAACGCTGTGGAAACACCATGCCAGCATCTTACTTTTATTTCCCTTGAATCTCTAGCACAGGCTTAGGCTTGCATATGTGCAGTATTCTTTTATTAGAAAAGAATATCTTGGAAGCTGTGCTATATGTACATTGTGTAAGTGTGTGAGTTTTTGAACAACTTTCTTGGATTTCAACCTTTTTTTACTCAAAATGTTGTGTTCTAAAATGAAAATGTTAAACAAATGGCATGTCTAAAGAATGCATTTAATATTGCACTAAAACTCTCTGCTGCCATAACATCAGGAGACCTATTTATCAAGCTGTAATGGAAATACAGGAAATAAATCTCATAATTATAAGTTGTGTATTTGTACTTACAACTGATTTTATGATATGATTTTATGAATGTTGAAATCATCAACTTAAAAGATCTATCCACTGTATTTATAAATATGTGGGTTTTTCTATCATTTATTATAACCCATTTAAATGAAAAGGGAGACAAATGCATCAGAAAGAAATTCTGGAGTACACAGTTTTTTACAGAGAATTATCCAAATGCCCACTTTATTTTACTCCTTGCTTTGCAGTCAGTTAAAATTAACATGCAGCTTTGTTAATACTCCTGGAATTTAGATGCATTATGTAGTGATATGTGATATTATAAGGCATTTTTGCATAGCTTGGCCCCTAACTGTACACTGAGGTTGCAGTCTTTATAACATAAAATGTACATGAGTTAACTCCTAGAGCTATTCCTGTTATACAGGCACATTAATACAGAAATATTGCTGGGTTAAGTGAAGACTCTTGGATATTTAGTGTGCTGAACTGTTAGATAAACTAAAGAGTGTAGCTTGTAATACATGGTTTCACAATATTTCAGTCATATACTTACAGGTTCTGGCTGGAAAGGTGGTTCAACATTTTGTCTTTCTACTTTGATCCAGTTGATGGATTTGAAAAAGGGGTGTCTCCTTATATCCCCCTTGAACCCAAGCCGCTTGTATGGCTTCTTCTTTAGGAGCTAAGGGAACAAAAACAGTGACTTACTGCTACTAATAGAAACCAAAACTACAGTCCATATATATGCCATATATATCCTAATCAGATGCACTGGCACCCACCTTTTCCAGAAGATCTTGCAGTTCTGTACTGAGCTGTTCTGAATAGCTGGGCTGGCAATTGAGGATAAAATGGATGCATTTCTCTGCTTTACTGCCTTCATAAAAAGGTGATCTTCCAGTGGCCATTTTGCACAAGACAATCCCAAAAGCCCACCAGTCTACTGCTGAATTGTAGATGTGACACTGGATCATCTGAAATACAAAGAACAGATCATTCCCCATCAAATACAGAAATTCCAGTTTACAAACACTCGTTTGTGTTTATGCCTTGATGAGATTTTGGCGTTCAAGGGTTCTGTGATCAATCTGTGGTCCAAGTTCTCCCAAGAAAAACAGAAACTCAGTTCTCAGTGTGCAGAAAAGGTAGAACTATATAGGTGCTACAACTAGCTAAGAGCCTTTGTTTTTACAAGTGATTCAAGGGTTAATAATGATGCTGGGATTCAAAGGGATAAAAGAGAAATTATTATTTATTATTATTATTTGAAGAAGAATAAATGTTTGACCTCCAATCTGTCAGGTTAAGATGTAGATTATTGACCACTGAAAAACATTATATGGAATGTGCCTCCACTGCTTTCCATACTGTAAAATTCTGTGCATTACATATATCAGTAATAAGTCTCTCACCTCTGGGGCCATGTTGTGCAATGTCCCAATTGATCCTGAGATGGTTTTGTTGCCAAATACGTTCTCAGCAGCCAATCCAAAGTCAGCAATCTTGATGTGTCCCTTGTTGCTGAACAGAATGTTTTCCGGTTTGAAGTCTCTGTAAAGTAAAGTACAGGTGTCACTGCACAATTCTGTTTGTATGGCAGAACCTATGCGGTTTCAATTCTACATAGAATAAAAATCTAATGGCCATTTGTGGAAACAAAATGTAAAAAGGTTCTGTGTGAGGGCAAACGGATGACAGCTCCCTCCTATGGCAGGATGCAAAGTGCTAAAAACATTGTAGATTGCACCAGATTTTTTGCACTTTGCATCCTGCAATGGATTTGCAATACAAGGACCCCAATAATATCAACTATTAAACATATTACAGAAAGATCACATAGAAAACTGTTCTTACCGATGGATGGTTCCTTCAGAGTGCAGAAACTGCAGGCCGCACACCATCTCAGCTGCGTAGAACCTTTGAAAAAAATTAGCAAAAAATGCACATAGTGGATATATATTCTTTACCTTACACCTTTAAAGGACAAGGAAAGGCTTAATTACTGGGGTGCCAATTTTATAAGCATCCTCCAGTGATTATAATCATGAATTATGAACATAATAAAAAACACATCAGCCAAAGGACAATGCTAGTGAGTGCCATGTTGCCATCTTGCTTTCTGTCCCTGGGATCCCTGCTGCTGCCCTGTGCTGTTTGCATGTGCATTAGTGAAAAAAGTTTGGTTTTTAGTGTCTAAGTTTAGTTTTAACTCTGGAATGTGCATGTGCCAAGGCATCCACAAGGATTCCCTGGACTGGTGACAAGGTGGTGTGTGTCAGGGACTGGTACAGTGTTTGTGTTGCTGCTACACTCTGGCAAAATGTTGTTGCCATTCTGTGTTTACTACACATTTAATGTATGGCTGCTACATGAAGAAAAACACCTCCCCAGGCTGTATGTCACTTACAGTACGGAGTCCATGTCCAGATAGCCTCTGTTGTTGAGATGATCTTGTAGGCTTCCTCCACTTGCATATTCCATCACAATGAAGGCATGCAGCTGGATAGAATTAGAAAAAGAAAGCACCTGTTACATAGATACCACTGCACAACAATATTAAAAGAAAAAATTCAATTAGTGACCATACATCCCCTCCCGAGGCCCCTCTCCTGCACTGCTGCAAACACATTCCAAGTGCAGCCCTGCACCCCTATACTCCTTAGGCATAGCTGAGTACCATGGTGACTGTAACGTTCTTCTGCTTCAATTCTGCTCCCTGGTGCTGATCACCAACTATGAGCATTTGCCCTGGAACCAGGACCAGATCAACCTCCAACCCTGCTGTGTAGCTCAGCCATAATAGGGCAGGTACAGCAGAATCAGACAAATTATCTTTGGAACCATAAGTCGGACCTACTCCTGTGTGAGGAGTGATGCATTATGCAAATATAGTTCTTGGGGCTTCCCAGATAAGGAATCTTTCCGTAATTTGGATCAACATTCTTTATCTCTACTAAATAATAACTTGAACATTAAAAAGAAAAACGAATAGGATTGTTTTGCCACCACTATGGATTCATGTTACGTAGTTTCCATCAAGCACAAGGTACTGTTGTATTATTACAGCAAAAAAGGAAATTCTTTTTTAATTTTTCAATTATTTGATTAAAATGCATTATTTGGAGATGTCGTTCCTGCAATATTGTGCTTTCTGGATAACCGTTTTTTTGGATAAGAGACCCAATACCTCATTTGTAATGATGGGTAGATACAATGCCAAGATGAACTATTGAATTTTCTAGTCAGCAAACACTTTTAGTTCTTTTTCATGTATTCGAATAAAAACAGTAATTTAAGACAACTGCGGCAGTAAGTAGGCCTCCTCTCAATCTGAACTCAGGTATAAATTTGCTGTGAGACTCGCATAGGGATATTCCCCTCTAAAGCAAATTGTATGTTCTCTTGGCAAGAGGCCACTACATCAACACACCTCACTGCAATATGACACTTAATTGTACCTGTGTTTGGAATGCTGCATGGATGTTGCACACGAAAGGACATTTCCAAGCCAGCTTCATCACCTTCACTTCAGTCTCATATCTTTCTTTAAGTGCGATGTTCTCTTTCTTAAGGATCTTAATTGCCACTGGTTTTTTTCTGTTGGGCAATGATGCTAACATAACCTAAAAAAGAGAAGGGATAAATGATAGAAAACCATCACAATGTGCAAATAATTTAAAGTATTTGATTCTCACATTCGGATTTTATACAATAAAATATTTAATATCATAAAAATGATATACAGAATATTTAATTCAATAAGCAACAGAGATCCTCTGCCAACTGATTTGCTCCACATAAATAATAAATAAGGCCTGCCATCCTGAGTTCCTATCAATAGGCATTTCTGTCTGACTTCTGATTTAGATCCAGGGCTGCCATAAAGGGGGTAAAATTAATTCCACAATCACAGGCCACTTTAGAGGTAGGGGATACCCAAGAATGGATAAAGGGCAAAGGACCAGTTTCACTAAACTGGAAGCAACTTAGATGCATTTTTAAAAAAAACACACAGGCACACCCACATAGAAGGGTTCCAGTCAGGCTAAAAACTTAGGCCCCTTTGGGGTTCTAAAGACTTATGGGGCAAAGTAAGTTCTAGTGACAACCCTGTATGGCCTTTACACCAGTATTTGTAGAAAAAAATAGATGATCAAACCCTGGGCCTTTGTTTTTGACTGTTAACTATAGGTACTTTATTTAATGGCAGATAAGTAAAACATGCATGTATTGCTCACATTGCCAAATGATCCATTGCCCAGCTCGTGATGGAAATTGTAGCTGGAAATGTCCAGTGGATCACATCTTTCTTCATCCATGTGTGGTCTCTTCCAGGCACTTTCTCCTTCTGTTAGAAAAGAAATTCTGTTAATAATTTATATTGTAAATATGTAATACGTATCTTATGGCCATAATTAGAACCGGAAGTAGGGGTTCCGCACATGCGCACATTCGGACTTTCCGCTTGTGCGTCTGTGGGCGTTATGCCCGGCCAGGCAGCCTAGGGCCCCTTCCCGGGTTGGCCTGGCGCTGGCCATAATACTGAGGATCTATTAATAAGAAACTGAAAACAAAATTTAAGGAAATATACACAAATGCCTCTTTTTCCTCACCAAGGAACAGGTGGATGTGGTATATACTATAAAAGGTCTGGTCATAATTTAAAATTATACAATATAGTGATAACTGAAAGGAGAAGAAATGTCATATTCCACTTGGGGGTGCCAAATGTTAGTTATCCCCAAGTGATTGTATTTACTTACCTGACACCCTGGGCCAGTGCTCCTATCAGCAGAAACCTGCAACGGCCCGGGATTCTTCCAGCGAGCACCACGGAACAATCCTCTTCCGGCTTCTTCTCGCAGGTGCGCATTCACAGTAGATCGAAAGGTTGAGCTTTAACAAAAAAGCCAGCTATTTCGTTCTACTGCACATGCATCTGCACCAGGAGATTTAAAGAGTGAAGAAGTAGGAAGATGATCGCTCCATGGTGCTCACTAGAAGAACCTTGGGCCAGTGCAGTTTTCTGCTGATAGGAGCACAGGCCTGGGGTGTCAGGTAAGTCAATACAATCACTTGGGGGTGCCTAACATTTGGCTCACGAGCATGCTCATTTATTCTCAGCTCAGATTGGTTAACACAGCCTCCAGTCTAACAGCCAATGAAGAGATAGCATTGCTGGTTCCCATAGAAACTCTAGCTGGCTGATCATATTTTATTCTCCTAACCTCCTGAGCTCAATTTAACCATTACAGTGCTCAACCCCAGAAGAATCTGTATAATTATTATCACTTACTTATAAAGCACCAACATATGCGGTACCACCATACTATTGGCCAAACAGCATAACAAAAGCAATGGCAAAGGATAGAACAAGCATAAAGGGAGACATTAGGTCAGAACATCTTGCCCATATGAGCTTACAATCTAGAGGTTATACTACAAATGATAGGAGAGGCACGGGTTTGCTTCAAGGGGAACTATCGTGAAAATGAAAATTTAATACAAGCTTCAGCATACTGAAATTAGAAACTTTCTAAATACAATCAATTAAAAATTCTGTACCATTTCTTTAATAATCAAGTTAATCTTCACTATCCCTCTCTCAGCATCTGTTTCTCTTTAGTCTTTCTTTATGCAGAAGTTGGTTGTCAGATATTCAGTTAGATCCAACGGGGGGGGGGCTCCTTTTGCCTAGAAAATGTCTTAGAGCTCATTCTAGTAAAATCACTAGAAATCCTGTATCTCTACATGCAGAATTTGTGCAAAAGGCAGTTATTTTTTTAGTGTTTGTACTGGAATCAGTTATTTGAGTGAACTCTAATACATTTGCTAGGAAAGGAAGCCCCCCCCCATAAGATATATTGGATCTAACTGTCAATGAATATCTGAACTGAACTGCTGTATGAAGACAGAATAAATAGAAAGATATGCTGAGAGAGGGATAGTGAATATAAACTTAATTGTTTCAGAAACAATGCAGCATTTAATTGATTCTTATTCCAGTATGATAAAGCTTATATTACATTTTAATTTCCCCCTTCACATACATAGGATTATACTAGACACTATGGTAACCATTAGAAGGACTGAAATGGGCATCACAGCTCCTTAGGGAACAACACAGGAGTGAGACTGAATGAGGGATTCATAGGAAGGATCAGGATTTGTTGGCTAGAGTGATAAATAGGTATTGATAGATATATAGTCAGACAGACACAAGTGGATAACTGGAGGAGGCAAACTGTTTAATGCTAGGTTTAATGCTAGGCATTTGCAACTGTTTTTTATGTCAGTTATGGACCAGTGACAGCTTTCCCTTAGAGTGATTGTGCTCCAATGTCACTGTATCTAATACATTAAATACCATGTTACAGTCAGGCTGGGAATTTGCCTTTGCTAATGAGGTCAAAATATGATGTCCTGTGGCTAATAGCCATGGGTATAGGTAACAAGCTTGAAGAGACAGTTAGAGACAGTTACACTATGTTATGGGATAGTCTGATCCTTTTTACCTTCTGCTTCATCCCTGTCGCTGCTTCTTGGTCTTTTCCACCTTTGCTCTTCATTCTTCTCATACAAGAGCCTCTGTCTCCTCCTCTCCCTCTTCCTCCTTCTCCTCTCCCTTGTTCGCTCTGTCTTTTGGTGGGGTCTTTTGTTGTTTATCTCTGGGCTTTGCTCCCTCTTTCTCTTAACCCTCTCATGTGTTTCCATCCTGCTGTCCTCCTCAAGCTGAGATCTTATTTGCTTGATCATATTGATTGTAGAGTCCATCCTGGATAAGTTCTTTTCTTCTCACTGTAAAAAAAATCGCTTTGGAAGTCGCTGAAATCTCCAAAATCTCCAAATGCTGGTGCAGCACCAAAGACAACCAAGGGTCGTTGCAACCAACTGTTACTTTGCAAGGGATCATGGGTATATAACAGGAAGTGCGCATACCATGTGACCAACTGCCATTTTGCTGCACCTGAATGTTACAGCACATGTACACTGCAGGCCAGATGCAGATTAATAGAGCATAGTATAATAGGAAAACATATCTGAGGAAAATCATTATTATCACTACATCAGATGGGATCATAGAAAAATAAATTAGGAAAACAATATTTCCTATAGTATTTCCTATAGTAGGCAGTGGTGAAACATTCACTTTCATCCAGAATTAGAAAACTCAGCAATTGCTTGTGAAGACTGGGCAGTGTTGTTGAGTTTAGTTCTCAGGGAGATGTCAGGTAATCCTATGGGTCAGCAAATATACACAAAATGCTTTTTTATTATGTTTAGTATTCAATATAAACAGGCTTTTCTGTTCACTGAGCAACTGAAAAGGTTTCAGTTCAGACTGCCATTATTATTTATTTCTGCCTACCTAGAAGGAGGAAGTGGAGACATGAATAAAGAATTCAGGTAACCTTCTGGCCACTTGACCCTAGTGACTGAGAGTGAGATGTAAGGTGTTGTAAATAATATCACTCTAGTGGCATAAGTTTTTCTAGGGCGATAAAGGTTAGGTCAGTTACTAAGATCACTAACACGCGAGCATTATAGGATGTTTAAAGTGGGCCCTGAAGATTCTAAGGGTTTTGCAAATTTGCACCCACCAGGTTAGGGGATTGGCAGAGCCTCCACTTGCCACTCATGAATACAGTACAGCCAAATGCAGGTAGTGACATATTCATAGGGAACATTCAGGTCTGTAAGACAATGTAGAATGGTGCAGGGCTGGGTGCAAGTGGCCACAAAACATGTTGATTTCCGTCCATATTTCGCATATTTTCCATCCTTTTACTGTGTAAATGACCAATATTAAACAGATGTTCTTTAAAGCTGAAAATGTATGCTTTAATCAATTATACAGACCAGTAGTACCACATTTTACTGCTTATGGGAAAGGTTAGCGGTCCTACATGACATCTGAGAGGAATGTATATTTAATCTGAAAAATATTACCTCATAAAACTGCACTCGGTAATTTATGTTTAAAAACAAGAGCTTTATTACCTAATGCTTCCAAAAGAAAAGGAACATTCATAACCTTATATGTAATTACAATGATTCATAAGGCTATATTGCACTTCCCCATTTCAGAAAACATCATATCCAAATAGCGACAATCAATATGCAAATTCATATTGTACAATAAACTGTTTTTTTGAAACAAAATGATACTACAATTTTTTTAGGTTGCATATTTGAAGATGTACCTAAACAGCTTTATAAAAGTCACACGGCACATGACAGCACTAAAAGTTCCCAGCAGGAGACAACAAATGGCATTGCTACATGGCTGAATCAGTCATGTTGACTGGAGTTTTTTTCTTTTTGTCCACATTTAGTTAGTGTAGGAAACCTGAAGCCTGATATTTCTATTTATGGGACCCTGATCTGCAGAATACCAAGATACTGTATAATTTGAAAAAAAAACAAGGTGTTTGAAAAACATTTTTTAATAAAATATATCCCTTGCATTCACTTTGATCTTTTTCCGTCTGTAAAGCCTATGGTGTTTGGGCAAAGATTTGATTCTACAAAGAGAAATGAAACCATGCATTTTGTGCATTCTGAAATGAAAATTAAATTACTAGCACAGGCCCCAACTGGGACATGTTTAAACATGGTTAAGGAATATCCATATGCTACTGTTAATCATAGTTAGCCAATTAAAGTATCATTGTAATACAACTTTTGTAATGTTTCATACAAAACTTTTACTCGATAACTCTGACTAGCTAACATGGTACAACACCATTACCTGTAACATCTATAATAATTCATTAGCAGTAGCATATGGAGAAGTGTATAATTTCTTTAAGAAACCCTGTTATACCACAGTTTAGAACTTTTTCAGTCATATGAAATAAATATAATTAATAATGAATATTGCAGTAATGAAAGTAAGGCACCTGTCTCAGAGATATCCTATAATTGTGCTCGGTATTGTCTCTTCTCATTGAAGATGAGCACCTGTAAAGAATTAGCTAAGATAATGAAGCCCCTGAGTGACAGATGGGCATTAAGATCTAAAGGGTTAAAGCAAGGGGACACAACAGTTCTAAATAAAATATGAGTGGCCACAGGCATTTTGCCAGATGCTATGAAGCCTGCTTCTGAAGAATACTCCCAGTGGCCTCAAAGTTGGTGCTTATTTTTGAATTCCTGGTTTGGAAGCAATTTTTGGTTGATTAAAAGTCAGGTGTACTGCCAAACAGATCCTCTTCTAGGCTATTTTATTAAGTATTCAGTGGATAGAATAACTTACAATTCAGATGATCTCTCATGTTCTACAGAACACAGTTGAAAATGTGTTGATTTGTTAGTTTATGAAACTTAAGCCCCATAATTTACGTAAAAATATTGACCAGAATATCAATATTGGGAAATGTCTTGAGATGGTATAAGATAAGCCTATGATTAATTTCACTGCTGAGGCACAAAATGTTTAAATCTTTTTACAATTATGTACTGATACAAATAAACTAGAATGTTTTTTACTCAACTGAGCTGCTTTGACTTTACTCATGTTTGTGGCCTGGAAAGTGCCAGCCTGTTTTTCTGTGTTCCATGTATGGCTCCCGAAGTTGAAGGTGTGGGGCTTGAGCACCCGGACCCAATGTACAAAGTGGTAAGCAAGTACATAACGGATCTCTCTATTGGTTTGTGTCATATGGTATAAGATTAAATATATAAGAAGGGATGCAAGAAGTCTAGTTTGCATGGAATGCAGTAAGGTCAGTACACTGGGACAGACTATCCAATTACCACAAAGACTTTAATGCAAGAAATCACAGATAAGAAGGGTTAAAGAAAACAAAATATTCATCAGATCAGAGTTCTCAAATAAATATAAATAATTGCCTTCTGCTATTAAGTTCCGGTGTTCTACGAGTCTGTAATTTGCTTCTTGTCTTTGGGTGGAATGATTTTCACGTTGAAAGGTATAAAGTATTCCAGCAGTGCCTGGGTATTCTTGGAGTCTAAGTGGTAGTCTTCTGATATTTTCTTAGCAGTCCAGATTTCTGGAGAATTTTTATGGTTGTTGAGAAGTGTCAGTGCCTCAAGCACAGAAATCTTTCCTTTAGGAATACTCTCTACATCCAGATCCATAAGGGACTCTCGATTCACAATGAGTTTTGGAAGTCTTAGCTCTTCTTGCGCAGATGCACTCTCTTTGGTTTGTACCTATTTAAATGGTTAAAAATATATTAATATCACATTTCTTTATAAATGTAACAATTGTTGGCTTAATGTTTTACCAAGCAAATACACTCAAGTTCCAGGGTTTTTCTCAAAACATTCAAGGCATGAGCTTGTTTTCTGAACTTACACAGCTACTTCAGGGCAGTTCATCAGAAGAACCGATCAGATTTTCAATGCACAGTTAAAAGGGGCATTTAACTGATATACTTACATAAATCCCTCTACATATTCCATAACATGCCATTTACTAATTTTAGGCACCCCCAGTGATTCTAATGACTTACCTGATATCATGGGCTCTGTTAGTAGTAAATTGCAATGACTTGAGATACTTTCAGGGAGCACCATGGAGCTATCGTCTTCCTCCATCACGTGGTTGCACATGCGCAGTATGTCGACTTTTTCATTCTACTGCACGTTGGCCAGGAGCCGTTCAGGAAAGAGGCAGAAGAAGAGGATCGCTCTATGGTGCTTGCTGAGAAGTCATTATAATCACAATGATGTAGCTGCACTAATTCCTTTACACATTGTACAACATGCTGTTTATTACTCCAGGTTTCTTCTTTAACAGAAAAGCTAAAGCAAAGTAGAAGGAAATGATTAATCACTCAGATGGGGGGGGGGGGGTAGGCATCTCCAGTGAGTATAAACACTTACCTGATACCCCAGTCTGGTGCTGCCGTTCGTAGATAACTGCACTGTCCTACAAAGAAGTAGGCTAAAATGCTGCACATTATTTTTTCGAAAACTCTGTACCAGCCCAAGGCAACCCCAGCCCTTTAGCAGTGAAGATTTGTGAATTCAAAGATGCCCCGGTAGCTCCCCATCTTATGTTCTGCTGATTCACTGCACATGCTCTGTGCTGCTGTCACTTAATTAAATTTATGGGAGCAACAATATACTGCACATATATAATATACACACACATAGCATGGAGTTTATATTGGAAGAGAATTTTGTTCTGAAGTATAGTTAAACAAAACAAAAAAAAAAAAAATCTGTTGGCTGGAGTTAAAAAAAAAAAAAAAAAAAAAGGCTTAAATAACTTTACCTCAGAAGATGGGTCACTGGAGTCAACATAAACTTCTTTCAGCCTTGTCAGAAGCAGATTATCTTTGTTACGGATTTTATCTTCAATGTCTGGGTGATCTGATTAAAATAAAAAATGCACCCCAAATAAATATTATACAAGAAAATCAGCAATAAAGGATTCCATTTGTTACATATGTAAACACACTACTAGCACAATATATGAGCCCCTTTATACGATACTTAATGTCTGCAGGTGTCAGTCTTATTAGAAGGGAAACAAAACCTACTGGGTAAACTTTTAGTATGCTATAAAATACCAAACTCATAGCAACTTTTCAACTGATCTTCATTTTAAAATAGTTTATGAATTATTGGTCTTCTCTATCCTCTTTTTCAGCTGTCACATGGGGATCACCGAGCAGAGCAGCCAAAAACTAACAGCTCTGTGAGGTTACAATTTTATTGTTACTTTACACTTATCTTTATATTCTTCTTCTAGTCTCTTATTCAAACCACTGCCTGGTTACTAGGATAAACCAGGCCGTAGCAACAAGATAGCTGCTGATTGTCAATACTGAAAGGCTGCTGGATAAAAAATAAAAAACTATAAAAATAATTAAAATACAAAATGAAGACCAATTGCAAATAGTGTTAGAATATGAATGCCTACTTATTCATATTCTGGATGCTATTTTATAGCATCCATGATGAGGCATCCTTGCAACACGAACCTGACAACCTGCCAATCTGAGCAGCTAAGTGGCAAATGAGATTCAATGTTGATAAATGTAAAGTCATGCACCTGGGATATAAAAATATCCAAGCCACTTATACCCTTAATGGGACTGCACTAAGCAAGTCCATTATGGAAAAGGACCTTGGAGTCCTTGTAGATGATAAACTTGGCTGTAGCAAGCAATGCCAGTCAGCAGCATCAAGGGCAAATAAGATCTTGAGCTGTATTAAAAGGGGCATAGATTCACAGGAGGAGGGGGTCATTCTTCCACTGTATAGAGCACTTGTAAGGCCCCATCTAGAATATGCCGTACAGTTTTGTTCTCCATCACTCAAACAGGACATTATTGTATTAGAGAGGGTACAGAGAAGGGCAACTAAGCTGGTGACAGCTATGGAAAATCTTAGCTATGAGGATAGACTGGCCAAATTGGGGATGTTCATGCTGGAGAAGAGGCGCTTAAGGGGTGATATGATAACTATGTATAAATATATAAGGGGATCATATAATAATCTCTCTAATGCTTTATTTACCAGTAGGTCTTTCCATCTGACACGAGGTCACCCATTCCCATTAGAAGAAAAGAGGTTCCGCCTAAATATTCGGAAGGGGTTTTTTACAGTGAGAGCTGTGAAGATGTGGAATTGTCTCCCTGAATCAGTTGTACAGGCTGATACATTAGATCGCTTTAAGAAGGGGTTGGATGGCTTTTTAGCAAGTGAGGGAATACAGGGTTATGGAAGATAGCTCATAGTACAAGTTGATCCAGGGACTAGTCCGATTGCCATTTTGGAGTCAGGAAGGATTTTTTTCCCCTCTGAGGCAAATTGGAGAGGCTTCAGATGGGTTTTTTGCCTTCCTCTGGATCAACTGGCAGGCAGATTTAAAAAAAAAATGTTGAACTTTAAGGACGTGTTTTTTCAAACTTAATTACTATGTTACATCATATTAAAAGCTAAATACTAAATTATTCATGGAATTACCTAATAAAGGGCTGCTTAAGCTTTTATAAGCAGGGAGATCGTTTGCGCCAATTTGTACTTGACTCAATCTGCAGCCAGGTAGATTGCATAGGACTAAAACTGCTCTTTCCTGGCCAAATACAAACACAAGAGCTGCAATTGGCCATAGAGCCCACAGTGGTGACGGGGACACCCATCATAACCTTATCTGAATTATCTTAATAGCACCAGCAATGAAAGCTTAATAGCGCCAGCTTTAGAACAGGAATGATCTACTAATAATAAACATAAGTTACTTTGCTAGATGCCTGAATAATTTCACACTAGAGAACAAACCCCTCGAGTCGTGACCTCTAACCAATGAAGAACTACAATTCCCAGCATGCATTTCTCTCACACTTCAGGTAACATTGTCATACAGAGTGGAAGAGGACATTAACAGCAGCCCATCTAGTAAATGTTTATATATATATATTATACTCATAAAAAACCACAAAAGCAGTGAGAATGCCAATATTAGGCTGCTGTGAGTAAACATGTCCCCCCATTACTCACGTGTTTTGGTTGCCCTCAGTGCATCCTCTGTTTTCGGGTGGGAGGGTGCAGGCCTTGGCTTCTCCTTGCCAATAAGCCCATGAGCCCGATTTTCAAGGTTAAAGTTGCGTAGTGCTCGTGTTAAGTTTAGCCCCATGCTTGTTAATTAGCACACTCACTGACACAGCGTGCCTGGCTATGCTCCGTCAGAACATGAAACCAAACTGGCCTGACGATTTCCTGTCTGAAGCACGTAAGGCAGTCGGTAGGGGCGCGTTGCCAGTACTAAGGCTGAATGTACGGTGTCCATTGTAGGACAACTTCCGTCATTGCGCTACCTGCGTTCTCCCTTTATCAAAACTCCGCATCCCTAATGTTTCAACTTCCACAATGTGCTTTCCAATAACTTATCCCTCATCTATGGCATCACCTCCTGCTCCATACTTCATGCACTCCCTTTCATCCACTATACTCCATGCCTCCTTCTCTATACTCCAGCCGTCATTCATCTCAGTTGCGGAATCCAGAGCATTAACCCTCCTCCACAAAATCTCAACTATGTTCTATCCGTTTTCCTTAGCAGCTTTAACACTGAGTGTATTTCATCTGTGTTCCTCCGTTTTGCCTCTTGCATTATTTGGCTCCACCCCCAGCATGTAATAGCCAATGGGAACCCGCAGAGTGTGGACATGTGCAGGCAATAGGTTCGACAGAGGGAGAGCGCATGCGGAATATTAGTTATGCAGGAACATGTCCTAAAATGGACACTGTAGTGTTGTCAGTTCTCCGCCAATCACAGTGCAGCTTATGTCAATGGACAAGTTGCTCTCGGAGCTAACGCTACGACTGCCGGCAGTGTTACTATGTTCTTACTGTAGCCTAATGGCCGAGGTGGTCTTTGTAGATTTTACGTGCCAACCAAGCTTTTGTCTCTTCGACTAGCGACTGGTGAGAGCATCTATATCATTCTGGGTTTCACTCGCGCTGACAAAGCAGAGCCTTAGCAGCTGTCATTCTGGGTGGCAGCTTTGTGAAGGGGGTGTGCCATCTTGAACAGGAGAAATGGGCATTTATCTAATGGAAACTATCTGTGAGAGAGTTATATGCACGGGATTGGCTTTTTACTAGGTACTGCAGCCAGCATTCGCTTTCGAGGCTTAATCATGGGAGTTGTAGTTCAATGATATTTGTCTGGCCATATCTCGAAGGCCTATACTCTCTTGTTGTTTGTAATGCCGAATGTTGGGGTATCTGGTGGATGATTGAGTGTTGTAAACTGCCACAATGTGTCCCACTGATTTGTATTAACCCCAAGTCTTGATTAGGGTGACAGTGGTTCAGGCCTACAATGTTCTGAAACTAATTCATTTCCACACCTAAATGGTAATAGGAAATAAGGTCTCAAAACTTATGGAGTTTCTGCTGCTTAAAGGGATTGTTTACCTTCATAGAGTTAACTTTTAGTATGATGCAGATAGTTCTGAGACAATTTGCTCTCCAGTGTGCAGTTTTGGCTATCTGGTTGCTATGGTCCAATTACCCTAACAACCATGCATTCATTTGGTGAAGAGACTGGAATAGGAGAGGTCCTGATTAGAAACGGGAGTAATAAAAAGTAACAATAGAAATACATTTGTAGCCTTACAGAGCATTTGTTTTTAGATGAGGATAGTAGTAACCCCCCTTTTTTTGAAATCTGGAAAAAGTCATTAGAAAAAGGCAAATCATTCAAAAACTATAAAAATAAATAAATAATGTAGTCCAATTGAAAGGTTTTTTAGAATTGGACATACTAAAAGTTAACTGTTAAATTTGTTAATTTACCTTTCTTTTGCTGAAATAACTTGTATTTTTAATGGCACACTTTGACTTTGTAGTGTTCTTCATAATATATTTGTGATGCTCATTCTTCTTATGATATCTGTATCCAATTCACATTGAATGAAAGTGAAATACAATCCCATATAAATGAATGTGAATAATTTCGCAAAGTCTTGCCCGGGCTTTTCCAATTTGAGCTTTATGTTTCGTTAAGTTATTGTGCCAGGATCTTCTCATTTAGGTGTTATACAACTATTGGATCTATTGTGCAGAATGCTTGGGACAGCATGTTTTTTGGCTAAGAACATTTGAAAATGTATAATGAAGTGAACATTTGAAAATGTATAATTTTTTTGTACGTTAGAAATTTGCATTTAATAGCCACAGTAAGCTGTTAAATATGCTAATTTTTTAGTTCCACATTCAGCACCTTCATTACAGGTACAAACCTTGTGTATAAAGGTAATTCCTGTTTGACAGCAACTTGTATTGCATTATAAATACTGTGTATATTTCCAAATACTTATTTTTTTTTTTTAAATATCAATCTATAAATGTCAGAATGTTACATCTCAGTTTCTTGTATAAAAACAAATTTGGTTTTAAGTGTCGCTTTTCTTCTCATAGCATGGCAGTAACCTTTACATTCAAGATAAAGATGGATATACTCCGTTGGATCTGGTAATGAAAGACAGACCTCCACACATTGTTTTCAAAACTAGTGGTACGATATATTATTACTCTACTTTCTTGCCCTAACCTCCAAGTTTAAAAACAGAATATTTTTCACTTATTTATGTACTCAGTACAACTTTCAGTAGGTAGCTGAATGTAAAAAAGGGCCTAGCAACGATTGCTAAGGAAACCTTTACAGTTTTCTCATGGGAATGATTCTGTAAACCCTTGCACATCCATAAAGTTGTAGTAACTGCTGAACACTTTTTGCCTTTTGTCCTGTCCCTGGTGCAAAATTGTAGCCCATAAACAAGTCAATTGTGTTCTTTCAGTGTCAGTTCTTACAACCAGTATGCTTGATGTATTACGTATAGGGATGCACCGAAACCAGGATTCGGTCTCAGCCAGGATTCGGCCTTTTTTAGCAGGATTCGGATTTGGGCAAATCTTTCTGCCTGGCCGAACCAAATTTTAATTTGCATATGCAAATTAGGAGCGGGGAGAGAAATCGTGTGACATTTTGTCACAAGACAAGAAAGTAAAAAATGTTTTCCCCTTCCCACCACTAATTTGCATATGCAAATTATGATTAGGTTCGCTATTCGGCCGAATCTTTCGCAAAGGATTCGGTGGTTCGGTCGAATACAAAATAGTGGATTCGGTGCATCCCTTATTACTTATAAGCCATTGTTACTTGATAATGATGTTAAGACGACTTTAAGAATTGGGGCTGCACCAGACATCTTACAGCACTTTGAATAATTTCAGTATTTAAGTCTGAAATGAGAAAATGTTAAATAGGTTTAGATAATTTCAAAAGCATATTAAATAGGGATGCACCAAATCCAGGATCCGGTTCGGGATTCGGCCTTTTTCAGCAGGATTCGGCCGAATCCTTGTGCTTGGCCAATCCAAATCCTAATTTGCATATGTAAATTAGGGACGGGTAGGGAAATCAGGTGATTTTTCAACACAAAAGAAGAATTTTTTTACACTTTTTCCTTTCCTGTCCCTAATTTGCATATGCAATTTAGGATTCGATTCGGTATTCGGCTGAATCTTTCACCAAGGATTCGGGGATTCGGCCGAATCCCAAATAGTGGATTTGGTGCATCCCTTATATTAAACTGTTTAGATTAATTCAGCCCCACTTTTGCACAGAATGAATCATTCTTAATAGGAAATTATGGAATTTCATTATGATCCAACATAGTGATATCGGTGATATTTTGCTAAAATATAATTCCCAATGTTTTTATAAATATGCAAAATGTCATATCAAAACAATAAGTGTATAAGTGCATTGGGCTTCTCTTAATGCACCCTCCCAGTGCCTTCATCACCTGGGTTTTCTCCATCAGTGCATCACTTCCATCCTTTGCTCTTTATGAACGTGTAATAGCTGTCAATCGTACAGGCCAGATGCTGTCCTGCACATGTGCTTGCTGTCAAGGGCAGAATAAAGGTTGCAAGCTTGTAAGTTCAGTTAAATTTGTACTTTAACAAGGATGTATCGGACTGTTGTACATTAGAAAGGATAAAGTCCCTTGCACTATGAAGAATTCATAAACAAAAGGAAATTTCTGTCTTTTCATACAATTTTAAAAAACAGCACTTTCAAACTAAAGTTCACTTCAAGTACCATTATGGGATCCGTTATCAGGAAACCAGTTATCCAGTAAGCTCCAAATTACGGAATGGCCGGCTCCCATAGACTCCATTATAATGAAATAATCCAATTTTTTAAAAATGATTACAGTACCTTGTACTTGATCCCAACTAAGATATAATTAATCCTTATTGGAAGCAAAACCAGCCTTTTGGATTTATTTAATGTTTAAATGATTTTCTAGTAGATTTCTAGTAGATTCAAGGCATGAAGATCCTAATTATGGAAACTCCAGTTCCAGAGCATACCGGTATTTTAGTTTTTCACTGGTACATATTGATACAACGAAATCTAAACCTTCAGAACATAGGGTACTAACACTCTGATGTCAAAGGGCTTGTCATAAAACTGTGTTGAGCAGTCTTCTATGTTCGCTCTGCTTCATCTTGGTCACACCAGCATGTTCATAGTCAAGCTGGGCCAGGCAGCTCTAACAAATTCCAGCCCAGGAGAAGTAATGACTTAAATTTTCAGTCTGTGAATGAAAGTGCTGCAGAAGAGTAAAATATTTAAATATTTTTTACCTGCATCAACAGTATGGTCTACATAGAATTTCACAACTGGACATAATGTATTTAGGGCAATTACACATGGTGCTATTTGTCGCTCAGCATTTTGTTACAGAAACTTCTTACCAGAAGATATTCTGCTGTAGACAATGCTGGGAATTCACTCTGCCAAAACGCTCAAATAAGCATGCAAATGCATTTTTCACATAGGCAATTCTCAGTATTTCCTATGGCAGGGTATTTTCTTGCATTCAGCCGTAACAAAACACTGAGGGACAAACAGTATTGTGTGTTATTGCTCTTGAAGGATTTATTTTTATTTCAGGAATGATGGGTTTTTTTTTTTTTTTTTTTTTACAAGCTATGGCATGAAGTTGTTTTAGCCCTGCTTATTAGGGCTAGCTGAAAAACCTGCCACCACCTCCTTCAGTTCACTAAAAGGAATTCCTGTCCATTAGTGAAACATTGTGGACATAATGACTCTGAAGATTTTCATTCATCTTCATCCAGGTCATGGTATATTTAGTATATGTAATTCTAAAACAACTAGACTTGCTGAGTAATCATTGAAGATGTTTCACTACTCATCCGAGCAGCTGTTCAACTGGCTTGTGTTGGAAATCCTCAGCATATAAACTCTTCCACTAATCCAATCACGATGGCACATTGTAACTCTTCAGAGAGGGGGCCTTCGACACCACCTGTGTGCTACATACAATGCTGTTGTAACATCTGTACCCCTGGCTTGAATAAGTAGTGAAATGTCTTCAATGATAACTCAGCAAGTCCAGTTGCTTTAGTATTGCTTATACTAGATATTGTGGACAGAAGCTGGGTCCGACATTAACACCAGTCCATAACAAGAAGCCGGGGGAGAAGAGGTCTGCAAGGAGGCAGCTGGATGGTTTATTAAATTGATGCTTTCTTGATAAATGTGGAACACTGTTACTATTCATTTAAAATTGCAGTTGAATACATAGCTCCTTTAAAGAAACTCACGTGACAGGGCTGCAATAGTCAAAGGTGGATTTTTGTTTTGGACAATTAAAGTATTGTATTCTTGTAATTTGGGTTCAATGAGATGTTTTTCTTTTTTTTTCAATACAGTTCCATATTCAGTCTTATAAAAATATCCTTTAATTTTCTGCCACATGTCTTATTAAAAGCTTCTGACATTATTGAAATGTGAAATTATAATATTTTTAGCTACAAAATGTGTGTTTATTTTCAAGGTTCCTAGGCTGGTGGAAGGTCTTCGTGGTCATCCATGTACTCAGGTCGCTGGAGCAAAGGATCACACAGTAGTTCTAACGGAAGATGGATATGTTTACACATTTGGACTAAATACATTTCATCAACTTGGAATTCAGCCGCCCCCTCCAAATTCAAATGTTCCAAGGCAGGTATGTGAATATTGAATAGACGAGTAAGCTGAATGGTAATGTGAAATGAATACGTCTATAATGGTCTTATATATACTACAACTTTCTTCCTAACCCAAATTATGAAGCATATATAACTTTGCATTCGTTTAGCATATTTTGTTAAAATGTTTGGCTGTAAATCCTCCTCCTAGAAATTAAATAAAATCCTTTGTGGAAACTTAGTTCTAAGGTTTTGAGCCAATACCTGTAGTAAATCCAAGAAAGTGTTACATTTATCTAGAATTCCGAAAAAAATATATCTATATGGAGATTGCATTACGTATGCAAGATTTTAGGGCTCATTTACATTAAACTAGTGCAGTGAGCAAAGTGCAATTTTGAGCACAATCCCCATATTATTTTTCCTGGAACTTCAGCATCATTGCAGTCACAAAGGGGTCATGAGTCTGATGCAATTTTGCTGTTCCTGATGCAACTGCATACAATTAACCAAAATTAATTTTTTTTTTTTTTTGAAACTTGCATGTTTATTATGTAGTAAACGAGTACAGAACAAACACGTGACTCGATGGTACATAATGGAAGCACAACGAAATACAAGCAATATGCAAACTGTTTGGTACGTGAAAGAAGAAAGAAAAGTAAAAAGAAGAGAAAGTAAAATAAAGCAATAATAAGGCATCATGGAATGAAAGAAAAACCTTAGATAGTACATGGCATATTTGGCATATTAGGCAAGGTAGCAGGGTACATGGCCCTATCCCCATAATCGAACTGCCCCCAGAAGTAACAATGGCAGAGGGCAGAACCTCACAAGAGTCTTGGAGGATGCCACGGATCCCAAATTTTGCTACATTTGAGTTTGGACTCTAACGTTCCTGCAATCATTCTCTCCATATGTTCCCTGAATTCCAATTGTTGGAGTAAGTGCTGTATATTCGGAGTCTCCTTTTGTTTCCAGGATTTCGCTATTAACGTAACTGCAGTATTGAAAATGTGGAACAAGAGTTTCCTGTTAAGGTTAGGAGGGTTCACAGGATATATTTGTAGGAGCCCTATTTGGGGAAGGCAGGGCAAGGTGTAGCCCAATCTGTTGTTTAGTAAGGAAAAGACGGCAGACCAGAACGGTTGAACTGACGGACAGTGCCACCACATATGAATATATGTACAAACTTCCCCACATTGCCTCCAACACAAAGGGGAGTATTGGGTATGTATTTTTGCGATCTTTTGCGGAGTAAGGTACCAGCGGTGACGCACTTTCAGATGTGTTTCGATGTGGTTTGTGCAGTTAGTCGCACCTTTGGGGGCCGATATGGAATGCTGCCAAATACCAGGGGCAAAGTGAGTTTGGAGATCATCCTCCCACTTTTGCATATACGGAAAGAGGAAGTCATCTGGTAATTGGAGCTGCTGTTGGTAGCAATCTGAGATAAGGGCTTTACCGTCCCATGCTTTGCTGCAAGGTATTCCATTCTAGTCATAGGACGTAGGATGTTCACATTCGGGAGATGAGACTTGAGGAAATGAGTTACCTGAAGGTAAGTGTAATAATGAGAGAGTGGTAAGCCGTATTTTTCAGCTAAATCCTCAAATCTCCGCAAGGAGTTCGCAAAGTACAAATGTCCAATATCAGTGATACCGTTAGTGATCCATGTTTGGAGGTTGATGTTAGGGATCAAACGGTGCAAGGCTGCAATGGGAGTCAGAGGCGATGGAAAAGAGGTAAGGTTAAGTTTTTTGGTCATGGTATCCCAGATATGTAACAGAGTCCGAGTTGTCGGCAACATGCCAGTAATAAGTGGTCGGAGTCTCTTAGGAAGCCAGAAAAGTTGTAACAGATTATGATCCCCAACAAAATTAGACTCGATATCCACCCAATTTCTAACCCCGCGCGGGGAGTGTAAACGAATCACAGTTTCCAACATCGTAGCATTATAATACATTCTTATGTTAGGGAATCCCAAGCCACCCGAGTTTCTGGGAAACTGAGCACAACTGAAAGCTACCCTAGAGGGCTTATTCGCCCAAATAAATTTATTTATGATGTTTTGTATGGTCGGACAGAACCTAGGTGGCAGTACTATGTGTAGCGTCCTGAATAAATATAATATTTTCGGCAGAATGTTCATTTTTATAGAAATTATTCGTCCCATCCATGAGATAGATTCAGACTTCCATTTGAAACATTCTGCTTCAATCAATTTCAGCAGGGGTTGATGGTTCAACTTATAGATATCTACCGGATCTTTAGGAATTTTGAGGCCAAGATAGGTAAGATATGTGTCTCTCCAATCAAATTGTAACAATGTTTGTAGCCTTGTAGGCTAGGGTATGGAATGTGAAAGGGAAGTGCCTGAGTCTTGGACTGGTTGATTTTATACCAGGAGACAGATTGGAAAGTTGCTAGTTCCCTAAACAAATTGGGTAGTGACACTGCAACATTCCCAAGGCTTAACAGAATGTCGTCTGCAAAGAGTCCGATTTTATGTTGGGCCATACCACACGAAATTCCAGCTATGTCTACATTTTCTCTAATCCTCTGAGCAAGCGGTTCTACCATTAGTGCAAAAATGAGGGGAGACAATGGGCAGCCTTGCCTCGTGCCATTGGTGATAGAGAAGGCGTTCGAGAGGGCCCCTGCCGTGCATATCTTAGCCGTAGGAGTAGTGTACAGGGGGAGCACAGCTTTGAGGAAGGTTGGACCCAACTGGTATTGCCGAAGAGTCTCCTCCATGTAAGCCCAGTTGACCCTGTCGAACGCCTTCTCTGCATCCAGAGATAGCAAGAGCGCTGGGGTTTTCTGCTGTTTTAATATATGGATAATATTATGGAATCTGCGTGTGCTATCTGAACCTTGTCTGTGAAGTACAAACCCAACTTGATTCGGGTCGATAAGGGAGGGGAGAATCTGGTTAAGTCGTTGTGCCAGGAGTTTAGCATACAATTTAAGATCAGTGTTCAGGAGCGCTATAGGGCGATAGCTTTGGCACTGATCGGGGGGCTTTCCAGGCTTAGGAATGGTAACAATATGGGCCTGGAGATATTCTGGAGTTATGCCCCCCGTATCCATGATATTTTGGAATACTTGAAGCAGATAGGGGGAGAGTATAGGGGAAAATATTTTGTAATAGGCGTTAGTGAACCCATCTGGGCCCGGGGCTTTATTCAGTTTCAGGGTCTTAATTACAGCCTTTACCTCATCACTTGAGATTGGTGAATTCAAAATATCACGCTGAGAGGGCGTGGGTTGAGGGAGGTTAATGCTGTCTAAATATTCTCGGATAATACTCAAGGTCGGTTGCGGTGTAGTGGTAGAATCTTTAAGGTTATACAGTTCAGCATAATATGCGGCAAACTCATTAGCAATAACTTTAGGGTCAGTTTGTTTGCCATGTGGAGTTGTTATATGACTTATCCTAGTCTGAGCTTGTTGTTTCCGCAGTTGCGATGCCAATAATCTATCAGCTTTATTGCCCTTGGAGTAAAAGAGTAATTTCAGCCGATAGGCTGTTTTAGCTGCAATAATGTCATTGAGTTTTTGTCGGATTTCCTTAATTTCTTGGGACTGCAAGGGACCAGTCTGATGGATAGTCCGCTTCTCCAGAGATGCTAATTTGGTTTCAAGTTGCAACTGAGAATCGTCTCTGGACACTCTAAGTCGTTTAGCAAGGGAAATAAACTCCCCCCGCAAAACCACCTTATGTGCCAACCATACTGTCTGGGGGCCTACTTCACCGTTAGAATTTAAAGTGAAATACTGCTGTATAACTTGTTCAATGTAAGCTTTATTGTCATCTTTGAGGAGCAGACTATCGTTCAGACGCCATGGTAATTTATCGGAGGGGGAATTAGAGTCAGGAATCTCCATACCAATAGGGGCATGGTCAGACCAAGTTCTCAACCCTATCCAGGCATTTACGATTTGCGTAGTGGTTTGAGGGTCAGCAAAGAACGCATCTATTCTAGTGTGGGTACCAAAGCGAGGGGAGAAATAAGTGTAGTCTCTAGCAAGTGGGTTCTTCGCTCTCCACACATCTATTAAGCCGTGGGTATGTAGGAGATTGCTAAACGTTCTACATTGTTTCCTCTGTGTCTGAGATATAGGGCCCCTCTGACCCTTAACAATATCAACGTTAGGGTCCGAGACCATGTTAAAGTCCCCGGCAATTATACATTTTCCAATTTTATACTGAAGGAGTTTTGGGAGAATTTTTGCTAGAAAGTTGGATTGGTGTTCATTCGGGGCGTAAATGTTAACCAATGAATACGATGTATTTCCTATTACACAGTTCAGCAGCAAATATCTACCCGCGGGGTCAGCATGCACACCTCTGAACTGGAACGGTAATTTGGATGAGATGAGAATAGAAACCCCTTTAGACTTATTTTTAGCGTAAGCATGATAGGAATGAGGGAAACGCTTAGAGGAGAATTTAGGGGGAGCTGAGTGACAGAAATGAGTTTCTTGGCAGAAGAGAACATCGGCCTTCGCCTTGTAGGCATCGTGCAAAAGCTGATTTAGTTTATTAGGGGAGTTCAAACCTCTGCAATTTAGTGAATAAAATCGTAAAATTCTCGTGATCTCTGCGAAGGCCTTGCGTTTGAGCAGAGTGGCAAGAGCCAAGTCCATATACACTTCAAGATGTTGGTATTGCTTCGGCCAATTTTCCTTCTTCCGAGCAAGAGAAAGCAGCTTGTCTTTCGTCTGATAAAACACGAACCTGGCAAGGACATCCCTGGGAACGTTATCAGGGGCTGTTCTGGGTTTTGGAACCCTATGGATACGATCAATAGCCATTTCCAGTGCATGTAGATCTGGCAAGATCACCCGAAGTAACTCAGTGATATGGGCCTCCAAATCCCTAGGGAGTACAGTTTCCGGTATGCCCCTGAAGCGCAAATTATTTCTGCGGGACCTATCTTCTAGGTCAGTCACTTTATCCGACATGCGATCAAGGTCGGAGCGTGTTTTAGTATGGGAGTCTGCTAAGTCATTATGGGCATCGGCAAACTCACCCATTTTCTCCTCCATGTGCGCCGTGCGATCACCCAAGTCTCTGATCTCTTTCCTGAGATCATCAGATAGCTGCTTAATGCCGCTCTGCAGCGTGTGCTCCATATCCAGGAGCATTTCTTTTATCTGGGCCGCCGTGGCAGGTGCGTGCTCTGGAGGTTTAGCAGACATAGCAGACGGCGATGTAGACTTTTTGCTGCGCAGCGGTTCCAAGATGGCGCCGGGCCCTGCAGCCGCGTGTGGAGACTTGACTGCGGCTGGAGTAAAGAAAGCGGTAACTGCCTTCTGCTGCTGTTTTTGCGCCTGTCTGGTCCCCCTCATTGACATAGAGCCAAGCGATCGTGTTATACAGCTGTTGGGGGAATCAGAAAGCTATTTTTCCCTTATAACATTCTCCTCAAGGACGGAGCACTAGCAGTACGCGTCCATCCGGTTCAGCAGGCAAACTCCGCCCCCCCAACCAACCAAAATTAATTTTGATGCAAATCGGACACAATTACATGGAAGTCCACCCGGTTTCATTTCCAGTGAGTGAGGTCTACAGAAGTCACTCACCGACTGCAATAAATGCAATGAGAACATTCTTAAAGCGGAAGCTATTCATAAATGTTTATATGCCTCATGGTGCGCACATTGCCTTAACTTCAGATTCCATTGCCTATAAACAGTGCTCAATAATCTCTTGTCACATGACTCAGTGAAATTTGTGTTACAAAGAGTACATAATTCTATTTATATGTGTATAGTGTAGCAAAATGCCAATGACACTTATAGGAAAGGAAAGATAACCTGTTCAAAATTATAAGAATATCATGACCAAATATTTCATTTTATATGTACTGCTCCACATTGCTATAGTTAACCCTTCCTATATCACTGCCTGGGAGAGAGACCAGGGAAACAATAAATGAAGAGTTACAGTTATAACTTAAAATAACTTTAAATAATAAATACTTTTATAAAAGTTACCATTTAAGACCAGTTATGTTTTTCGTACAAGAGAAGAGTGTGGCAGGCTATAAACTTAAAAGAAAAAAAAAAGATTACATTTAGGAAATGGTTTTCATTTTTATTGCTAAGCTACTTTTAGGATTGATTTATTATGATTATCATTATTATGAAACTATTCCATTACAGTGATACGTTAAACTGAATGAGTCAGTTTGAATATTGGGACTACTAAAGTGTCTTGCTGTCTGGATTACTTCCAAGTGATTATTAAAGTATTATTAATTTAATTGCAGATTCAGGCCAAAACCATGAAGGGAAAGACTGTGTTAGGGGTTGCTGCTGGAAGGTTTCACACAGTTCTGTGGACTAAAGATGCTGTTTATACAGTGGGATTGAATGGTGGCCAGTTAGGTACCGTATATACTCGTGTATAAGCCGACCCGTGTATAAGCCGAGGTACCTAATTTTACCTACAAAAACTGGGAAAACTTATTGACTCGCGTATAAGCCTAGGGTGAGAAATAAAGCTAAAGACTCTCTGTGTCTCACTTCTGTGTGCTGTGCTCACTGAAACAACACTTCAGTGACAGCTCTCAGAGTCACGTGACTCCCCTCCCCCTCCTCACCTGCAGGTCCTGTACAGAGATCTCCATGTTAGTGAGGTACAGGTAAGGGACTCCACTGCCGGCTCCCTTAAGTATGCTTAAAGCGATTCTGACACGTTCCTATAAAAATCATAGGAACGTGTCAGTATGAAGAAAATGCTGCACATAAAATATTTCCTGCAAAGGTCCCCCCCCCGCAAATCCGCCCCCAGCCCTGCGCACCTTTCTCAGCCGAATCGGTTCCTGCACTGACTGATCTTCCAGGTTGCTTCACTGACGCAGGGCTGGGGGCGTGTCAGTATGAAGAAAATGCTGCACATAAAATATTTCCTGATATATTTTTCTGACTTTTTTCTCAGAATCACTTATTTCTCCGTGTTTTTGCCCCAAAACCCTGAATTTATCGGATTACCCAGAGCAAAGCTATCTTCCAATTGGGATATGGATCGCTCCGCCCCCAGCCCTGCGTCAGTGAAGCAACCCGGAAGATCAGTCAGTGCAGGAACCGATTCGGCTGAGAAAGGTGCGCAGGGCTGGGGGTGGATTTGCGGGGGGGGCCTTTGCAGGAAATATTTTATGTGCAGCATTTCTTCATACTGACACGTTCCTATGATTTTTATAGGAACGTGTCAGAATCGCGTTTTTTTAACTGACCCGCGTATAAGCCGAGGCAGCGTTTTTCAGCTTGTTTTGGGTGCTGAAAAACTCGGCTTATACGCGAGTATATACGGTAAATATGTTATTTTACAGGTTTTTATACTATGTCACAATGTTAAAATCGATTTGGTATTTGATATGCGCTACATTTTGCTTTAATTAACTGTTTAAATATAAAACACTGTTCTGTTTATAAAGCAACCCAAGTTTCAAAAGAACAGTTCATTTTGTGACTGCGCTCTTAAGGTCTTTGCATTTATTAGACTACTGCTGTCCTGCTATTTCCAAGTGATGCAACTGTTTTTCATATTTGTTTGAACCTGGAGGCCATAAAAATCATTTGGTAGGGTCATCTTGAGTCTGCTAGTCTCCAAGACAACAGTCCTGGTTTAGGCTAGTGTAACAGATTTGGCTCCCTAAATACCCCCACAACGTTAATGGGGTTATTTACTAAACCTCAAATTTATCTGGTCGGGCTTTCTGGGGCAAAAACGCAACTTTTTCAAGATTTATTTTACCCCTATGCTGTAAAAAGACAGAATCTGAAAATCTGCTATCTCAGACCTGTTGATGTCCTGTATAAGTTGATGGGAAATGTCCATATCCCAATTGGAAGATGGCTTTGCTCTGGGTAATCCGATAAATTCAGGGTTTTGGGGAAAAAACACGGAGAAATAAGTGATTCTGAGAAAAAAGTCAGAAAAATAATCCTATCATTCAGGGTTTTGTGCGATTTTATTTTGTTTTTTACCGATTTGTTTTATTCCAGTTATTTTATTCATAAATAAGGCAAAATTGAGGATGGGAGTTTGGACAAGCTTTTTTTATTTAAATTATGATATATATTCGGATTTTAGTTAATAACCCCCAAAACTTCCAATATTATTCAAGATGAATAACATGTTTAAATGGACATTTAAAGTAAATGTAAAGTGTATAAAGTAGGTATTAAAAAATACCTTTTCTTTCCCCCAACCTAACTAACTAATATCTCTGTCATACATACCGTATGCATTTATTTTATTAAACAGTGAACTTTGGTGCTCATGCTGAGATTTTTAATTTCTTGCTTTGCAGGATACTTGCAAGATCCTAATGGAGAAAAATTTGTAAGTTGTCCTCGCCAAGTATCCGCACTTCATCATAAAGATATAAACATAACTCTTGTGTCAGCAAGGGATGGCGCTACAGTTTGTGTCAGTGAAAGGGGAGATATTTACCTTCTGTCCGAGTATCAGTGCAAAAAGCTTGCATCAAAGTAAGACATTCTTGCCTATTTTTATATATATTTTTTCTACATGAAAAGTTTGTTTAGATTGTTACATGACCCAAACTGTGTCTTATATATTTTGTCTTGCAGACAGCTAAACCTGAAGAAAGTTCTTGTTTCAGGGGGCTTTTTGGAACATAAGGCAGCTCCTGAGCATCTTAAAGAGAATGGTGGCCAGCCTGCAAGTGTTTTTGCTTTGGATCAAGCTGGAAGGGTATGAGATTATTACTTTTTAGTGTTTGAGTGTTTTTTTATGATAGTTAAAGGGGCTGTTCGCCTTTTAAATTGACTTTAAGCATGACCTAGACATCAATATGGAGACAATTGCGTGCAACTCTTTTTCTTGCCTATGATGGATTATTTAAGAAAACGCATCAAAATATTTCCATGTACATGTTTTTCTCAGCGGGAAAGAACACATAGAGACTGACGTGTTAACAAAATCAATAAAACGCACATTTGCATATCAATCATTAAACATCTCAATAATATAAATATCTCATATTGAGATGTTTAATGATTGATATGCAAATGTGAGTCGCGTTTTAGTGATGTTGTTAACACGTCAGTCTCTGTTCTTTCCTGCCTTGTTTGGGTATTTATGGCATTTTTACAAACAATCAAACACTTTGAGAAAGGCCTCGGAGGAGGCCGATACGTTAGTCTCGTATGTAACAATAAAACTTTTTTACTTTCTACATAAGACCTGAGAGTGTGGACCGTTCTTGCTGACTACATATTGTAATTTTGGATACTGCACCCAGGCAAGCTGAAATATATTTTCGAGAGTGCTGGCTATTTTGTGGAATAGATAGATAGATAGATAGATAGATAGATAGATATGTGTGTTGGAACTATACAATTGTCACTGGTGTGACCTTTTTTCTGAAAAAACATGCACATGGAAATATTTTTACGCGTTTTTCTTAAATAAGCCATCATAGGCAAGAAAAAGAGTTGCACGCAATTGTCTCCATATTGATGTCTAGGTCATGCTGAAAGTTAATTTAAAAGGCGAACAGCCCCTTTAACTATCATAAAGACTGTCAGTCTCTGTTCTTTCCTGCCTTGTTTGGGTATTTATGGCATTTTTACAAACAATCAAACACTTTGAGAAAGGCCTCGGAGGAGGCCGATACGTTAGTCTCGTATGTAACAATAAAACTTTTTTACTTTCTACATAAGACCTGAGAGTGTGGACCGTTCTTGCTGACTATATATATATATATATATATATATATATATATATATATATATATATATATATATATATATATATATATATATATATATATATATATATATATATAGTTGAAAGAAGACCATATCTAAATATACCATGTAAATCAATCAAATAACTCAACAAAAGCTGGAAATCACAGGTGGTTTATTATATATATCCGAAGAATTCAATTGTGAAGGAACTCGAAATGGTATTAGTAAATGATACATTTAGTTTTATTCTCTAACTTTTATTATCCATTTTCATAGGTTTTTTGCTGGAAGTCACCTGGCAGTTCACTGAAACAGTGCTGGTGGGTTTATGGTCGCCAATTATTTATGTCTGATGTTGCTTTAAATAAGAATGAAATCATGTTTGTAACACAAGATGGGGAAGGGTTTACTGGAAAGTGGATGCTGGAAAAGAAAAAGAAAGGTAAATAAAATTAAGAGACAGAGAGGACTGATGGAACACAGACTATGGCTCCCCAATTTTATCAAATAAAAAGGGGGACCTGGGGATTAGGGAAAAATATGAAGCACATAAAGCATTTCTCTGAACTTTTTATAGCCCATGTCCACTTTTTAAAGAATTGGATTTCTAATGGAATATACATTTCTGATGTTATACTACAGATGCATCCTAAGTTTATAAATAATTGTAATTTATAAAATCTTGTTTTGTATCACTAGATGCTAGTGGGAGGCTTTTCCAGAGGCATGCCATCTCCACTGGCTGGGGTAACCCAAATATACTTAACTGAAATAAAAATGGTGGTTGGTTTGTAGTAAATAATTATCTCCCACCTCCCCCCCCCCCAGCTGCTACCCTGGGCAAATACCCCTAACTTTTTACTTACCCCTCGGTGCAGATTCAGGCATAGAGTTTACGGCAGCCATCTTTCGGGTCTTCAGTATTCTGACAATGAGACTGGCGTAGTGGCGCATGCGCAGTTGGAGCAATTTCCCAGCTTGCGACAACTGTGCGCCAAAATTTACAGAAATTGCAGAAGTGTCAGAAGAAGACACGAAGACCTGGAAGATGGCTGTCGTGAACTCTGATCCCTGAATCTGCACCAAGGGGGTAAGTAAAAAGTTAGGGGCATTTGCCTGGGGTAACAGCTAGGCTGTGGGGTCTATGTAGGGTAGGGTTATTGTTTTAATAAAGGGTTTGTTTCTCCTTTAAAAGTTAGCTTGTCTCTGTACCAGTGCATGATAAAGGATTCTTTAAAATGGGGCATAGGGCACAACCTTCCAAAATGTGCTTTAGCAATATATTCCTGTTTTAAGCAACCCTTTCCTTCATCTATAGCTTACTGAGGGACTGCTTAAAATTTGCAATAGCTAGGAGGAGTATGTTCTACAGTTGCACCTTCACTCCACAAGTTTTTTCAACATTGTGTCAAATGTTGTAATATGTAAAATCATGGAAATGCAATTATATTGTGCATTATATTGTACAATATTTATTGTTGGGACCACAAAAACAGTGTAAAATGCAGGAAAACCTAGCTGAGGTTTCCCTGTACATCTTTAAATATGTGTTGCTGAGTGACATGCAATGTTTCTGTACACCCCTAGTATAAGAAAACAAAGACACTGATTCCTCACTCTTTATTTTATTGAAGTATTGTTTTCCGTGTGTATTTAGTAAGTACAGGTATGGGATCCATTATCCGGAAACCGTTATCCAGAAAGTTCCAAATTACGGAAAGGCCGTCTCCCATAGACTACATTATAATCAAATAATCCAAATTTTACTAAATTATTTCCTTTTTCTCTGTAATAATAAAACAATACCTTGTACTTGATCCCAACTAAGATATACTCAATCCTTATTGGAAGCAAAACCAGCTTATTGGGTGTATTTAATGTTTACATGGGAAGATCCAAATTACGGAAAGACCCATTATCCGGAAAGCCCCAGGTCCCAAGCATTCTGGATAATAGGTCCCATACCTGTAGTACAATTTCAGCCATCACAAAGTTAGTTTATGCAATAAAGATAGATGATTATGACACTAATTTGCTTTAAGCATTTCATTTTGTAAAATAATTGATTTTATCATTGCCGTTTTGCATCAAAGGGGTGGTTCACCTGTAAGTTAACTTTTAGCATGTTATTGAAAGGCCAATTCTAAGCAACTTTTCAATTGGTCTTCATTATTTTATTTTTTTTTATAGTTTTTTTCATTTTGAATTATTTGCCTTTTTCTTCTGACTCTTTCTAGCTTTCAAATGGGAGTCACTGACCCACCTAAATAATAAATGCGCTGTAAGGCTACAAATGTATTGTTACTGCTACTTTTTATTATCCCTCTTTCTATTCCGGCCCTATTCATATTGCAGCAATGCATGGTTGTTAGCGTAATTTGCATGTTAGCAATCAGATTGCTGCAATTGTAAACTAGACAGCCACTGAATAAAAATCGAAATAACTCAAAAGCCACAAATAATAAAAAAATTAAAACCAATTGCAAAATGTCATAGAATATTACTCTTTTCGTCTTACTAAATGTTAATTTAACAGTGAACAACCCCTTTCACAGAAAAAAAAGGCTTCATGTGTATAGCATATTCCCTTTGAACCAATTAACACATAACTGCTTTTTGCTTTGTAGAGCTGCAGGTTCTCTAAGGTAATGCAGTTTTTCCTACAGTTTGTTGCCAACAACTGGTTGTGTAGAGTCAAGGAAATGCCCTGCGTGTATCAACAGTAATTTCATGCAGCTGGTGTCTTTAAATAGGTGTGACGCTATTAGTAGCTTAATGTTAAAGGATTTCCATCATTAGCATGTTATGTAATTCTATATTTAGTAACAATTTGTACTGTTACGTGAAGTTTCTGTTCATTTTGAGAAACATATTCTGTTCCTTAGCAGCTGTCATTCTGGGTGGCAGCTTTGTGAAGGGGGTGTGCCATCTTGAACAGGAGAAATGGGCATTTATCTAATGGAAACTATCTGTGAGAGAGTTATATGCACGGGATTGGCTTTTTACTAGGTACAGCAGCCAGCATTAGCTTTCGAGGCTTAATCATGGGAGTTGTAGATCAATGATATTTGTCTGTAGTTCAGTGATATTTGTCTAACCATATCTCGAAGGCCTATACTCTCTTGTTGTTTGTAATGCCGAATGTTGGAGTATCTGGTGGATGATTGAGTGTTGTAAACTGTCCCACAGATTTCTATTAACCCCAAGTCTTGATTAGGGTGACAGTGGTTCAGATATTTCAATTCAAAATCGGGAGTCCATATAGTTAATCAGCCAGGCCCAAGGGACTCGCCCCAGTTCAGAAAGGCATTCAACTACAAAAAAGTTTATATCAAAAACGATATAAGTCCCAAGGCCTCTTCAAGTAAAAAATATTAATTTATTGTTATTCATATTAAAACAGTAGCTAGTACATACTACCCCACATACCCCACCTTACGCGTTTTGCACCCTCCGGCGCTTAGTCATAGGTGTATCCTATGACTAAGCGCCGGAGGGTGCGAAACGCGGGGTATGTGGGGTAGTATGTACTAGCTACTGTTTTAATATGAATAACAATAAATTAATATTTTTTACTTGAAGAGGCCTTGGGACTTATATCGTTTTTGATATAAACTTTTTTGTGACAGTGGTTCAGGCCTACAATATTCTGAAACAAATTCATTTCCACACCTAAATGGTAATAGGAAATAAGGTCTCAAAACTTCTGGAGTTTCTGCTGCTTAAAGGGATTGTTTACCTTCGTAGAGTTAACTTTTAGTATGATGCAGATAGTGATGTTCTTAGACAATTTGCTCTCCAGTTTGCAGTTTTGGCTATCTGGTTGCTATGGTCCAATTACCCTAACAACCATGCATTCATTTGGTGAAGAGACTGGAATAGGAGAGGTCCTGATTAGAAACGGGAGTAATAAAAAGTAACGGTAGAAATACATTTGTAGCCTTACAGAGCATTTGTTTTTAGATGAGGACAGTAACCCCCCGTTTTGAAAGCTGGAAAAAATCATTAGAAAAAGGCAAATCATTCAAAAGCTATAAATAAATAATGTAGTCCAATTGAAAAGTTTTTTTTAGAATTGGACATACTAAAAGTTAACTGTTAAGGAGGATTTTGTTAATTTACCTTTCTTTTGCTGAAATAACTTGTATTTTTAATGGCACACCTTGACTTTGTAGTGTTCTACATAATATATTTGTGATACACATTCTTCTTGTGATATTTGTATCCAATTCACATTGAAAGAAAGTGAAATACAATACCATATAAATGAATGTGAATTATTTCACAATGTCTTGCCCAGGCACTGTTTTACAACTTTGAATAACTTTAAAAGTCTATGGAGTTTGTGGGGAAATTCTGAACTAGCATAATATCTAGTGATCAAAAACAATCCCTTTAGAATATGTAGAGCAGTTTTGAATCCCCTATTAACAAGTAGAAATGTCTCAAGGTGTGTATAGGTTTTTTCCTTCTTATTAAGGTGAGAGCTGTGAAGCTTCTCTCCTTGAAGTGGTTGTACCGGCAGATTCATTAGATAGAGTAAAGATAGAGTTGGTTGCCTTTTTTGCAAGAGAGAAAATACAAGTATGCTGAAATTAACACATCTCTTTCCCTGCCGGTGGATTCCCAGGTTAAGGATGGTTTAGGAAAAGTGTGTTGCTAGGCAATGCCTTTTCCCCCATAGTGTCACTTTAAACCTGTTACTTTGCATAAAATGTGGCACATGTATCGTTGGCAGGCAAAGGGTTAATACAAGTTGATCCAGGTATTGGTTTTACCTCTGTGAAGCAAATTGGGGATGGTTCCTGACTGTTTTTTTTTTTTAACCTTCTCTGAATCATTATGGATAGCAAGGTTTCACATAGGTTGAACTTGATGGCCTAATGTCTTTTTTTCTTTTTCTTTTTTATCTTTACTGTATCTACAGTTAAATTGTGCAGCAGTGGAATAAGAGTTTGGCTAACAGCCTGCCAAACTGTGAGTCAGAAAGAAATTCATATGGTATCAACACAAAACAGTTTGAGATACGTGTTAGGTGATAATCAAAAAATATGTACATATCAACTGTGTGTACTGTATGTATCTATATAAGACATTGGGGGCAATCCCTGCAACAAATCAATATATAGAATTACAAAGATACATATACATAAAACACGGGAGGCACATTTATCAAGGGTGGAATATTGAATTCATGTGAGTTTTTCAAAACTCCCATAAACTCCCATAAATTAGAAATTCGAGTAGTCGAAATTGATTTCTAAAAATCGAATTAATAAAACTGGGATAAATTTAAACGATTTAAAAACAATAATCGAATTTGATTAAACTCAATTAGAGTTTTTTTTCTCCGAAAAGGCTGCAAACATCTCCAAATTGACCCTGGACCTCTTCCATTGACTTTAACAGTAATTCGGCAGGTTTTAGGTGACTAATAGTCGAATTTGAATTCTTAAAGGGCCAGAGTTTGATATCTCTAAATTTCCAATTTTTTAAAAAAAATGTAATCGAGTTTGGATAATTCCCTAGTTGAATTTGACAGTATAGACAATAAATCTGCCTCGTAGCGTTACATAGTACCGCATTTGTTATAAGAATCACGTGTGACAACTTACAATCTATATTTTTTACTGTATTTCAGTGTTAAATGTAATGTAAACCTTTAATTTAGAAATTGGTTCAGTCTTCTTGGGGCAAAATTGCTACCACTAATTTGAGGGTTCCTGTGAGTTGATTAGTTTGTCGCTGGCTTGTAGGAAATGTACCTATTCTTTATATACATTTTTATCATATTGAGGCATTATGGTTTAGATCATACAGATCACACTTTCATTTGTTTTGTGTGTTCAAGAGGTGTTCATTTTGCTCTAAATGAAATACCGCAATCAGCCTGGGTACTAAAGCAGGGTACCTCTTGGAACTCCAGCATGGTCAGGGATCTTTAGTCTTTCTGCCCAACACTTAAACACTTTGTGGGTATTCCACAGATACCCAATTCAGGACTCTAGGGGTGAAGCTTGATTTTGGATTATTTATAACTTAATTTAATCTCAACTTCAGATTTCCTAAATAAGCTTCCAGGACAGTAGTACCGTTGGTATAAATGTTACTGAAACTGAGCAGCGATATAAACATGAACATATTCTTTTTTACGAAGGATATTCTGTAAGAAAGATATTGTGTAAGAAGAATATGCTAACTAACATCACCACCCATAGTATCGGGTAAAAATTCATACTTATTTGAACATAAACATATTAAATCAACTTTGTGTCATGCTCTTATTCATAAGCATAGCACACTGATTCATTCCTTACGGTTTTAATGGGAGAAATTGCTGTTTAGCAAAATCCTCTTAGTCCTGGTATTCAGTGTTAATCCACCTTAGTTGTGTGTAAATAGTTAAATCATCACAAGCTGGCTGTTTCTTAGTAATGTATATTTCATAAGAAGCCTACTTTGAAAATGCTGTAATTTTTTCTAAAGCACTAAAAATGTGTTTAGTATTTAGTTCTGTAATAAATAGGTGATATACACAGCTTCCCTAACTCCAATTGTGGTCTCTTGTTCTCTCTGGCCTTTGCTACACAGGACTGTCATAGGAGTGTCTGTCCCTATGGTAGATGTGCTTGTGTGCCATTTAACAACTGCAACTCCCTTAACCATTTAAGTACAGGTATGAGACCTGTTATCCAGAATTCTCGGGACCTGGGATTTTCCCTATAACGGATCTTTCCATAACTTGGATCTTCATACCTTAAGTCTATCTGAAAATCATGTAAACATTAAATACCCCCAATAGGCTGGTTTTGCTTCCAATAATGATTCATTGTATCTTAGTTTGGATTACGTACAAGCTACTGTTTTATTATTACAGAGAAAAATGAAATAATTAAAAAAATTAATCAATTGGATAAAATGGAGTCACACTCTCTGTGCAATATCTTGATTGTGTGATTACATTTAAATGTGAGGTTTTTTTTACCACACACTAGAGCAGTGAATGTAATAAAATAATGGCTTTTAACAATTATGTTAATTTTTTTTTTTGCAGTATACTCTTGTATATAAGCTGTGTTTCTCTTTTTTTGTTCTTTACCCAGATATATTTGCAATCATGGAGATCTGAAAGGACAGAAGTTTGAGTGGAGGGCTGTCCCTCCCTCTACATCCTTCTATATATTGCTGCTGGACTTATGCCTTTAACATAACAAGAATATATTGCACAAACATTTACTTATAAACTCGTGGAGGTGGGTTGTAAGGGATTTATTTTCTAATATTATGATTAAGTGTATTGAAGTGCCAAATCTATTCATATAGCACAAAAACCTATAATGGATATCATGGTATGAGTTTTCTGTGGTATGCGGGCTGTTTTTTGGAATCCACATCCACTGTAGTGACATTTGCCAAGAAGAATTGTCAGCTTGAAAAGAAATGGAAAGAGTATGGCCCGAGTGCACTACACGTAGTCGCTCTCTCCAGCATGCTTTGGATGTTATTTCTGTGGTGACTAGAGCAAGTGAGCAACACATAAAGGTCTTCCTTTCTTCTTATTGCTGTAATGCTATTACACTCAAAGATGACTTTGGGCGGAATGCTACTCATATTGCGGCATCCTGTGGGAAGAAAAATGTACTTGATTGGTTAATTACAGGAAAAGGTGTTGACTTGACAAAGAATCAGGATGGACAGCATTACACAGAAGCATTTTCTATGGACATATCGATTGTACATTATCCCTTTTAAAGGTGAGTAATATTAGACACATGGAACTTTTTCTGTTCTAATTAAAGAAACAGTAACATCAAAAAATGTGTTTTAAAGTAATACAAATATAATGCAGTGTTGCCCCGCAGTAGTAAAACTGTTGTGTTTGCTTCAGAAACACTACTATTGTTTATATAAATAAGATGCTGTGAAGCAATGGGGGGCAGTCATTCATAGAACAAAAGGCTCAGGTTACACAGCAGGTAGCAGATAACACAATTATGTTCTACCACCATTATCTGTTATCCACTATTTAACCTGTCCCATATAGCCTTTTTTCAATTTCTGCCATTGGTACACAGCAGTATTTTTATATGAACTATAGTAGTGTTTATGAAGCAAACAGAACAGTTTTACCAGTGCATTACAGTATATTATGATTACTTTAAAACGCTTTCATTTTTTGATGTTACTGTTCCTTTAAACGGTTTAGCAAATCAGGTTTAATGAAATTCACTATAGCATACATAGGTTGGTAAAGTCTGGGTCACTAGCATTTTGAAGCCTTGCCCCTGCAGAGCAGGTAAACCCAAGTTTTTTTGCTGTTGTATATATTCTGACTTGTATTAACTTCAACTTGAATAAACAGGCCATCAGGATTTGCATGGCACTTCAGTTTTATAGGTGGGAAAGATTAATATTTTAACCTAGGCAGTTTTCAAATAGTGGAGACTTACATTAGACTGTATATAAAAGAATTAAAGTTATGAAGAGCAAAGTGAACATTTGAAAATGTATCATTAATAGCATTTAATAGCCCACAGTAAGGTATTAAATATGCCAATTTGTTAGTTCCACATTCAGCACCTTCATTGCAGGTATAAACACCATGTGTATAAAAGTAATTCCTGTTTGACAGCAACTTGCATTGCATTATAAATACTGTGTATATTTCCAAATACTTTTTTTTAAAAAAAATATCAATCTATGAATGTCAGAATGTTACATGTTTCTTGTATAAAAACAAATTTGGTTTTAAGTGTCGCTTTTCTTTATTCTCATAGCAAATTTGGTTTTAAGTGTCGCTTTTCTTTATTCTCATAGCATGGCAGTAACCTTTACATTCAAGATAAAGATGGATATACTCCGTTGGATCTGGTAATGAAAGACAGACCTCCCCACATTGTTTTCAAAACTAGTGGTACGATTTATAATTTTTCTACTTTCTTGCCCTAACCTCCAAGTTTAAAAACAGAATATTATTCACTTATTGATGTACTCAGTACAACTTTCAGTAGGTAGCTGGATGTAAACACTAGTGTGCCTTGTGCTTGTATAATTAATAATCCAATCATTACATGTTCACCGCACCCCTACACAAGTTACATTGCTTTCCTTTTGAGTTTTCTAAACATACTTTGCCAGATACCTCAAAGGTATTCCCCAAATAAAACAATGATAGTGTAGTACTTCCAAGCACTCCTTATATTACAAAAATATCAAGTTTGATATTCACATTAAACTGGGACACCTGGATGGTCCTACCGGTGCAACACACTTTTATTGTACCAGAAATCAACGGTGACTTGAATTATAGTGAATATGCAAGGAGCTTGTCAGGCGTTAGTTACCTAGAAATGCAGACTACTGCATCTCACTGTAACTATTGCTTGCTGGCAGGCCATCACATTTTAATACAATATAGGTGCTTTCAGGCACTTTGCCACCATCTTCTTGGCACAAACAGTTATGTGTGCAATTACCCTAAATCTTCCTGCATACGCAAGGGTCGGAAACTGCTGAGGGACACCTGGGAGAGTTTAGAAACATGGCAGTGCATTTTTTTTTTACGAATACCCCTTCACTGATCACGTTTCTTACTTTTACTTATTTTAGTAAATCGATTTTTGCAAAAAAAGAGTCTGATCGAAGATAACTGCAGGTCTAGGCTCCAGAGTTTAACTCCCTATGCAGGAGGCTTCTGTAATCTGTTGTCTGCTGAATAGTTTTAATAACATGTGGGTTTGTTGGATGTTGCTCCACTCCTCCCCTGCTCAGCAGATTGACATAACAGCAGGGGAAGAGGAAACCCTGTGCAGGGAAAGCTTGTTTTTTGCAGAAGTATCCTTCATAGGGAATAAACCAATATGCCATCAGCCCTACAGTGAAGCACAATTGCTACAGGAACAACCTTGAGGTTGAAAAAGTTTAGAAAGTCTTTGTATCCCTTGTTATAGTGAATATGTAACCTGCTGAGAAACCATTTATCATCTTAATGCATATGCCTCAAGTATCTTGCATTTATAGATAAGAAGAGCTGCTTCAGATATGTTACATAGACAGCCACTGTATGGAGATGACATGGTGAGCTAGTTTACTGTGAAAGTAAGTAACAAACCATACACAAACACATCAATACCAGTTAGTGGTTTTAAGACAAAATAGAAATCCCCCTTTGGATATGGGTTGACCCGGAAGCAATCAGTAGAGGAAAAGCATCCAACCGCAGGATCCAGACACTGGCAAGTAATTGTACAGTACACTGGTAAAGAGCCAACTCTCCATCTTTCCTGTGTACCTCTGACAGTTCAGCTATCAATATGTTGGCCATATTCTTGGGGGTATATTTCAGGCCATGTACTATGAAATAATAGGTGCGCCTGCCTGCACATTCGTGTGACATTCCTCTTTAACCAGAAAATTATTCTACCCTCATTCTGCCTTTACCCCAGCTGTAAGTAGAAGTCTACCAATATCCTGTAAGAAATTTGATGTAGTCAATTCCTCTTTTTGATCAATTGCCTTTTTCAGTTGTGATTATCTGAGTTGTTTTTGTAATTGAGACTGAGGGGTGGCTGGGAGGGGTAGAGCCAATAAAGTAAAAACAAAACCTGTACACTCTGCCAGTTTTTTTGCTCATTGGTAGTTCCTGGGTCCTCCAATTGTCTGAAGAAAAAAAAGATTTTACAGTAAGAACAAAATCTCATTTTATAATTGTCTTTCCTAAGGTATCTAAAATCATTATTCTTTTCTTATTCCTTTTGTTTAAGATCCCACTGAGCTTTATACATGGGGGGACAATGTCAATTTCACTTTGGGACATGGTACTCAACAAAGCAAGCACCATCCCGAGCTAGTGGAAATGTTTCCTCGTTCTGGAGTGTATATCAAGCAGGTAATGCTGGTCAAACACATGCTATCAGTATGTGTGTTTGTGTAAATGATTTTAGTTTTTACTAAAGGTTTAGTATACCCTGTTTTCATCATTAATAACCAGGATAGGGCTTTTGCTGACCATGATTTTTACCTGTTATAATTTGTAAATATATACGAGTTTTGTTATTTCTTGCGCTAAGTAGTGTAAAATCTGAAATAGATAGTAAAGTAGCTTCCTGACTCATAGGGGTACATACAAATCAGCGGTCCACTAGAAAGCTCTGTGTATTAGTGATGAGCAGCTCAGGAAAATCTCTGTACCCCAACAATAACTGCAAAATGTTGCCATTGTAGCCATTTACCCACGCTCAACCCGTACTTTGTATGCTATGTCTGTGCCCACCTCTGTTTAAAAGACAGGGAATCTTCATGAGCAAAGGACATACAGTGTGTACTTTCCCAGTCTGACCCGCAACCAACCCTAACCCGCAATGGTTGGCAAAATTTCACCTAAACCTGCCCATCCAGTGGTCAGTCTGCACATTACTACTGTGTATAAGCAAAACTCCTCCATCCCCCAGCTGCAGCTTGTTCATACACAGCCAGATATGCTCATTTGGCCATCTGCATGCTGGGCCAACTCGGGCTAATCATACACTGAGGGCCTACCTCCATCATCTGAGAACTTCATCAACACCTGCCAAAATGAAATCTGGCTGATTTTCAGACTGATCTCTTTTGGACAGATCTGCTGTTGGACCAATACACAGGCCAATAAGCTGACTTATTCTAGAGGGACCGAATCAGCAGATGTTATTTTCTTAGTGTGTTGTTATTTATTTTTGCATATAAAAATGCAAACAAAACTAGAGCAGCATAACCAAAGATATAAACATATGTGTGGAACCGAGTAAGTTCTGAAATGGTGTGATACAAAGACATTTGGGCTTAATGGCATTTACGTATGTCCAACCTCCCTTGGTCTCTATTAGTAGCTTTCTCTCAAACATTTTGTTTGTTGACTAAGTGCTTCCTACTATTGCTCTGCCATGTACGAGTTGGCAATTTTTGTCGGCCCTTCTATGGGCAGCATTAGGCTGTGTAATAAGAGAAGCGCTCTATGTAGAGGTTTCTCAGTGGACTCTTGATTTGATTGTGCTTTTGCTAGTAAAATGTGACTTAATTTTCACTATCCAATTTTGATTTGTTGAGTGCAAGAAATAACAAAAACCATTAATATTTCTTAATTAAAGAAACAGGCAAAAGCATGTTTAGCAAGAGCCATATTAAAACTAGGTGCTGTACTGTGCCTTAAATAAGTTTGCACTCCACTTGAATTCACCATTTTGTCTGCCCATTCATTTTTTTTTTTACTTATTCAAAAGGGGGCTGTGTTTTGGTAGTAGCAAGGCCCTATCAGAGCCAACTGTACCTTAGAAAGGGAAATCTCACTGGTACTTAAAGATCAGCTCTTGCTATAGACCTCAGTAATGTTTCCTAAGGGCCTAGCAAAGATTGCTTAGGAAACATGTACAGTTTTCTCATGGGAATGATTCCCTTGCACATCCATTAAGTTGTAGTAACTGCTGGACACTTTCTGCCTTTTGTCCTGTCCCTGGTGCAAAATTGTAGCCCATAAACAAGTCAATTGTGTTCTTTCAATGTCAGTGGTTTGCATTTTAATTCATAATTACAACCAGTATGCTTGATGTTTTACTTATAGGGATGCACCGAATCCAGCATTCGGTTCAGCCAGGATTTGGCCTTTTTCAGCAGGATTCGGATTTGGCGAATCCTTCTGCCTGGCCTAACCGAATCCTAACTTGCATATGCAAATTAGGGGCTGGGAGGGAAATTGTTTTGTCACAAAACAAGAAAGTAAACAATGTTTTCCCCTTCCCACCACTAATTTGTATGCAAATTAGGATTCGGTCCGCTATTCGTCCGAATCTTTCTCAAAGGATTCGGGGGTTTGGTCGAATCCAAAATAGTGGATTTGGTGCATCCCTAATTACTTATAAGCCATTGTTACTTGATAATGATGTTAAGACGCCTTTAAGAATTGGGGCTGCACCAGACATCTTAAATACTGAAATTATTCAACGTGCTGTAAATCTGAAATAAAAATGAGAAAATGTTAAATAGGTTTAGATAATTCCAAAAGCATATTAAACTGTTTAGATTAATTCAGCCCCAGTTCTGCACAGAATTAATCGGAAAATGCTAAATTTTAATTGGAAATTATGGAATTTTATTATGATCCAACATAGTGATATCGGTGATATTTTGCTAAAATATAATTCGCAAAGTTTTTATAAATAGGCAAAATGTCATATGAAAACAATATATTTTTGTCGAAGAAAATGAAATTGGACAAACCACTTCAACCAGTTAAACTGCTACCCCTAGTTAGAAATATGCCTTCTGTTATGTTTTTGGTGTTTATTTTTGTGACATTCCTTCTTTTCAGATGGTACTTTGCAAATTTCATTCAGTCTTCCTGTCTCAGAAAGGACAAGTTTACACATGCGGACATGGACAAGGAGGTCGTCTTGGACATGGAGATGAATTTACATGCTTGGTATGCTGACTTTATCATTATTACCAGATTAGAAGAGTTTATAGTATATTGTTGGTAATGCTCCACAATGTTTGTGATATTTACCTACTTCATCTGCTCTAGTAATGTACTGTAAGTAGTTGAGTACTTTTCTCTTGTTTAAGTGTATAAGTGCATTGGGCTTCTCTAAATGTATCCTCCCAGTGCTTCTCTTAATGCACCCTCCCAGTGCCTTCATCACCTGGGTTTTCTCCATCAGTGCATCACTTCCATCCTTTGCTCTTTATGAATGTGTAATAGCTGTCAATCGTACAGGCCAGATGCTGTCCTGCACATGTGCTTGATGTCAAGGGCAGAATAAAGGTTGCAAGCTTGTAAGTTCAGTTAAATTTGTATTTTATCAAGTATGTATCGGACTGTTGTACATTAGAAAGGATAAAGTCCCTTGCACTATGAAGAATTCATAAACAAAAGGAAATTTCTGTCTTTTCATACAATTTTAAAAAACAGCACTTTCAAAGAAAAGTTCACTTCAAGTACCAGTATGGGATCCGTTATCAGGAAACCAGTTATCCAGTAAGCTCCAAATTACGGAATGGCCGGCTCCCATAGACTCCATTATAATGAAATAATCCAATTTTTTAAAAATGATTACAGTACCTTGTACTTGATCCCAACTAAGATATAATTAATCCTTATTGGAAGCAAAACCAGCCTTTTGGATTTATTTAATGTTTAAATGATTTTCTAGTAGATTTCTAGTTGATTCAAGGCATGAAGATCCTAATTATGGAAACTCCAGGTCCAGAGCATACCGGTATTTTAGTTTTTCCACTGGTATATTGATACAACGAAATCTAAACAGTCTGATGTCAAAGGGCTTGTCATAAAACTGTGGTGAGCAGTCTTCTATGTTCGCTCTGCTTCATCTTGGTCACACCAGCATGTTCATAGTCAAACTGGGCCAGGCAGCTCTAAGAAATTCCAGCCCAGGAGAAGTAATGACTTACATTTTCAGTCTGTGAATGAAAGTGCTGCAGAAGAGTAAAATATTTAAATATTTTTTACCTGCATCAACAGTATGGTCTACATAGAATTTCTGGACATAATGTATTTAGGGCAATGACACATGGTGCTATTTGTCGCTCAGCATTTTGTTACAGAAACTTCTTACCAGAAGATATTCTGCCATAGACAATGCTGGGAATTCACTCTGCCAAAACACTCAAATCGCGTTATCGCTCAAATAAGCATGCAAATGCATTTTTCACATAGGCAATTCTCAGTATTTCCTATGGCAGGGTATTTTCTTGCATTTAGCCGTAACAAAACACTGACAATATTGTGTTTCATTGCTCTTGAAGGATTTATTTTTATTTCAGGAATGATGTTTTTTTTTACAAGCTATGGCATGAAGTTGTTTTAGCCCTGCTTATTAGGGCTAGCTGAAAAACCTGCCACCACCTCCTTCAGTTCACTTAAAGGAATTCCTGTCCATTAGTGAAACATTGTGGACATAATGACTCTGAAGATTTTCATTCATCCAGGTCATGGTATATCTAGTATATGTAATTCTAAAACAACTAGCCTTGCTGAGTAATCATTGAAGACGTTTCACTACTCATCCGAGCAACTTCTTCTTCAACTGACTGGTGTTGGAAATCCTCGGCATATAAACTCTTCCACTAATCCAATCACGATGGCACATTGTAACTCTTCAGAGAGGGGGCCTTCGACACCACCTGTCTGCTACATACAATGCTGTTGTAACATCTGTACCCCGGCGGTTTCAGAACACTTCACACATCCATTCATGCAACTCTTACAAGTAGCACCTGTTCTAGGATACCTTGGTAAACCTATCACAGTAACCCCACAGAATCATTTTCAGATGTCACCTCTCTGAAGAGTCACAATGTGCCATTGTGATTGAATTAGTGGAATAGTTTATATGCCGGGAACTAGTCAGTTGAACTGAAGAAGCTGCTTGAATGAGTAGTGAAATGTCTTCAATGATTACTCAGCAAGTCCAGTTGTTTTAGTATTGTACTAGATATTGTGGACAGAAGCTGGGTCCGACATTAACACCAGTCCATAACAAGAAGCCGGGGAGAAGAGGTCTGCAAGGAGGCAGCTGGATAGTTTATTAAATTGATAGTGATGCTTTCTTGATAAATGTGGAACATTGTCACTATTCATTTAAAATTGCAGATGAATACATAGCTCCTTTAAAGAAACTCATGTAACAGGGCTGCAATATTCAAAGGTGGATTTTTGTTTTGGACAATTAAAGTATTGTATTCTTGTAATTTGGGTCCAATGAGATGTTTTTCTTTTTTTTCAATACAGTTCCATATTCAGTCTTATAAAAATATCCTTTAATTTTCTGCCGCATGTCTTATTAAAAGCTTCTGACATTATTGAAATGTGAAATTATAATATTTTTAGCCACAATATGTGTGTTTATTTTCAAGGTTCCTAGGCTGGTGGAAGGTCTTCGTGGTCATCCATGTACTCAGGTCGCTGGAGCAAAGGATCACACAGTAGTTCTAACGGAAGATGGATATGTTTACACATTTGGACTAAATACATTTCATCAACTTGGAATTCAGCCGCCCCCTCCAAATTCAAATGTTCCAAGGCAGGTATGTGAATATTGAATAGACGAGTAAGGTGAATGGTAATGTGAAATTAATACGTCTATAATGGTCTTATATATGCTACAACTTTCTTCCTAACCCAAATTATGAAGCATATATAACTTTGCATTCGTTTAGCATATTTTGTTAAAATGTTTGGCTGTAAATCCTCCTCCTAGAAATGAAATAAAATCCTTTGTGGAAACTTCTTTCTAAGCTTTTGAGCCAATACCTGTAGTAAATCCAAGAAAGTGTTACATTTGTCTAGAATTCCGAAAAAAATAAATCTATATGGAGATTGCATTACGTATGCAAGATTGTAGGGCTCATTTACATAAACTAGTGCAGTGAGCATGCAATTTTGAGCACAATCCCCATATTATTTTTCCTGGAACTTCAGCATCATTGCAGTCACAAAGGGGTCATGAGTCTGATGCAATTTTGCTGTTCCTGATGCAACTGCATATAATTAACCAAAATTAATTTTGATGCAAATCGGACACAAGTACATGGAAGTCCACCCGGTTTCATTTCCAGTGAGTGAGGTCTACAGAAGTCACTCACCGACTGCAACAAATGCAATGAGAACATTCTTAAAGCGGAAGCTATTCATAGATGATTATATGCCTCATGGTGCGCACATTGCCTATTGCCTGACTTCAGATTCTATTGCCTATAAATAGTGCTCAGTAATCTCTTGTCACATGACAAAGAGTACATAATGCTATTTATATGTGTATAGTGTAGCAAAATGCCAATGACACTTATAGGAAAGGAAAGCTAACCTGTTCAAAATTATAAGAATATCATGACCAAATATTTCATTTTATATGTACTGATCCACATTGCTATAGTTAACCCTTCCTATATTACTGCCTGGGAGAGAGAGACCAGGGAAACAATAAATAAAGAGCCACGGACCTCTATAGTTACAGTTATAACTTAAAATACTGCAATACTTTTATAAAAGTTACCATTTAAGACCAGTTATGTTTTTCGTACAAGAGAAGAGTGTGGCAGGCTACAAACTTAAAAGAAAAAAAAAGATTACATTTAGGAAATTCTTTTCATTTTAAATGTATTGCTAAGCTACTTTTAGGATTGATTTATTATAAAACTATTCCATTACAGTGATACGTTAACTGAATGAGTCAGTTTGAATATTGGGACTACTAAAGTGTCTTGCTGTCTGGATTACTTCCAAGTGATTATTAAAGTATTATTAATTTAATTGCAGATTCAGGCCAAAACCATGAAGGGAAAGACTGTGTTAGGGGTCGCTGCTGGAAGGTTTCCCACAGTTCTGTGGACTAAAGATGCTGTTTATACAGTGGGATTGAATGGTGGCCAGTTAGGTAAATATATTATTTACAGGTTTTTATACTATGTCACAATGTTAAAATCGATTTGGTATTTGATATGCGCTACATTTTGCTTTAATTAACTGTTTAAATATAAACACTGTTCTGTTTATAAAAAACCCCAAGTTTCAAAAGAACACTTCATTTTTTAACATAGTAAGTAAGGTTGAAAAAAGACACATGTCAATCGAGTTCATCCTTTTTTTTTTTATTAACTATCTGCCAGTTGATCCAGAGGAAGGAAAAAAAACCCATCTGAAGCCTCTCCAATTTGCCTTAGAGGGGGGAAAATTCCTTCCTTTCTCCAAAATGGCAATCGGACTAGTCCCTGGATCAACTTGTACTATGAGCTATCTCCCATAACCCTGTATTCCCTTACTTGCTAAAAAGCCATCCAACCCGTTCTTAAAGCTATCTAATGAATCAGCCTGTACAACTGATTCAGGGAGAGAATTCCACATCTTCACAGCTCTCACTGTAAAAAACCCCTTCCGAATATTTAGGCGGAACCTCTTTTCTTCTAATCGGATGGGTGACCTTGTGTCAGCTGGAAAGACCTACTGGTAAATAAAGCATTAGAGAGATTATTATATGATCCCCTTATATATTTATACATAGTCATCATATCACCCCCTTAAGCGCCTCTTTTCCAGCGTGAACATCCCCAATTTGGCCAGTCTTTCCTCATAGCTAAGATTTTCAATACCTTTTACCAGCTTAGTTGCCCTTCTCTGTACCCTCTCTAATACAATAATGTCCTGTTTGAGTGATGGAGACCAAAACTGTACGGCATATTCTAGATGGGGCCTTACAAGTGCTCTATACAGTGGAAGAATGACCCCCTCCTCCCGTGATTCTATGCCCCTTTTAATACAGCTCAAGACCTTATTTGCCCTTGATGCTGCCGACTAGCATTGCTTGCTACAGCCAAGTTTATCATCTACAAGGACTCCAAGGTCCTTTTCCAGAATGGATTTGCCTAGTGCAGTCCCATTAAGGGTATAAGTGGCTTGGGTATTTTTACATCCCAGGTGCATGACTTTACATTTATCAACATTGAATCTCATTTGCCACTTAGCTGCCCAGATTGCCAGTTTGTCAAGATCCTGTTGCAAGGATGCCACATCCTGGATGGAATTAATTGGGTTGGATAATTTTGTGTCATCTGCAAACACTGATACATTACTTACAACACCCTCCCCTAAGTCATTAATGAACAAGTTAAATAAAAGTGGACCCAATACTGAGCCCTGGGGGACCCCACTAAGAACCTTACTCCAAGTAGAGAATGTCCCATTAACAACCACCCTCTGTACCCGATCCTGTAGCCAGTTTCCTATCCACGTGCAAACGACTTCATTAAGCCCAACAGACCTTAGTTTAGAAAGCAGTCGTTTGTGGGGCACAGTATCAAACGCTTTGGCAAAATCCAAATAGATCACATCTACTGCCCCCCACTATCCAGAATCTTACTTACCACATCATAAAGTGCAATCAAATTCGTCTGACATGACCTATCCTTTATAAAGCCATGCTGATTGTTGCTCATAATGCCATTCATTAGGACAAAATTTTGAATGTGATCCCTTAACAAGCCTTCAAATAATTTTGCCCACCACAGATGTCAAGCTTACTGGCCTATAATTGCCAGGCTGAGATCGTAATCCCTTTTTAAATATTGGAATAACATCAGCTTTTCTCCAATCCATAGGCACCATACCAGATGACAGTGAATCTGAGAAAATCAGAAATAAGGGCTATAAGGGCTGGTCTAAAACTGAACTAAGCTCTCTTAGAACCCGGGGGTGTATGCCATCAGGCCCTGGAGCCTTGTTTACATTAATTTGTATTAAAGCTTTTTGAATCATATCCTGAGTCAGCCACTGACTAGATTGAGCTGAACCATTCGTGCAGTTAAGTGAGCCTGTGAACCCAGACTCCTCTATTGTATACACTGAAGAAAAGAACTGATTTAACACATTTGCCTATCTGTATCTGTTACAACCATACTGGTACCATTATTTAATGGAGCAACACTCTCAACCTGCATCTTTTTACTATTAATATATTTAAAAAAACTTTTTAGGGTTAGTTTTCACCTCCACCGCAATTAACTCTTCGTTTCTTTTCTTAGCCTTCCGGATTGCTGATTTACAACATTTATTACAGTGTTTATATTCATTAAATGCAGCTTCTGTCCCTACAGATTTGTAGTTTTTAAATGCCTTTCTCTTCTTTCCCATTAACTTCTTTACTTCTGTATTAAGCCACACAGGATGATTCTTAGAGCTTCTAAGTTTAGTCCTTAAGGGAATAAATTGAGAACAGTAATGATTTAATATCATTTTAAAGGACAACCATTTCTGTTCTGTGTTTTTAGCTGAAAACCTAATGCCCCAATCAATGCTCTGTAGGGCAGCCCTCAAGGCACTAAAATTAGCTTTTTCCAAAATTCATGGTTTTTGTTGCCCCTTTTTTTTTTGTGACTGCGCTCTTAAGGTCTTTGCATTTATTAGACTACTGCTGTCCTGCTATTTCCAAGTGATGCAACTGTTTTTCATATTTGTTCGAACCTGGAGGCCATAGAAATCATTTGGTAGGGTCATCTTGAGTCTGCTAGTCTCCAAGACAACAGTCCTGGTTTTAGGCTAGTGTCACAGATTTGGGCTCCCTTAATACCCCCACAACGTTAATGGGGTTATTAACTAAACTCAAATTTATCTGGTTGGGCTTTCTGGGGCAAAAACTTGAATTTTTCGTGGCAAAAAAACGCAACTTTTTCAAGATTTATTTTACCCCTATGCTGTAAAAAGACAGAATCTGAAAATCTGCTATCTCAGACCTGTTGACGTCCTGTATAAGTCGATGGGAAATGTCCATATCCCAATTGGAAGATAGCTTTGCTCTGGGTAATCCGATAAATTCAGGGTTTTGGGGCAAAAACACGGAGAAATAAGTGATTCTGAGAAAAAAAGTCAGAAAAATAATCATATCATTCAGGGTTTTGTGCGATTTTATTTTGTTTTTTACCGATTTGTTTTATTTCAGTTATTTTATTCATAAATAAGGCAAAATTGAGGATGGGAGTTTGGACAAGCTTTTTTTATTTAATTATGAGATATATTTGGATTTTAGTTAATAACCCCCAAAACTTCCAATATTATTCAAGATGAATAACATGTTTAAATGGACATTTAAAGTAAATGTAAAGTGTATAAAGTAAGTATTAAAATATACCTTTTCTTTCCCCCAACCTAACTAACTAATATCTCTGTCATACATACCGTATGCATTTATTTTATTAAATAGTGAACTTTGGTGCTCATGCTGAGATTTTTAATTTCTTGCTTTGTAGGATACTTGCAAGATCCTAATGGAGAAAATTTGTAAGTTGTCCTCGCCAAGTATCCGCAACTTCATCATAAAGATATAAACATAACTCTTGTGTCAGCAAGTGATGGCGCTACAGTTTGTGTCAGTGAAAGGGGAGATATTTACCTTCTGTCCGAGTATCAGTGCAAAAAGCTTGCATCAAAGCAAGACATTCTTGCCTATTTTTATATATATTTTTTCTACATGAAAGTTTGTTCAGATTGTTACATGACCCAAACGGTGTCTTATATTTTTTGTCTTGCAGACAGCTAAACCTGAAGAAAGTTCTTGTTTCAGGGGGCTTTTTGGAACATAAGGCAGCTCCTGAGCATCTTAAAGGACCAGTAACATCAAAAAAAAATGTTTAAAAATTCGTTAGTGCACAACGAAAAATAAACACCAAGACAAATAAATCTTTTAAAAAAGCAAAGCCTTTATTAAGAAATAACTTACAGAAAATCCACTTCCTGTCCTCTTCAGAAACGGCGAAAAGGCGACCATCCACACTGCAGCAATCGATTTCTCCTTCCTGGATATTCACTGACAGGCATCTTCCTCCTCCCGGCGTCCAGCAACAGCTGTGTCTCTCCTTCCCCATGGATCGACTTCCCTCCTTTGCTCTCCTCACCAGCAGCTGCGGGGCACAGAGTGGGTAGTGATTTAGTAGGAGTCGTTGTGAGCGGAGGCAGGGACGGAGCTCTAAGAAACAGACAGTCCAGTGTAAAATACTTGTCTGCGTGTGAAATCCTTCCCATCGCTTCATACAATGCGGAGAACGGCAAACAATCCTAGCGTGTGTATTTGATTGTCTGCTTCTTCTAGGATAATTAGTCGCATTGAGGGTCCCCGCAGAGAGAAATACAAAACCGGCTGCCAAAGTCCCCAGACTGAGCTAAGTTGCCTGCTCGTTGCTGTCAGTGAAAGATACGTGGAGCTGCTGGGATGGGAGCAATACCGGCAAAGAACAGTATGTGTAAAGAGCTCCGTCCCCTGCCTCCGCTCACACTGAGAATTAACATCCTAGGAGCCAAGCTTTAACCCGCTTCCCCTTGGCTGTAGCTCCACTTACCTGCGCTCCTCATTGTGCAGCTCCGAGTCCCTCTGTGACTGAAGCCTTGGTGCAGTTCTGCTTAGTGGGGTCGCCGGCAGCGGCTACAGGAACAGCCCGGGCAGAACGTTCGCGGGTCGGCGGCGCTGCAGCTGCTGGTGAGGAGAGCGAAGGAGGGAAGTCGATCCATGGGGAAGGAGAGACAACAGCTGTTGCTGGACGCCGGGAGGAGGAGAATGCCTGTCAGTGAATATCCAGGAAGGAGAAATCGATTGCTGCAGTGTGGATGGTCGTCTTTTCGCCGTTTCTGAGAGGACAGGAAGTGGATTTTCTGTAAGTTATTTCTTAATAAAGGCTTTGCTTTTTAAAAGATTTATTTGTCTTGGTGTTTATTTTTCGTTGTGCACTAACGAATTTTTAAACATTTTTTTTTGATGTTACTGGTCCTTTAAAGAGAATGGCGGCCAGCCTGCAAGTGTTTTTGCTTTGGATCAAGCTGGAAGGGTATGAGATTATTACTTTTAGTGTGAGTGTTTTTTATGATAGTTAAAGGGGCTGTTCGCCTTTTAAATTAACTTTCAGCATGACCTAGACATCAATATGGAGACAATTGCGTGCAACTCTTTTTCTTGCCTATGATGGCTTATTTAAGAAAAACGCGTAAAAATATTTCCATGTGCATGTTTTTTCAGAAAAAAGGTCACACCAGTGACAATTGTATAGTTCCAACACACATATCTATCTATTATCTATCTATCTATCTATCTATCTATCTATCTATCTATCTATCTATTCCACAAAATAGCCAGCACTCTCGAAATATATTTCAGCTTGCCTGGGTGCAGTATCCAAAATTACAATATGTAGTCAGCAAGAATCGGTCCGCACTCGTCAGGTCTTAATGTAGAAGTTAAGAGAAGTTCTAATGGTTACGAGTAGCGAGAGCTAATGTTTTCGCGGCGCTTTTCCTCCGAGGCCTTTTCTTCAAGTGTTTGATTTGTTTGTAAAATGCCATAAATACCCAAACAAGGTGGAGTAAGAAACACATAGAGACTGATGTGTTACAACATCACTAAAATGCACATTTTGCATATTCATCATTAAACTCTCATAATAATAAATATCTCATAGTTGAGATGTTTTAATGATCGATACGTGCAAGATGTGAGTCCGCGTTTTAGTGATCCATTTTCATAGGTTTTTTTGGGCTGGAAGTCACTCTGGCCCAGTTCTACTGAAACTGAGTGTCTGGTGGGTTTATGGTCGCCAATTAATTTATGGTCTGAGTGTTGTGCTGCGTTAAATAAGAATAAAATCATGTTTGTAAACGCAGATATGGGGAAAGGTTTACTGGAAAGTGGATATGCTCGGAAAAAGAAAGTGTAAGTAGGTAAATAAGAATTAAGAGACAGAGAGCTGCACTGATGGAAACACAGACTATTAAAGTGGCTTCCGCAATTTTTATCAAATAAAAAGGGAGACCCGTGGGGATTGAGGGAAAAATATGAAGCACATAAAGCATTTCTCTGACTTTTTATAGCCATGTCCACTTTTTAAAGAATTGTGGATTTCTAACTGGAATATACATTTCTGCATGTGATACTACAGGTGGTATCCTATAGTTTATAAATAATTATGTTTTTTTAATTTGTGAATCTTGTTTTGTACTCACTGATGTTAGTGGGGAGGCTTTGTCCGCAGAGGCCTGCAGATACGTCGTTTCCACATGGCTGGGCGTAGTACACAACTTAAAGAGAACAGTAGACCATTCTAATGTTCACTATTCATATAATTATAAATTCAAGATTCTGCTTAAAATCGAGCATGCTGTTGAATAACAAAATGGTACATGCCTTCAACGTGTCTGATGCTCCTCGTGTGTGAAGGCTCCAGCTTTACGCAGAGTTCAAAATATGCATTATGTCAAATTTTGATTTATGTGACACCAACTATGAATGTAGCCCTTTTCTGTGAGCAGAAATACAAAAGGGGAGTAAGTGATCTTATAGCATAGCAGACCACAAGTACGATCCCATGACTTGTATGAGTACAGTCTATATGGGTGGCTGGCAAGCGTAGATAGATTTAGATAAAAATTCAACATTGGAGTGAGTCAGAGATATGCTCTGGACCTGCACCTACTTTAGATTGAAATTGTTGGTTAGGAATAATGGAATTATATTCCAGTAACAGGACAAAGACTCGATGGGCAATGCAAAAGAAATAAATATCAGTTCATCACAAGCTGAAAGTTATTCATTGTAATCAATCAGCTGTTGCAAACTCAGTAACCTATCAACTCCTGGAAATTTAATTGTTTTCAACTACGACAATGACTTTGGATTAATTCAGCTATTGCTGAGTTGGCTGGATTTCCATTATGGAGCACACATGTTTTTTCCACAAGACAACACCACTATTAAAAGGGTATTTCTTCTGTATGTGTATGTGAAGCCACAAAGTCAGAAATGAAGTTGCATTTTGTATTGATAGGAGTCCAACGTAGTACGGAATTGTAATATTTAAGAAATGCAGAACAGTGTAGAATTTCGATAGTGTGCAGTTTAATTCTGCTGCTTGATCTGATTAACATAATCCAGTTATGGTAAAAATTTCTTCAGATATGTTGAGTTGTATGGCTGGTGTGGAGTAATTGAATCGATCCAACTTCATTGCGCATTTCAGAAGAATGTGGTGTTGTTTGTGGACACTGGAGGTTTGTTACTGTACAGTACTACAGCGTGTGGCCTGGCTGATATATGGGAAGAGAAGAGTGAACAAAAGTGTTTATTAATAATAACCATGGCTGCCTTCCGCTAAACAGAGAGCCTTCCTGTGTAATGCCAATTAATCAATACCACCTTCTTCCTAAACGTACAATACTCAGCATCTACAACAGCAGGATCTGATGGTGCTGGACATGCGCATAGTCATGTGTCAGCTGAGAGTGGCAAGCCTTTCTGAACCGAGATTGATTCACCTCCTAGTCGTTTATGATGTGTGAAAAGAAATATCAGTTCGAACATACTAAACTATATAGTATTAGGTTTTCCTTCAAAAATTTGCTGAGAACCCAACCAGCCACCTTGCCCCCCCCCCATGTGCACATGTGTGAATTAAGCTGGTGTGCACATGAACAATGGTGTGCCCATAAAATTGCTGATAAAGATTGGAAATCTGAATTGCGGAGTGGTTGAGGGACAAGGCTGCATTTGAGTGTATGTTGCCTTTAGTACCCCTCAGATGTGTGTGCCTCTTCTGCCACCCTTAGTTTCGGCTCTGCTTACCAGTTATTCTCATCTTGTATAGTAGAAGGGAACAGATTCTTTGGAAAGCAAATCAAAATTTAAAAAAAAAAAGTGTTTGGAAGGTGAAGAAAGCCCATAGACTAGATTTGCGCCCTAAAAGATATCAAGCCTGCCACCACGTCAAGGTAGGCTCACTGAGCAGGTCTCCTAACTACTCTAACCATCTTATTATTTTCCTATTATACTATCTGCTGCTGCTAACCTGGACTTCTAGTAACATATGTCCAGGGGAAGGCAAAAAAACCCAAAACCGAAACAACTCAATAGTTTGTTAACTGTCAGGGAAAAAATCCTCCCTATTATTCCTGCGAACAAAATTCCTTCCCCTATATTCTTTGACTGGAACAAACTCGCTCCAATCTATATTCCTATGTATTCCGACTAAACAGTTTTAATTTAAATCTGATAAAACAGTTAGTCCTACATTTAAAACTCTATCATATTATGTTATTTGCATCATATTATCTTATGGCTTCTCTCTAACATCTTATTATTTTACTTAAGAATTATATGTTATTAACACCCTACGCATTATTCTTATATTTGACAGTTTATCTATTCTGTTTGTCCTAATACAATATTATTAATTTCTTTTTATTCTTATCATACTATACTTTCTTATTATATAGTCTAGCATTTTCTCCTATCTTCTCTTGTATTTTAATTTCTAACATCTAAGCCTTTAGCTATCCTTTCATGTGGACCATATTTCTTATTATGTTGTTATACCTATGTGATCTCAACATCTTGTTTATTTTGTGACATTCTATTTAATCTTCTAATATTCCTATCATATTCAGTATTATAAACTACAATCTTCACACACACACGTGGCGCTAAGCTACATAATATATTTTGCTACTGTCTTATACTTGATATACCCTACTACGGTACTTCTATGTATTCTGACTAATCCAATCTTTAATGACACACTAAAGCATCACTTTATACGACCATCACTACTGAGTGTTCGTTATTTAGTTTATACATGATACTATTATTCTATATTCCTGCCTATTTCTTAGTTATACCTTTATTATCCTCTTGTACTATCCTCTGCTTTACATTCTCTACTATTTACCTAAAGTCTAGTTGATTTCGTCTACTATCTGTTTTATAAAGAGCCCTTTAGTTATGATCATTTAGCCAAAACCTATATACACCAAAGCGGATGCCAGGCTGCGTGTGTGTTAATCAAATTAAATACCTTACCACCATTTAAAATACTTACATCACTCCTCTATACCACATTTATAATGAGGTAGGCAGGGTGTAGCTAGTAAGCCATACAGAATACAAACTGATGCGTAGGCTCAGACCCAAGTTTTCACCATGGAATGCGGAAGTTATAGTGATGAAGTAGCTTTGATTGGAAAATGCAAGTGACTTGATGGTAGTTCCAGAGATGGATTTGATGCCGACTGGGACTGCATGACTTGTTGGAGTTGGCGGCTGATCTTTAGTAGGCAACGATGCATCAGGTAGAAGCCTGATGCGTAGAGCTGCCAAATGGATCTGTGAATTCATACAGCAGACGGCTCGTGTGCCTTTTGAACAAATTAAGATTGTTTTCCAATCGCTGATATATCAATCGCGAGAAACTACTACTCTCACTGGGCATATGCACCCATCTCACCACATCCCACACCACATCTAGTACGCCCATCGCATCTAGTACTACTAAGACTGCAGAGGAGTCATCATGGAAATCTGCGTCTAACGCCACCACACATCTACACGTATGAGGCTACAGGGTTCCCAATGTTGAGACCTCTAAGGCTGCTGGAGACCTGCTCTAGTAAACAGTTATGCTATGACGACAGCGATCCACACACACTCCATCACCTCCTACACACACTATCTCATATGATATCATAAAACGCAGTCGTAATTCAGTGATCCATCTGCTCTATGAGTGCACACACATAGTAGCAGAGAGCTACGACTGCCTTTGCGTAAACTTAAGTGAGTGCATCTGGCAGGGACCTCCGTCTGCTCATTTTTAACCTATTAACACCAAAAATATGCTGGCACTGGAATCCCACGAAACGAATCACAGAACCTAGAGCAAATCGCACGCACTACAGACTCCTCTATAGCGTAGTACATACCTTCTCTTATATCTCGAGAAAGAGATCGCGACGAATCAACGTATCTCTATCACATATGTGCCCTCTCTATAACACACAACAACGAGGAGAGCTAACAATACTGCTTACTTATCATCCACAATCAAATTCGTAGTCAAGTAACTATCTGCTGGTCTACTGTGTTAATACTGATCACATCGTTGAGCGTCGGTGAGATATCCGCTTCTACCATCATTGATATACAACTTACAGCTGTCTAACACAACGCTACCATCGTCACTATATCTAAACTGTCGGTTCGTCTCATACACTACTAAAACGATATCTACATGGCCTTCATCGAGCGAGAGCCCATATTTGCCATTCACTTCCAACGATACTGACATAGATCAGCATTATAACTAGAGAGTCATTGTCGTCACTATCTCACACGACATGTACACACAGTATATACCAAGAACAAAGTAAACGCTGTGGAAACACGATGCCAGCATTCTTACTTTTATTTCCCTTGAAATCTACTAGCACAGGCTTAGGGCTTGCAGATGTGCAGTATTCTAACATTAGAAAAGAATATCTTAGGAAGCTTGTGCTATATGTACATTGCGTGTAAGTGTCTGAGTTTGAACAACTTTCTTGGATTTTCAACCTGTTTTTTACTCAAAAAGTGTGTTCTTAAAATGAAAATGTTAAACAAATGCATGTCTAAAAGAATGCATTTAATATTGCCACCTTTAAAACCTCTCTCTGCCATAACATCAGGAGAACCTATTTATCAAGCGTAATGAAATACAGGAAATAAATCCAATTATAAAGTTGTGTATTTGTACTTACAAACTGATTTATGATATGTATGATTTTATGAATGTTGAAATCATCAACTGAAAAGATCTATCCACGGTATTTATAAATATGTGGGTTTTTCTATCATTTATTATAACCCATTTAAATGAAAAGGGAGACAAATGCATCAGAAAGAAATTCTGGAGTACACAGTTTTTTACAGAGAATTATCCAAATGCCCACTTTATTTTACTCCTTGCTTTGCAGTCAGTTAAAATTAATATGCAGCTTTGTAAATATTCCTGGAATTTAGATGCATTATGGAGTGATATGTGATATTATAAGGCATTTTTGCATAGCTTGGCCCCTAACTGTGCACTGTGGTTGCAGTCTTTATAACATAAAATGTACATGAAGGAGTTAACTCCTAGAGCTATTCCTGTTATACAGGCACATTAATACAGAAATATTGCTGGGTTAAGTGAAGACTCTTGGATATTTAGTATGCTGAACTGTTAGATAAACTAAAGAGTGTAGCTTGTAATCCATGGTTTCACAATATTTCAGTCATATACTTACAGGTTCTGGCTGGAAAGGTGGTTCAACATTTTGTATTTCTACTTTGATCCAGTTGATGGATTTGAAAAAGGGGTGTCTCCTTATATCCCCCTTGAACCCAAGCCGCTTGTATGGCTTCTTCTTTAGGAGCTAAGGGAACAAAAAAAGTGACTTACTGCTACTAATAGAAACCAAAACTACAGTCCATATAAATGCCATATATATATCCTAATCAGATGCACTGGCACCCACCTTTTCCAGAAGATCTTGCAGTTCTCTACTGAGCTGTTCTGAATAGCTGGGCTGGCAATTGAGGATAAAATGGATGCATTTCTCTGCTTTACGGCCTTCATAAAAAGGTGATCTTCCAGTGGCCATTTTGCACAAGACAATCCCAAAAGCCCACCAGTCTACTGCTGAATTGTAGATTTGACACTGGATCATCTGAAATACAAAGAACAGATCATTCCCCATCAAATACAGAAATTCCCGTTTACAAACATTTGTTTGTGTTTATGCCTTGATGAAATTTTGGCGTTCAAGGGTTCTGTGATCAATCTGTGGTCCAAGTTCTCCCAAGAAAAACAGAAACTCAGTTCTCAGTGTGCAGAAAAGGTAGAACTATATAGGTGCTACAACTAGCTAAGAGCCTTTGTTTTTACAAGTGATTCAAGGGTTAATAATGATGCTGGGATTCAAAGAGATACTTTTAAAAACATAACAGCTGAAGAAATTATTATTATTATTATTTGAAGAAGAATAAATGTTTGACCTCCAATCTGTCAGGTTAAGATGTAGATTATTGACCACTGAAAAACATTATATGGAATGTGCCTCCATTGCTTTCCATACTGTAAAATTCTGTGCATTACATATATCAGTAATAAGTCTCTCACCTCTGGGGCCATGTTGTGCAATGTCCCAATTGATCCTGAGATGGTTTTGTTGCCAAATACGTTCTCAGCAGCCAATCCAAAGTCAGCAATCTTGATGTGTCCCTTGCTGCTGAACAGAATGTTTTCCGGTTTGAAGTCTCTGTAAAGTAAAGTACAGGTGTCACTGCATAATTCTGTTTGTATAGCAGAACATGTGCGGTTTCAACTCTACATAGAATAAAAATCTAATGGCCATTTGTGGAAACAAAATGTACAAAGGTTATGCATGAGGGCAAACGGATGACAGCTCCCTCCTATGGCAGGATGCAAAGTGCAAAAAATATTGTAGATTGCACCAGATTTTTTGTACTTTGCATCCTGCAATGGATTTGTAATACAAGGCCCCCAATAATATCAACTATTAAACATATTACAGAAAGATCACATAGAAAACTGTAACTTCTTACCGATGGATAATTCCTTCAGAGTGCAGAAATTGCAGGCCGCACACCATCTCAGCTGCATAGTACCTTTGAAAAAAATAAGCAAAAAATGCACATAGTGGATATATATTCTTTACCTTACACCTTTAAAGGACAAGGAAAGGTTTAATTACTGGGGTGCCAATTTTATAAGCATCCTCCAGTGATTATAATCATGAATTATGATCATAATAAAAATCACATCAGCCAAAGGACAATGTTAGTGAGTGTCATGTTGCCATCTTGCTTTCTGTCCCGGGGATCCCTACTGCTGCCCTGTGCTGTTTGCATGTGCATTAGTGAAAAGAGTTTGGCATCTAAGTTTAGTTTTAACTCTGGAATGTGCATGTGCCAAGGCATCCACAAGGATTACCTGGACTGGTGACAAGGTGGTGTGTGTCAGGGACTGGTACAGTGTTTGTGTTGCTGCTACACTCTGGCAAAATGTTGTTGCCATACTGTGTTTACTACACATTTAATGTATGGCTGCTACATGAAGAAAAGCACCTCCCCAGGCTGTATGTCACTTACAGTACGGAGTCCATGTCCAGATAGCCTCTGTTGTTTAGAAGATCTTGTAGGCTTCCTCCACTTGCATATTCCATCACAATGAAGGCATGCAGCTGGATAGAATTAGAAAAAGAAATCTCCTGTTACATAGATACCACTGCACAACAATATTAAAAGAAAACTGAATTCAATTAGTGACCATACATCCCCTCCCCAGGCCCCTCTCCTGAACTGCTGCAACCACATTCCAAGTGCAGCCCTGCACCCCTATACTCCTTAGGCATAGCTGAGTACCATGGTGACTGCAACGTTCTTCTGCTTCAATTCTGCTCCTTGGTGCTGATCACCAACTATGAGCATGTGCTCTGGAACCAGGACCAGATCAACCTCCAACCCTGCTGTGTAGCTCAGCCATAATAGGGCAGGTACAGCAGAATCAGACAAATTATCTGTGGAACCACAAGTCGGACCTACTCCTGTGTGAGGAGTGATGCATTATGCAAATATAGTTCTTGGGGTTTCCCAGATAAGGAATCTTTCTGTAATTTGGATCAACATTCTTTATCTCTACTAAATAATAACTTGAACATTTAAAAGAAAAACGAATAGGATTGTTTTGCCACCACTATGGATTTATGTTACGTAGTTTCCATCAAGCACAAGGTACTGTTGTATGATTACAGCAAAAAAGGAAATTATTTTTTAATTTTTCAATTATTTGATTAAAATGCATTATTTGGAGATGGCGTTCCTGCAATATTCCGCTTTCTGGATAACCGTTTTTTTGGATAAGAGATCCAATACCTCATTTGTAATGATGGGTGGATACAATGCCAAGGTGAACTATAGAATATTTTCTAGTCAGCAAACACTTTTAGTTCTTTTTCATGTATTCGAATAAAAACAGTAATTTAAGACAACTGCGGCAGTAACTAGGCCTCCTCTCAATCTGAACTCAGGTATAAATTTGCTGGGCCCTGTGAGACTCGCATAGGGATATTCCCCTCTAAAGCAAATTGTATGTTCTCTTGGCAAGAGGCCACTACATCAACACACCTCACTGCAATATAACACTTAATTGTACCTGTGTTTGGAATGCTGCATGGATGTTGCACAGGAAAGGGCATTTCCAAGCCAGCTTCATCACCTTCCACTTCGGTCTCATATCTTTCTTTAAGCTTGATGTTCTCTTTCTTAAGGATTTTAATTGCCACTGGTTCTTTCTGTTGGGCAATGATGCTAACATAACCTAAAAAAGAGAAGGGATAAATGATAGAAAACCATCACAATGTGCAAATAATTTAAAGTATTTGATTCTCACATTCGGATTTTATACAATAAAATATTTAATATCATAAAAATGATATACAGAATATTTAATTCAATAAGCAACAGAGATCCTCTGCCAACTGCTTTGCTCCACATAAATAATAAAATAAGGCGCCTGCCATCCTGAGTTCTCTATCAATAGGGCATTTCTGTCTGACTTCTGATTAGATCCAGGGCTGCCATAAAGGGGGTAAAATTAATTCCACAATCACAGGCCACTTTAGAGGTAGGACTTACCCAAGAATGGATAAAGGACAAAGACCAGTTTCACTAAACTGGAAGCAACTTAGATGCATTTCTAAAAAAAACACACAGGCACACCCACATAGAAGGGTTCCAGTCAGGCTAAAAACGTAGGCCCCTTTGGGTTTCTAAAGACTTATGGGGCAAAGTAAGTTCTAGTGACAACCCTGTATGGCCTTTACACCAGTATTTGTAGAAAAAAATAGATGATCAAACCCTGGGCCTTTGTTTTTGACTGTTAACTATAGGTACTTTATTTAATGGCAGATAAGTAAAACATGCATGTATTGCTCACATTGCCAAATGATCCATTGCCCAGCTCGTGATGGAAATGTAGCTGGAAATGTCCAGTGGATCACATCTTTCGTTGTCGATGTGGGGGTCCTCTCCAGGAACTTCATCCTTCTGTTTAAAAAGAAATTCTGTTAATAATTTATATTATAAATATTGTTAATACGTATCTTTTATGGCCATAATCAGGAACCGGAAGTTAGGGTTCCGCACCATTTTGGACTTTCCGCTCGTACGGTCGTGGGCGTTAGCCCGGCCAGGCAGCCTACGGGCCCCTTCCCGGCGTTGGCCCGGCGAAATGGCCATAATACTGAGGAATCTATTAATAAGAAACTGAAAACAAAATTTAAGGAAATATACACAAATGCCTCTTTTTCCTCACCAAGGAACAGGTGGGATGTGGTATATAAAAGGTCTGGTCATAATCTAAAATTATACAACATAGTGATAACTGAAAGGAGAAGAAATGTCATATTCCCACTTGGGGTGCCAAATGTTAGGAATCCCCAAGTGATTGTATTTAATTACCTGACACCCTGGGCCAGTGCTCCTATCAGCAGAAACCTGCAACAGCCCGGGATTCTTCCAGCGAGCACCATGGAACGATCCTCTTCCGGCTTCTTCTTTCTTCTCGCAGGTGCGCGTGCACAGTAGATCGAAAGGTTGAGCTTTAACAAAAAAGCCAGCTATTTTGTTCTACTGCGCATGCATCTGCACCAGGAGATTTAAAGAGTGAAGAAGTAGGAAGATGATCGCTCCATGGTGCTCACTAGAAGAACCTTGGGCCAGTGCACTTTTCTGCTGATAGGAGCACAGGCCTGGGTGTCAGGTAAGTCAATACAATCACTTGGGGGTGCCTAACATTTGGCTCACGAGCATGCTCATGTTATTCTCAGCTCAGATTAGTTTAACACAGCTCCAGTCTAACAGCCAATGAAGAGATAGCATTGCTGGTTCCCATAGAAACTCTAGCTGGCTGATCATATTTTATTCTCCTAACCCACCTCTCCTGAGCTCAATTTAACCATTACAGTGCTCAAACCCAGCAGAATCTGTATAATTATTATCACTTACTTTAAAGCACCAACATATGCGGCACCACCATACTATTGGCTCAGGTGAACCCAAACACATAACAAAAGCAATGGCAAAGGATAGAACAAGCATAAAGGGAGACATTAGGTCAGAAACATCTTGCCCATATGAGCTTACAATCTAGGGGTTATACTACAAATGATAGGAGAGGCACGGGTTTTGCTTCAAGGGGAACTATAGTGAAAATTGAAAATTTAATACAAGCTTCAGCATACTGAAATTAGAAACTTTCTAAATACAATCAATTAAAAATTCTGTACCATTTCTTTAATAATCAAGTTAATCTTCACTATCCCTCTCTCAGCATCTGTTTCTCCTTTAGTCTTTCTTCATGCAGGAGTTGGTTGTCAGATATTCAGTTAGATCCAACGTATCTTATGGGGGGGGTCTTTTTGCCTAGAAAATGTATTAGAGCTCACTCTATTAAAATCACTAGAAATCCTGTATCTCTACATGCAGAATTGTTGCAAAGGCAGTTATTTTTTTAGTGTTTGTACTGGAATCAGTTTATTTGAGTGAGCTCTAATACATTTGCTAGGAAAGGAAGCCCCCCCCCCTATAAGATATATTGGATCTAACTGTCAATGAATATCTGAACCGAACTGCTGTATGAAGACAGAATAAATAGAAACAGATGCTGAGAGAGGATAGTGAATATAAACTTAATTATTTCAGAAACAATTCAGCATTTAATTGTATTCGTATTCCAGTATTGATAAAGCTTAATTACATTTTAATTTCCCCCATCAGTGTTGACATACATAGGATCTACTAGAACACTATGGTAACCATTAGAAGGACTGAAATGGGCACACAGCTCCTTAGGGAACAACACAGTAGTGAGAATAAATGAGGGATTCATAGGAAAGGATCAGGATTTGTTGGCTAGAGTGATGAATAGGTATGATAGATATATAGTCAGACAGACACAAGTGGATAACTGGAGGAGGCAAACTGTTTAATGCTAGGTTTAATGCTAGGCATTTGCAACTGTTTTTTATGTCAGTTATGGACCAGTGACAGCTTTCCCTTAGAGTGATTGTGCTCCAATGTCACTGTATCTAATACATTAAATACCATGTTACAGTCAGGCTGGGAATTTGCCTTTGCCAATGAGGTCAAAATATGATGTCCTGTGGCTAATAGCCATGGGTATAGGTAACAAGCTTGAAGAGACAGTTAGAGACAGTTACACTCTGTTATGGGATAGTCTGATCCTTTTTACCTTCTGCTTCATTCCCTGTCGGCTGCTTCTTGGTCTTTTCCACCTTTGCTCTTCCTTCTTCTCATACAAGAGGCCTCTGTCTCCTCCTCTCCCTCTTCCTCCTTCTCCTCTCTCTTGGCTCGCTCTGTCTTTTTGTGGGGTTTTTGTTGTTTATCTCTGGGCTTTGCTCCCTTCTTTCTCTTAACCCTCTCACGTGTTTCCATCCTGCTGTCCTCCTCAAGCTGAGATCTTATTTGCTTGATCATATTGATTGTAGAGTCCATCCCTGGATAAGTTCTTTTCTTCTCACTGTAAAAAAAATCGCTTTGGAAGTCGCTCAAATCTCCAAAATCTCCAAATGCTGGTGCAGCACCAAAGACAACCAAGGGTCGTTGCAACCAACTGTTACTTTGCAAGGGATGATGGGTATATAACAGGAAGTGCGCATACCATGTGACCAACTGCCATTTTGCTGCACCTGAATGTTACAGCACATGTACACTGCAGCCCAGATGCAGATTTAACAGAGCATAGTTAGAATAGGAAAACATATCTGAGGAATAATTATTATTATTTGTTTACAGCTAATCCTGAGATCCTGGTATAAAATGATAAATTCTTATATCACTACATCAGATGGGATCATAGAAAAATAAATTAGGAAAACAATATTTCCTATAGTATTTCCTATAGAAGGCAGTGGTGAAACATTCACTTTCATCCAGAGTTAGAAAACTCAGCAATTGCTTGTGAGACTTGGGCAGTGTTGTTGAGTTTAGTTCTCAGGAGATGTCAGGTAATCCTATGGGTCAGCAAATGAACACAAATCTTTTTTATTATGTTTAGTATTCAATATAAACAGGCTTTTCTGAAAAGGTTTCAGTTCAGACTGCCATTATTATTTATTTCTGCCTACCTAGAAGGAGGAAGTGGAGACATGAATAAAGAATTCAGGTAACCTGTCTGGCCACTTGACCCTAGTGACTGAGAGTGAGATGTAAGGTGTTGTAAATAATACCACTCTAGTGGCATAGTTTTTCTAGGGCGATAAAGGTTAGGTCAGTGACTAAGATCACTAACATGCGAGCATTATAGGATGTTTAAAGTGGGCCCCTGACATTCTAAGGGTTTTGCAAATTTGCACCCACCAGGTTTAGGGGATTGGCAGAGCCTCCCACTTGCCACTCATGAATACAGTACAGCCAAATTGCAGGTAGTGACATATTCATTAGGGAACATTCATGTCTGTAAGACAATGTAGAATGGTGCAGGGCTGGGTGCAAGTGGCCACAAAACATGTTGATTTCCATCCATATTTTGCATATTTTTCCGTCCCTATACTGTGTAAATGACCAATATTAAATAGATGTTCTTTAAAGCTGAAAATGTAATGATTTAATCAATTATACAGACCAGTAGTACCACATTTTACTTCTTATGGGAAAGGTTAGCGGTCCTACATGACATCTGAGAGGAATGTATATTTAATCTGAAAAACATTACCTCATAAAACTGCACTCGGTAATTTATGTTTAAAAAACAAGAGCTTTATTACCTAATGCTTCCAAAAGAAAAGGAACATTCATAACCTTATATGTAATTACAATGATTCATAAGGTTATATTGTACTTCCCCATTTCAGAAACATCATATCCAAATAGTGACAATGCAATATGCAAATTCATATTGTAAAATAAACCCATTTTTTTTGAAACTGAAACATAATGATACTACAATTTTTTAGGTTGCATATTGGAAGATGTACCTAAACCAGCTTTATAAAAGTCACACTGCACATGACAGTACTAAAAGTTCCCAGCAGGAGACAACAGATGCCATTGCTACATGTACCAAAGGGGTAGGGGTTAGTCTCTGGCTGAATCAGTTCATGTTGACTGGAGTTTTTTTTCTATCTGTCCACATTTAGTTATTGTAGGAAACCTGAAGCCTGATATTTCTATTTATGGGACCCTGATCTTGCAGAATACCAAGATACTGTATAATTTCATTATTTAAAAAACAAGGTGTTGAAAAACATTTTTTAATAAAATATATCCCTTTGCATTCACTTCTTTGATTCTTTTTCCCATCTGTAAAGCCTATGGTGTTTGGGCAAAGATTTGATTCTACAAAGAGAAATGAAACCATGCATTTTGTGCATTCTGAAATGAAAATGTAATTTACTTGATACTAAAGTGGCCTGTAATGTTTTTCCTTGTTCCTGTTTAACATCTGATGCTGAATAACATATCAAATTTAACAATTTGGAAGCAAAAAGATAAACCAAAAAATAAAAGGAAATTAGAGAATTTGCAAACACACTTTTTAACATATTCCATTAAGAAACTTTGGCAGATATCTTGCTTTTTTTTAATTTTTTTTGTAGATTAGCCTATAAAGATTTTAACATATTCCTTAATATAATAAATAACAGAGACACTTTTTTACATACAGATTACAACTACTGGTTCTTTATCTTTTTCTTAAACGCTCCAAAAGTGCAATTCAAAGGCTCAGATTTACTAAGGGTCGAAGTGAATTCGAAGTGAATATTTGAATGGAAAAACGTTGAATTTCATAGTATTTTTTGGGTACTTCGACTTTGATTTGAAGTGAAAAATGCTTCATCTATTCGACCATTCGATAATTTTATGTACTGTCTCTTAAAAAAATGTCGACACTTTGCCACCTTAAACCTGCTGAATTGCTATGTTAGCCTATGGGGACATCCTAGAACATATAGCCAACATTTGGCTAAGTTTTTAGAAGTTCAAAGTGAAATCGTACGATCGTCACGATTAAATCGTATTATTCGAAGTATGATCGTACAATGTTAAAAATCCTACGAATTCTACTTCGAATATCAAACAAGCCTATTCGATGGTCTAATTTCAAAGTTTTTTGCACTTCCAAATCTGATAAATCTGCCCCAAAATGTCTGTGCACCATAAGGTTTTCTCCAAATAAAGATCTCCCAACACATTTGAGTTATGCAGGTCAACAGTCAATCCCAAGCAAAGGTACTTCCAACCAGTGTGATATAAGAGCCAGTTAGCCAGGCATGGGGGCAGATTTATTTCAAATTTGAGATAGAGTTTATCAGCGATAATACATACTATATACAGTATCTATATCTATATATATTATGCATTGCCTCCCCAACTCTTTTTAAATCTAAATATGGCTCACGAGTAAAAAAGGTTGGGTTCCCCCACAATAGACAATAGCTTTGTTTTAAAACGATTACTCTGTTGTGATGAGTTTCTCTACAAATAAATATTTCATTTATCCTTTGCAGCCTTTATTATGAAAAGGAAAGTGCTGCAAACTAAGCAACAAAATGATTGTATTTGTTTTTGTACTGCAATGCTGCTTGGAGGGATCAGAAAATGTAACAAGGTGCTACTCCTGTTATTAGCCGTTCTGTGCAGAAGCATCTCAATAGAAAGAATTGCCAGCACTTTCTCCCACTGAGGGGCAAATTCACTAAAAGACGGAAGCACCTAACGCCAGCGTGAATGCGCATTTTCGTTAATTCGCCGAATTCACTAACGGACGCTGGCGTAAATTCGCTAGTGTTACTTCGCACCATTACGTCTGGCGAATTTGCGCAACGGACGTAACTACTATGGGTGATAGGCTGAAAAAGATCGAAATTTTTTTGGGCTACCCTCCTTCCCCCCTACATTTCCTAACTCTTGGCACCTTAAATATACCAGTGGGCACATGTGTAGGGCAAAATAAAAATTTTAATTTGCTGTTTTGAAGGTTTCCCAGGCTTGTGTAGTGATGCTACATATACCTCCATTATAACTTCAATTTGGCGCCACATGCAAATTAAGCATCGCTAGCGTAACTTTGGCTTTGCGAATTAACGCTAGCGCAAACTTCGCAACTTACGCTTCCCCTGAGCGCAACTTCGGATTTTAGTGAATTAACGTAGCGCTGGCTAAAATACGCCTAGCGAAGCGGATGCTGGCGCAACTACGAATCTTAATGAATTTGCCCGAGTCCCCTGGGTGTTATATTTTTATCCATTATTTTCACTGTGATCTGAGTGCAAATATATATGTTTTTTTTCAAGCAGAAGCGACTTATTATCAAGACCCACAAAGAGTTCCTGTAGGGCAACTTGTAACTAAATTATTAGGGCTGAACCCCCGAATCCTTTACGAAAGATTCGGCAGAATACCGAACAGAATCCTAATTTGCATATGCAAATTAGGGGTGGGAAGGGGAAACCATTTTTTTACTTCCTTGTTTTGTGACAAAAAGTCATTAGATTTCCCTCCCACCCCTAATTTGCATACGCAAATTAGGATTCGGATTGGCGGGCAGAAGGATTCGGCTGAATCCGAATCCTGCTGAAAAAGGCAGAATCCCGAATCGAATCCTGGATTCGGTGCATCCCTACAAATTATTGTCCCAGACCAAGTGCCGACATGTTTAAAAACTGTTAAGGAATATCCATATGCTACTGTTAATCATAGTTAGCCCAATGAAAATATCATCGTAATACAACTTTTGTAATGTTTCATACAAAACTTTTACTCGATAACTCTGACTAGCTAACATGGTACAACACCATTACCTGTAACATCTATAATAATTCATTAGCAGTAGCATTTGGAGAAGTGTATAATTTCTTTAAGAAACCCTGTTATACCACAGTTTAGAACTTTTTCAGTGATATGAAATAAATATAATTAATAATGAATATTGCAGTAATGAAAGTAAAGGCACCTGTCCTCAGAGATATTCTATAATTGTGCTCAGTATTGTCTCTTCTCATTGAAGATGAGCACCTGTAAAGAATTAGCTAAGATAATGAAGCCCCTGAGTGACAGATGGGCATTAAGATCTAAAGGGTTAAAGCAAGGGGACACAACAGTTCTAAATAAAATATGAGTGGCCACAGGCATTTTTGCCAGATGCTATGAAGCCTGCTTCTGAAGAATACTCCCAGTGGCCTCAAAGTTGTTGCTTATTTTTGAATTCCTGGTTTGGAAACAATTTTTGGTTGAGTAAAAGTCAGGTGTACTGCCAAACAGAACCTCTTGTAGGATATTTTATTACGTATTCAGTGGATAGGATAACTTACAATTCAGATGATCTCATGTTCTATAGAACACATTTGAAAATGTGTTGATTTGTTAGTTTATGGAACTTAAGCCCTATAATCTACGCAAAAATATTGACCACAATATCAATATTGGGAAATATCTTGAGATGGTATAAGATAAGTCTATGATTGATTTCGCTCCTGAGGCACAAAATGTTTAAATCTTTTTACAATTATGTACTGATACAAATAAACTAGTACGTTTTTCACTCAACTGAGCTGCTTTGACTTTACTCCTGTTTGTGGCCTGGAAAGTGCCAGCCTGTTTTTCTGTGTGTTCCATGTATGGCTCCCTAAGTTGAAGGTGTGGGGCTTGAGCACCCGGACCCAACGTACAAAGTGGTAAGCAAGTACATAACTGATCTCTCTTTTGCTTTGTGTCATATAGTATAAGATTAAATATATAAGAAAGGGATGCAAGAAGTCTAGTTTGCATAGAATGCAGAAAGGTGAGTACACTGGGACAGACTATCCCACATACCACAAAGACTTTAATGCAAGAAATCACAGATAAGAAGGGTTAAAGAAAACAAAATATTCATCAGATCAGAGTTCTCAAATAAATATAAATAAATTGCCTTCTGCTATTAAGTTCCAGGGTTCTAGGAGTCTGTAATTTGCTTCTTGTCTTTGGGTGGAATGATTTTCACATTGAAAGGTATAAAGTATTCCAGCAGTGCCTGGGTATTCTTGGAGTCTAAGTGGTAGTCTTCTGATATTTTCTTAGCAGTCCCAGGTTTCTGGAGAATTTTTATAGTTGTTGAGAAGTGTCAGTGCCTCAAGCACAGAAATCTTTCCTTTAGGAATACTCTCTACATCCAGATCCATAAGGGACTCTCGATTCACAGTGAGTTTTTGGAAGTCTAAGCTCTTCTTGCGCAGATGCACTCTCTTGGTTTGTACCTATTTAAATGGTTAAAAATATATCAATATCACATTTCTTTATAAATGTAACAATTGTTGGCTTACTTGTTTTACCAAGCAAATACACTCGAGTTCCAGGGTTTTTCTCAATACATTCAAGGCGTGAGCTTGTTTTCTAAATTCACACAGCTACTTCAGGGCAGTTCCATCAGAAGTACTGATCAGATTTTCAATGCACAGTTAAAAGGGGCATATAACTGATATACTTACATAAATCCCTCTACATAATTCATAAACATGCCATTTACTAATTTTAGGCACCCCCAGTGATTCTAATGACTTACCTGATGAGAAGAGGTTCGCTCTATGGTGCCTTGCTGAGAAGCTCATTATAATCACAATGATATAGCTAACACTAATTCCTTTACACATTGTACAACATGCTGTTTATTACTTCATGTTTCTTCTTTAACAGAAAAACTAAAGCTTAAAGTAGAAGGAAAGGATTAATCACTCAGATGGGGGGGGGGGTGTTAGGCACCTCCAGTGAATATAATTACTTTCCAGATACCCCAGTCTGGTGCTGCCGTTACTAAATAACTGCACTGTCCTACAAAGAAGTAGACTAAAATGCTGCACCATTATTTTTAAAAACTCTGTACCAGCCCAAGGCAACCCCAGCCCTTTAGCAGTGTAGATTTGTGAATTCAAAGATGCCCCGCTTGCTCCCCAACTTATTTTCTGCTGTTTCACTGCACATGCTCTGTGCTGCTGTCCCTTATTAAATTGAGGGAGCAACAATATACTGGCACATATATAATATACACGCACACAGCATGGACTTTATATTGAAGAGAATTTGGTTCTGAAGTATAGTAAAACAAAACAAAAGAAATCCATCTTTTGGCTGGATGTTAAAAAAAAAAGAAGGCTTAAATAACTTTACCTCAGAAGATGGGTCACTGAGTCAACATAAACTTCTTTCAGCCTTGTCCAGAAGCAGATTATCTTTGTTACGGATTTTATCTTCAATGTCTGGGTGATCTGATTAAAACAGAAATGCACCCCAAATAAATATTATTCAAAAAAATCAGCAATAAAGGATCCCATTTGTTGCATTTGCAAACGATTGCCATTTAGAAGTCAGGAAGGAATTTTTTCTCCCTCTCAGGCAAATTGGAGAGGCTTCACGAGTCGTGACCTCTAACCACTGAAGTGAAGAACTACAATTCCCACCATGCATTTCTCTCACATCCCATCTAGTAAATGTTTTAGAATATATAATATAAAAAAAAATTCTGCTCATAAAAAAAAAAAAAAACACAAAAGCAGTGAGAATGCCAGAATTAGGCTGCTGTGAGTAAACATCTCCCCCCCCCCATTACTCACGTGTTTTGGTTGCCCTCAGTGCATCCTCTGTTTTCGGGTGGGAGGGTGCAGGCCTTGGCTTCTCCTTGCCAATAAGCCCATGAGCCCGATTTTCAAGGTTAAAGTTGCGGAGTGCTCGTGTTAAGTGTAGCCCCATGCTTGTTCAGAGCACACTCACTGACACAGCGTGCCTGAATATCCTCCGTCTGAACATGAAGCCAAACTGGCCTGACGATTTCCTGGTTGAAGCACATAAGGCAGCCTGTAGGGGCGCGTTGCCAGTACAAAGGTTGAATGTACGGTGTCCATTGTAGGACAACTTCCGTCATTGTGCTACATGCGTTCTCCCTTTGTCAAAACTCCTGCATCCCTAATGATTCAACTTCCACAACGTGCTTTCCAATAACTTATCCCTCATCTATGGCATCACCTCCTGCTACATACTTCATGCACTCCCTTACATCCACTATACTCCATGCCTCCTTCTCTATACTCCAGCCGTCATTCATCTCAGTTGCGGAATCCAGAGAATTAACCCTCCTCCACAAAATCTCAACTGTGTTCTATCCGTTTTCCTTAGCAGCTTTAACGCTGGGTGTATTTCATCTGTTTTCCTCAGTTTTGCCTCTTGCATTATTTGGCTGCACCCCCAGCATGTAATAGCCAATAGGAATCCGCAGAGTGTGGACACGTGCAGGCAATAGGTTCGACAGAGGGAGAGCGCATGCGGCATATTAGTTATGCAGGAACATGTCCTAAAATGGACACTGTAGTGTTGTCAGTTCTCCGCCAATCACAGTGCAGCTTACTGCCAATGGACAAGATGCTCTCGGAGCTAACGCTACGACTGCCGGCAGTGTTACTATGTTCTTACTGTAGCCTAATGGCCGAGGTGGTCTTTGTAGATTTTACGTGCCAACCAAGCTTTTGTCTCTTCAACTAGCGACTGGTGAGAGCATCTATATCATTCTGGGTTTCACTCGCGCTGACAAAGCAGAGCCGTAGCAGCTGTCATTCTGGGTGGCAGCTTTGTGAAGGGGGTGTGCCATCTTGAACAGGAGAAATGGGCATTTATCTAATGGAAACTGTCTGTGAGAGAGTTATATGCACGGGATTGGCTTTTTGCTAGGTACAGCAGCCAGCATTAGCTTTCGAGGCTTAATCATGGGAGTTGTAGATCAATGATATTTGTCTGTAGTTCAGTGATATTTGTCTGGCCATATCTCGAAGGCCTATACTCTCTTGTTGTTTGTAATGCCGAATGTTGGAGTATCTGGTGGATGATTGAGTGTTGTAAACTGCCACAATGTGTCCCACAGATTTCTATTAACCCCAAGTCTTGATTAGGGTGACAGTGGTTCAGATATTTCAATTCAAAATCGGGAGTCCATATAGTTAATCAGCCAGGCCCAAGGGACTCGCCCCAGTTCAGAAAGGCATTCAACTACAAAAAAGTTTATATCAAAAACGATATAAGTCCCAAGGCCTCTTCAAGTAAAAAATATTAATTTATTGTTATTCATATTAAAACAGTAGCTAGTACATACTACCCCACATACCCCACCTTACGCGTTTTGCACCCTCCGGCGCTTAGTCATAGGTGTATCCTATGACTAAGCGCCGGAGGGTGCGAAACGCGTAAGGTGGGGTATGTGGGGTAGTATGTACTAGCTACTGTTTTAATATGAATAACAATAAATTAATATTTTTTACTTGAAGAGGCCTTGGGACTTATATCGTTTTTGATATAAACTTTTTGTGACAGTGGTTCAGGCCTACAATATTCTGAAACAAATTCATTTCCACACCTAAATGGTAATAGGAAATAAGGTCTCAAAACTTCTGGAGTTTCTGCTGCTTAAAGGGATTGTTTACCTTCGTAGAGTTAACTTTTAGTATGATGCAGATAGTGATGTTCTTAGACAATTTGCTCTCCAGTTTGCACTATTTACTATCATTTGATGGAATTTGATTAGAACAATTACACATTTGTTTTTAGAAGACAGTAGTGAAAGCTACAATCATTCAAAAGCTATAAATAAATAATGTAGTCCAATTGAAAAGTTGAATTAATTTCACAATGTCAGTGCACATGTGATTTTACAACTTTGAAAACTTTAAAAGTCTATGGAGTTTGTGGGGAAATTCTGAACTAGCATAATATCTAGTGATCAAAAACAATCCCTTTAGAATATGTAGAGCAGTTTTGAATCCCCTATTAACAAGTAGAAATGTCTCAAGGTGTGTATAGGTTTTTTCCTTCTTATTATGGTGAGAGCTGTGAAGCTTCTCTCCTTGAAGTGGTTGTACCGGCAGATTCATTAGATAGAGTAAAGATAGAGTTGGTTGCCTTTTTTGCAAGAGAGAAAATACAAGTATGCTGAAATTAACACATCTCTTTCTCTGTCGTCTTAGGGGGACACAGGGACGATGGGGTTAAGCTCCATCCTCCAGGAGGCAGGACACTTAAATAAAAATTAAAGGGGGCGTGCCCTATTGGGCTTAACCCTGCACACTGTGCTCTAGCCTTCAGTTTTTTAAGTGTCCTGCTACCAGGAGGTTGGACTACGCACTCTATCTAGGAATATATGATTCTACGGTCAGCCCTGTCTGACACCTGGGGTGATACTAAGAGCAGAGTTACCTGTCTCTTCTACAGTAAGCCCCCAACATGGAGTAGCACACCGGGGTCAAATCCTAGCCTTGAAGGCTATAACGACCATCCAGACGTTGCCTGCGCCTCACTGGAGGGTAGAGGGTCTGGCCGGTGGTAGCCCTTAGTAATTATGGGCAGAGGGCTCCAGCGGTGCTATTCTGCTGCAGAATTCCCTCCCTCCTAACCCACCTCCGAAGAGTTTTCCCCTGGTTGCGGGTTAAACCTCACTTCAGGTGACGGAGGACCAACATTTCTGTCTCCTCCCTTCCTCGGAATAGCGCTCAATTGGTCCCTCAGTGCCGGCTATTACCTCTCCTGGATGGCTTCCTGCATCATGCCGGTCAGTAACCGAATGCGCTGCGAGCATTCATATCGCCAGGAGAGGAGGCAGAGGTGAGCGTCTTCATTCAGGAGGGACTTAGAGTCCCGCGCCATTATGCATTGCCGCGCGCCGCTGGAACGCATATGCGTTCCATCGGCCATTTTGAAATAATAGCGGCGCAGAGCGGCTGCTTCCTGCATAATTACCGGTCGGTAACCGAATGCGCTGCTAGCATTCATATCGCCAGGAGGCTGAGGTGAGGTCCTGTACTCTGGAGGGTCTGAGAGTCCGGCGCCATTTGCATTGCCGCACGCGCTGCTGGAACACAAATGCGTTCCAGCGGCCATTTTGTAATACTAGCGGTGCACATCGGCTGTGAACTGCATGGTGGTGTTTTGGCTATGCAGCTACTGCCACAAAGATACCGAGCACGTTCTGGCGGTGCAAAAAGGTCAAATCCGCAGTGCCTAAGGCTCTCCTGTACCAGCATCAGTTATTCAACTCATGCATGCATGATCACCAGCAGGGGCCCACAAATGACAGCAGGTAGGCCAGTGGGCTACAGCTAAGCCGGGGGAGGAGAGAGAGTACCCCCACAGCACGGGTGGTTTATTGCATGTGCGGTGCTGTTCAGTGGGGCAAGGGGCCAAATCTGCTTCAGATAACAACCCCAGTCCAGTAGCAGTACCAATCAAGGTATGCCACTAAAGACTATAAACAGGAACCGGGAGGCAGCTATGTTGTATCACCATAAGATTCTTTTGGCAAGTCACCTCCCTAATTCCTTAGCATCACGACAAGGATTGCCTGTTTTTTGCTGTAAATTTAGGAAAAGACTGGCAGTCATTAGTCATCGGGTAGCACATGAACTAACCCTAGGATGACTTCACTGTAATTATCAGTCAGGTCAATTCCTGACTGGGCATTTTCCCTGTGGGGGAAAACTTTCACCTTCCAATAATTCTGGTAGGGAAGTATAAATTCATGATGCGAGTAAGGAAAGAGAGAGTCAATATGAAATTGACGGAATCAGGAAGGTGTGTTTGAGATTCTAAGTCTCTCATAAACAGTCTACTGCAAGAGGAATGTAATGCTCCTGAGAGAAAATTCCGAGCTAAAATGAAGTTGTAATATCCATTTCCAAAGGAACTGGTAGGCAAGTAGCCAGATCCCTTGGCAATACGAAGGCTCGGTATAGATAATCCGGAATCTAGACTGTCAAAATTACCACGTGCCAATAACTAAAGGCGGCAGCATCAGGGACCGGCAGTTAAACGGTAAAAATGCTGTTAAGAGCAAATTATCTTCGTGTCAGCACTACAACTATGTCTGGCATCTGCTGGGTGTCCATAGCCATTCAAACCTGGATCGATAATGAAGGATTTCTGAGAAGGGAGTACTGAGAAGTGATCTGTAAGCCACTCAGGAAACAGCAGATGCATTGATTTATCTATGTGTTACCTCCTTAGATACTTCTCAAAAATGGCCCGCATTTGGTTCTGTCTGTTGCTGTGGGAAGAACCTGTGCATCAAAAACTGCTCAAGCAGACCCCCGTTCAAAGACATCTGTCATTTTCAGTCCTAGGGCAATGGTTATGTGGAGAAGAACTTGCGAAAATCATTGCTCAATTTACAGGCGAACTACCCTCCTGGCCCAACCTAGATCCAGATTTCCAGGATCGGCTAAGCGTCAAAATTGTTGTGGCCAAGGTGCATTCAAGTACTCAGAGAACAAGACTACTTCACGACGGGGCATCTCCTTCAAAATCGGGGGAAGAGATATGGGGCAAGTTACTTCGATAACAACCGACCATCTAGAAGGTCGAAGCCTTCATTCCTTGGTTGCATGAGTCAACAAAGGGTGACAGAAGGATAACTCCTAGACGTCACATCCCTAAACCCCACCCCCTCCCGGAAGTTCATTTGCCAGGAGGGCCATCGCACCCCAACACCCCTCTTTTAAACTTATTGCCAGGATGGAGCAGTCTAGAACTATTGTACAGGTACCACAGCCGAAGAAATCTGGTGGTGTAAAACCAACGCTTCATAGTTCCCAACTGTGGTTTGGCTTCAAACAATTGAACAAGCTCATGCGTTCCAAAATGGAAACCCTACAATAACTGATTCAATGCAACTAATGATGTCAGTAGACATCCAGGGGGTTTATCTGCACGTTCCCATATGGCCACCTCACCAGAGGTATATTCGATTTTCCTCGCGAATCGCCACTACCGGTTGGTAGCGCTACAGTTTTGACTCTCTTCGTATTCTGATGGCAGGATCTGCAGAAACCTTGCGACTGCAGGGGAGTTCTGTCACCCACACCTGGACGATCTTTACTCAAGACCAGGTCGGAAGACAAGGCCAGGAAGGCTCGGGATCCGAACCATGCTGATACTTCAGGAAGTCCAGTGGGCTATCAAGCAGTAAAGAATCCAACTTACAACCCAGCTCCCAGATACCATGTCCACAACACATTTACACAGTCGCTATGTTTCCCATGGGACAAACAGGACAGGGTCAGAGGTCAAATCGTTTTCACTGTTTTTTCCATTCAGAGACCAACAAGTCTCTTCGTAATGAGAGAGCTGGGGCCAATGGTCTTGACCACAGAAGCGGTTCCATTCGCATAGATACACTTGCGTCCTCTTCAGACAAAATGAATCACCATGAAAAAGGGGATCCTCTGTCCAGAATCATCAACCTGTTTCTACTAGGACGGCTCTCCAGTAATGGTTACAGCCAAACAACCTAACCATAGGGCAGTCTTGGGAGACTTCAAATGGAATGTGATACCCACATGTGCCAGTCTGCAAGACCGGAATGCAATATAGAGCAACCTGTCCGCGCAGACGAGCTCATGCTGACAATCAATACCTTGCCGTTACGAGCTGTAAAACTAGCACTAAACATATGGGCACATCGGTTACAAGCAAAACTGGTGTATGTCTACAGCGAAGACGTCACCATTGTAGCCTACATAAATTCACAAGGAGAAACGGGCAGCAGAGAAGCACTAGCAGCAGTGGACAAAGCCTGAGCTTGGGTGGAAGAAAGCTTGTAAGACTATCAGCTATACACATGCTACGAATGCCCGACATTGTAGCAAACTTCCTCAGACAAAACCAGGTATATCCAGGTGAAGCGGTGCTTTACCCAGAAGCATTCACGGAACCTGCGAATCTCTGGGGACAGCCTCAGATATATCTAACGGGTTTCAATGCCAACAGACGACTTCCAGGATTCTCACTGGCTGCCCACATTGGCATCTAGATTGGATGCCATGACACTTCGAGGGGGAGTTTGATCCAACGCAATCCTCCTCTTCTCACTATACTACCTCGGGTCCGCTAGAAAATCAGACCGTTATCTCCACGGCATTAGTAGTAGTTCTATACAGGCTCCAGACACAACGTGTTGCGGATTGCAGTACGGGCCTAGGTACAACTATCTGACGAGAGGGCAGTACTGAATTTCCTGTGGCAAGGTCCAATGTACCTCACTCCGGGTCTATTCGCCTTGACGGGATGTCTGCGTACAGCTGGTGAAGACAAGGGCAAGCAGAAGAATTCATATATGCAATACTCATGGCACTCAAATCTACTTCTCGAGAGCCTATTACAAGATGTAGCACTTGTACATTAACTGATGTGAAGAGGCTGACTTGTCCTTCCTGGAACTCCACATTCCAAGGGTATCATTATTTTTGCAGTGGAGTTTACAGCTAGCTCTCTAAGGTTACGGGTATCTATCTCACCAGCCTCTGTTAGCGGTGAAAGATGCATTGTGCATTTCTGCAAGGAGTAGCACTTGTAGCTCGGTCCTTTTTCGCCCACCTGCCACAGGTTAGGATCTTATCTCGTACCTAAGTCTTACTGGACCCAGCATTTGAATATCTGAACTCAATCTTTGTAAATGGCTCATCTGCAAGGTGGCATTTTTGATGACATTTCATCAACCAGGAGAGTGTCTGAGCTGAGGGCACCGTTCCATAATCCAGCTTCTCCGGTTCACAAAGATAAAGCAAATAGTACGTACAGTTCCTTCATTCTTCCATCTCATATTAATCAGGAGATTTTAGTGCCATCGCTGCGCCCAACTTCTACAAACAACGAAATCCGAGCACTCCGGGGATACAGGAAACGGTTACGTTCTTCCGCAATTCGCTCTCTCTTCTTACCAGCGGGACCTCGAAGAGGTCAGGCAACTTCCATGATTCCTTTGCCAAGTACATCCGATTATCGCTTATCAGACATATTTTCGAACTAAGGTCTCTACTAGAAGGTATCCGAGCCCATTTAAGCAGTGGGATCTTCTTGGGCGTGATACATTCTGACCCACTGGGCCACAGCTACAAGGCAGCTGCCTGGTTGTACATACCTGCAAGATTACAGACTCAACACTCCCTCCTCAGCCCAGGCTTCCCTCGGTCAAGAGTGTTACAGTCTACCTTTCACTATTGGGTCTATTTAAGCTCGTTCCAACCCTGCGGTTCTGGGACTGCTTTGTTAAGTCCCCATCGTCCCTGTGTCCCCCTAAGACGACAGAGAAAACAGGATTTTTGATACTCACCGTTAAATCCGTTTCTCTGTAGTCAAAAGGGGGACACAGGGCTTCCCGCCCATTAGAACGAGCTTAACCATTGTTCGTTCCAGGATAGTTCCTGGTTTACCTCGGCTTATGGTTACTGTTCTTATTGTTCTGGTTGCAAAGTCTTTGGGACAAACTGAAGGCTAGAGCACAGTGTGCAGGGTTAAGCCCAATAGGGCACGCCCCCTTTAATTTTTATTTAAGTGTCCTGCCTCCTGGAGGATGGAGCTTAACCCCATCGTCCCTGTGTCCCCCTTTTGACTACAGAGAAACGGATTTAACGTGAGTATCAAAAATCCTGTTTTCCCTGCCGGTGGATTCCAGGTTAAGGATGGTTTAGGAAAAGTGTTTTGCTAGGCAATGCCTTTTCCCCCATAGTGTAACTTTAAACCTGTTACTTTGCATAAAATGTGGCACATGTATCGTTGGCAGGCAAAGGGTTAATACAAGTTGATCCAGGTATTGGTTTTACCTCTGTGAAGCAAATTGGGGATGGTTCCTGACTGTTTTTTTTTTTAACCTTCTCTGAATCATTATGGGATAGCAAGGTTTCACATAGGTTGAACTTGATGGCCTAATGTCTTTTTTTTTTTTTCTTTTTATCTTTACTGTATCTACAGTTAATTGTGCAGCAGTGGAATAAGAGTTTTGGCTAACAGCCTGCGAAACTGCGAGTCAGAAAGAAATTCATATGGTATCACACAAAACAGTTTGAGATACGTGTTAGGTGATAATCAAAAAAATATGTACATATCAACTGTGTGTACTGTATGTATCTATATAAGACATGGGGGGCAATCACTGCAACAAATCAACAAGATACATATACATAAAACACGGGAGGCACATTTATCAAGGGTGGAATATTGAATTCATGTGAGTTTTTTCAGAACTCCCATAAACTCCCATAAATTCGAAATTCGAGTAGTCGAAATTGATTTTCTAAAAATCGAATTAATAAAACTGGGATAAATTTAAACGATTTAAAAACAATAATCGAATTTGATTAAACTCAATTAGAGTTTTTTTCTCCGAAAGGCTGCAAACATCTCCAAATTGACCCTGGACTCTTCCATTGACTTTAACAGTAATTCGGCAGGTTTTAGGTGACTAATAGTCAAATTTGAATTCTTAAAGGGCCAGAGTTTGATATCTCTAAATTTCCAATTTTTTAAAAAAAAATGTAATCGAGTTTGGATAATTCCCTAGTTGAATTTTGACAGTATAGACAATAAATCTGCCTCGTAGAGTTACATAGTACCGCATTTTTATAAGAATCACATGTGACAACTTACAATCTATATTTTTTACTGTATTTCAGTGTTAAATGTAACGTAAACCTTTAATTTAGAAATTGGTTTAGTCTTCTTGGGGCAAAATTGCTACACTAATTTGATGGTTCCTGTTGAGTTTGATTAGTTTTGTCGCTGGCTTGTAGGAAATGTACCTATTCTTTATATACATTTTTATCATATTGAGGCATTATGGTTTAGATCATACAGATCACACTTTCATTTGTTCTGTGTGTTCAAGAGGTGTTCATTTTGCTCTACATGAAATACCGCAATCAGCCTGGGTACTAAAGCAGGGTACCTCTTGGAACTCCAGCATGGTCAGGGATCTTTTAGTCTTTCTGCCCAACACTTAAACACTTTGTGGGTATTCCACAGATACCCAATTCAGGACTCTAGGGGTGAAGCTTGATTTTGGATTATTTATAACTTAATTTAATCTCAACTTCAGATTTCCTAAATAAGCTTCCAGGACAGTAGTCCGTTGGTATAAATGTTACTGAAACTGAGCAGCGATATAAACATGAACATATTCTTTTTTACGAAGGATATTCTGTAAGAAGGATATTGTGTATGAAGAATATGCTAACTAACATCACACCATAGTATCGGGTAAAAATTCATATTATTTGACATAAACATATTAAAATCAACTTTGTGTCATGCTCTTATTCATAAGCATAGCACACTGATTCATTCCTTACGTTTTAATGGGAGAAATTGCTGTTCAGCAAAATCCTCTTAGTCCTGGTATTCAGTGTTAATCCACCTTAGTTGTGTGGTAATTAGTTAAATCATCACAAGCTGGCTGTTTCTTAGTAATGTATATTTTATAAGAAGCCTACTTTGAAAATGCTGTAATTTTTTCTAAGTCACTTGATCCCAACTAAGATATAATTAATCCTTATTGGAAGCAAAACCAGCCTTTTGGATTTATTTAATGTTAAATGATTTTCTAGTAGATTTCTAGTTGATTCAAGGCATGAAGATCCTAATTATGGAAACTCCAGGTCCAGAGCATACCGGTTATTTTAGTTTTTCCACTGGTATATTGATACAACGAAATCTAAACAGTCTGATGTCAAAGGGCTTGTCATAAAACTGTGGTGAGCAGTCTTCTATGTTCGCCTCTGCTTCATCTTGGTCACACCAGCATGTTCATAGTCAAACTGGGCCAGGCAGCTCTAAGAAATTCCAGCCCAGGAGAAGTAATGACTTACATTTTCAGTCTGTGAATGAAAGTGCTGCAGAAGAGTAAAAATATTTAAATATTTTTTACCTGCATCAACAGTATGGTCTACATAAAATTTCTGGACATAATGTATTTAGGGCAATGACACATGGTGCTATTTGTCGCTCAGCATTTTGTTACAGAAACTTCTTACCAGAAGATATTCTGCCATAGACAATGCTGGGAATTCACTCTGCCAAAACACTCAAATCGCGTTATCGCTCAAATAAGCATGCAAATTGCATTTTTCACATAGGCAATTCTCAGTATTTCCTATGGCAGGGTATTTTCTTGCATTTAGCCGTAACAAAACACTGACAATATTGTGTTTCATTGCTCTTGAAGGATTTATTTTTATTTCAGGAATGATGTTTTTTTTTACAAGCTATGGCATGAAGTTGTTTTAGCCCTGCTTATTAGGGCTAGCTGAAAAAACCTGCCACCACCTCCTTCAGTTCACTTAAAGGAATTCCTGTCCATTAGTGAACATTGTGGACATAATGACTCTGAAGATTTTCATTCATCCAGGTCATGGTATATCTAGTATATGTAATTCTAAACAACTAGCCTTGCTGAGTAATCATTGAAGACGTTTCACTACTCATCCGGCAACTTCTTCTTCAACTGACTGGTGTTGGAAATCCTCGGCATATAAACTCTTCCACTAATCCAATCACGATGGCACATTGTAACTCTTCAGAGAGGGGGCCTTCGACACCACCTGTCTGCTACATACAATGCTGTTGTAACATCTGTACCCCGGCGGTTTCAGAACACTTCACACATCCATTCATGCAACTCTTACAAGTAGCACCTGTTCTAGGATACCTTGGTAAAACCTATCACAGTAACCCCACAGAATCATTTTCAGATGTCACCTCTCTGAAGAGTCACAATGTGCCATTGTGATTGAATTAGTGGAATAGTTTATATGCCGGGAACTAGTCAGTTGAACTGAAGAAGCTGCTTGAATGAGTAGTGAAATGTCTTCAATGATTACTCAGCAAGTCCAGTTGTTTTAGTATTGTACTAGATATTGTGGACAGAAGCTGGGTCCGACATTAACACCAGTCCATAACAAGAAGCCGGGGAGAAGAGGTCTGCAAGGAGGCAGCTGGATAGTTTATTAAATTGATAGTGATGCTTTCTTGATAAATGTGGAACATTGTCACTATTCATTTTAAAATTGCAGATGAATACATAGCTCCTTTAAAGAAACTCATGTAACAGGGCTGCAATATTCAAAGGTGGATTTTTGTTTTGGACAATTAAAGTATTGTATTCTGTTAATTTGGGTCCAATGAGATGTTTTTTCTTTTTTTCAATACAGTTCCATATTCAGTCTTATAAAAATATCCTTTAATTTTCTGCCGCATGTCTTATTAAAAGCTTCTGACATTATTGAAATGTGAAATTATAATATTTTTTAGCCACAATATGTGTGGTTTATTTCAAGGTTCCTAGGCTGGTGGAAGGTCTTCGTGGTCATCCATGTACTCAGGTCGCTGGAGCAAAGGATCACACAGTAGTTCTAACGGAAGATGGATATGTTTACACATTTGGACTAAATACATTTCAATCAACTTGGAATTCAGCCGCCCCCTCCAAATTCAAATGTTCCAAGGCAGGTATGTGAATATTGAATAGACGAGTAAGGTGAATGGTAATGTGAAATTAATACGTCTATAATGGTCTTATATATGCTACAACTTTCTTCCTAACCCAAATTATGAAGCATATATAACTTTGCATTCGTTTAGCATATTTTGTTAAAATGTTTGGCTGTAAATCCTCCTCCTAGAAATGAAATAAAATCCTTTGTGGAAACTTCTTTCTAAGCTTTTGAGCCAATACCTGTAGTAAATCCAAGAAAGTGTTACATTTGTCTAGAATTCCGAAAAAAATAAATCTATATGGAGATTGCATTACGTATGCAAGATTGTAGGGCTCATTTACATAAACTAGTGCAGTGAGCATGGCAATTTTGAGCACAATCCCCATATTATTTTTTCCTGGAACTTCAGCATCATTGCAGTCACAAAGGGGTCATGAGTCTGATGCAATTTTGCTGTTCCTGATGCAACTGCATATAATTAACCAAAATTAATTTTGATGCAAATCGGACACAAGTACATGGAAGTCCACCCGGTTTCATTTCCAGTGAGTGAGGTCTACAGAAGTCACTCACCGACTGCAACAAATGCAATGAGAACATTCTTAAAGCGGAAGCTATTCATAGATGATTATATGCCTCATGGTGCGCAACATTGCCTATTGCCTGACTTCAGATTCTATTGCCTATAAATAGTGCTCAGTAATCTCTTGTCACATGACAAAGAGTACATAATGCTATTTATATGTGTATAGTGTAGCAAAATGCCAATGACACTTATAGGAAAGGAAAGCTAACCTGTTCAAAATTATAAGAATATCATGACCAAATATTTCATTTTATATGTACTGATCCACATTGCTATAGTTAACCCTTCCTATATTACTGCCTGGGAGAGAGAGACCAGGGAAACAATAAATAAAGAGCCACGGACCTCTATAGTTACAGTTATAACTTAAAATACTGCAATACTTTTATAAAAGTTACCATTTAAGACCAGTTATGTTTTTCGTACAAGAGAAGAGTGTGGCAGGCTACAAACTTAAAAGAAAAAAAAAGATTACATTTAGGAAATTCTTTTCATTTTAAATGTATTGCTAAGCTACTTTTAGGATTGATTTATTATAAAACTATTCCATTACAGTGATACGTTAAACTGAATGAGTCAGTTTGAATATTGGGACTACTAAAGTGTCTTGCTGTCTGGATTACTTCCAAGTGATTATTAAAGTATTATTAATTTAATTGCAGATTCAGGCCAAAACCATGAAGGGAAAGACTGTGTTAGGGGTCGCTGCTGGAAGGTTTCCCACAGTTCTGTGGACTAAAGATGCTGTTTATACAGTGGGATTGAATGGTGGCCAGTTAGGTAAATATATTATTTTACAGGTTTTTATACTATGTCACAATGTTAAAATCGATTTGGTATTTGATATGCGCTACATTTGCTTTAATTAACTGTTTAAATATAAAACACTGTTCTGTTTATAAAAAACCCCAAGTTTCAAAAGAACACTTCATTTTTAACATAGTAAGTAAGGTTGAAAAAAGACACATGTCAATCGAGTTCATCCTTTTTTTTTTATTAACTATCTGCCAGTTGATCCAGAGGAAGGAAAAAAAACCCATCTGAAGCCTCTCCAATTTGCCTTAGAGGGGGGAAAATTCCTTCCTTTCTCCAAAATGGCAATCGGACTAGTCCCTGGATCAACTTGTACTATGAGCTATCTCCCATAACCCTGTATTCCCTTACTTGCTAAAAAGCCATCCAACCCGTTCTTAAAGCTATCTAATGAATCAGCCTGTACAACTGATTCAGGGAGAGAATTCCACATCTTCACAGCTCTCACTGTAAAAAACCCCTTCCGAATATTTAGGCGGAACCTCTTTTCTTCTAATCGGAATGGGTGACCTTGTGTCAGCTGGAAAGACCTACTGGTAAATAAAGCATTAGAGAGATTATTATATGATCCCCTTATATATTTATACATAGTCATCATATCACCCCTTAAGCGCCTCTTTTCCAGCGTGAACATCCCCAATTTGGCCAGTCTTTCCTCATAGCTAAGATTTTCAATACCTTTTACCAGCTTAGTTGCCCTTCTCTGTACCCTCTCTAATACAATAATGTCCTGTTTGAGTGATGGAGACCAAAACTGTACGGCATATTCTAGATGGGGCCTTACAAGTGCTCTATACAGTGGAAGAATGACCCCCTCCTCCCGTGATTCTATGCCCCTTTTAATACAGCTCAAGACCTTATTTGCCCTTGATGCTGCCGACTAGCATTGCTTGCTACAGCCAAGTTTATCATCTACAAGGACTCCAAGGTCCTTTTCCAGAATGGATTTGCCTAGTGCAGTCCCATTAAGGGTATAAGTGGCTTGGGTATTTTTACATCCCAGGTGCATGACTTTACATTTATCAACATTGAATCTCATTTGCCACTTAGCTGCCCAGATTGCCAGTTTGTCAAGATCCTGTTGCAAGGATGCCACATCCTGGATGGAATTAATTGGGTTGGATAATTTTGTGTCATCTGCAAACACTGATACATTACTTACAACACCCTCCCTAAGTCATTAATGAACAAGTTAAATAAAAGTGGACCCAATACTGAGCCCTGGGGGACCCCACTAAGAACCTTACTCCAAGTAGAGAATGTCCCATTAACAACCACCCTCTGTACCCGATCCTGTAGCCAGTTTCCTATCCACGTGCAAACGACTTCATTAAGCCCAACAGACCTTAGTTTAGAAAGCAGTCGTTTGTGGGGCACAGTATCAAACGCTTTGGCAAAATCCAATAGATCACATCTACTGCCCCCCCACTATCCAGAATCTTACTTACCACATCATAAAGTGCAATCAAATTCGTCTGACATGACCTATCCTTTATAAAGCCATGCTGATTGTTGCTCATAATGCCATTCATTAGGACAAAATTTTGAATGTGATCCCTTAACAAGCCTTCAAATAATTTGCCCACCACAGATGTCAAGCTTACTGGCCTATAATTGCCAGGCTGAGATCGTAATCCCTTTTTAAATATTGGAATAACATCAGCTTTTCTCCAATCCATAGGCACCATACCAGATGACAGTGAATCTGAGAAAATCAGAAATAAGGGCTATAAGGGCTGGTCTAAAACTGAACTAAGCTCTCTTAGAACCCGGGGGTGTATGCCATCAGGCCCTGGAGCCTTGTTTACATTAATTTGTATTAAAGCTTTTTGAATCATATCCTGAGTCAGCCACTGACTAGATTGAGCTGAACCATTCGTGCAGTTAAGTGAGCCTGTGAACCCAGACTCCTCTATTGTATACACTGAAGAAAAGAACTGATTTAACACATTTGCCTTATCTGTATCTGTTACAACCATACTGGTACATTATTTAATGGAGCAAACACTCTCAACCTGCATCTTTTTACTATTAATATATTTAAAAAAACTTTTTAGGGTTAGTTTTCACCTCCACCGCAATTAACTCTTCGTTTCTTTTCTTAGCCTTCCGGATTGCTGATTTACAACATTTATTACAGTGTTTATATTCATTAAATGCAGCTTCTGTCCCTACAGATTTGTAGTTTTTAAATGCCTTTCTCTTCTTTCCCATTAACTTCTTTACTTCTGTATTAAGCCACACAGGATGATTCTTAGAGCTTCTAAGTTTAGTCCTTAAGGGAATAAATTGAGAACAGTAATGATTTAATATCATTTTAAAGGACAACCATTTCTGTTCTGTGTTTTTAGCTGAAAACCTAATGCCCCAATCAATGCTCTGTAGGGCAGCCCTCAAGGCACTAAAATTAGCTTTTCCAAAATTCATGGTTTTTGTTGCCCCTTTTTTTTTTTGTGACTGCGCTCTTAAGGTCTTTGCATTTATTAGACTACTGCTGTCCTGCTATTTCCAAGTGATGCAACTGTTTTTCATATTTGTTCGAACCTGGAGGCCATAGAAATCATTTGGTAGGGTCATCTTGAGTCTGCTAGTCTCCAAGACAACAGTCCTGGTTTAGGCTAGTGTCACAGATTTGGCTCCCTTAATACCCCCACAACGTTAATGGGGTTATTAACTAAACCTCAAATTTATCTGGTTGGGCTTTCTGGGGCAAAAACTTGAATTTTTCGTGGCAAAAAACGCAACTTTTTCAAGATTTATTTTACCCCTATGCTGTAAAAAGACAGAATCTGAAAATCTGCTATCTCAGACCTGTTGACGTCCTGTATAAGTCGATGGGAAATGTCCATATCCCAATTGGAAGATAGCTTTGCTCTGGGTAATCCGATAAATTCAGGGTTTTGGGGCAAAAACACGGAGAAATAAGTGATTCTGAGAAAAAAAGTCAGAAAAATAATCATATCATTCAGGGTTTTGTGCGATTTTATTTTGTTTTTTACCGATTTGTTTTATTTCAGTTATTTTATTCATAAATAAGGCAAAATTGAGGATGGGAGTTTGGACAAGCTTTTTTTATTTAAATTATGAGATATATTTGGATTTTAGTTAATAACCCCCAAAACTTCCAATATTATTCAAGATGAATAACATGTTTAAATGGACATTTAAAGTAAATGTAAAGTGTATAAAGTAAGTATTAAAATATACCTTTTCTTTCCCCCAACCTAACTAACTAATATCTCTGTCATACATACCGTATGCATTTATTTTATTAAATAGTGAACTTTGGTGCTCATGCTGAGATTTTTAATTTCTTGCTTTGTAGGATACTTGCAAGATCCTAATGGAGAAAAATTTGTAAGTTGTCCTCGCCAAGTATCCGCACTTCATCATAAAGATATAAACATAACTCTTGTGTCAGCAAGTGATGGCGCTACAGTTTGTGTCAGTGAAAGGGGAGATATTTACCTTCTGTCCGAGTATCAGTGCAAAAAGCTTGCATCAAAGCAAGACATTCTTGCCTATTTTTATATATATTTTTTCTACATGAAAAGTTTGTTCAGATTGTTACATGACCCAAACGGTGTCTTATATTTTTTGTCTTGCAGACAGCTAAACCTGAAGAAAGTTCTTGTTTCAGGGGGCTTTTTGGAACATAAGGCAGCTCCTGAGCATCTTAAAGGACCAGTAACATCAAAAAAAATGTTTAAAAATTCGTTAGTGCACAACGAAAATAAACACCAAGACAAATAAATCTTTTAAAAAGCAAAGCCTTTATTAAGAAATAACTTACAGAAAATCCACTTCCTGTCCTCTTCAGAAACGGCGAAAGGCGACCATCCACACTGCAGCAATCGATTTCTCCTTCCTGGATATTCACTGACAAGGCATCTTCCTCCTCCCGGCGTCCAGCAACAGCTGTGTCTCTCCTTCCCCATGGATCGACTTCCCTCCTTTGCTCTCCTCACCAGCAGCTGCGGGGCACAGAGTGGGTAGTGATTTAGTAGGAGTCGTTGTGAGCGGAGGCAGGGACGGAGCTCTAAGAAACAGACAGTCCAGTGTAAAATACTTGTCTGCGTGTGAAATCCTTCCCATCGCTTCATACAATGCGGAGAACGGCAAACAATCCTAGCGTGTGTATTTGATTGTCTGCTTCTTCTAGGATAATTAGTCGCATTGAGGGTCCCCGCAGAGAGAAATACAAAACCGGCTGCCAAAGTCCCCAGACTGAGCTAAGTTGCCCTGCTCGTTGCTGTCAGTGAAAGATACGTGGAGCTGCTGGGATGGGAGCAATACCGGCAAAGAACAGTATGTGTAAAGAGCTCCGTCCCCTGCCTCCGCTCACACTGAGAATTAACTCCTAGGAGCCAAGCTTTAACCCGCTTCCCCTTGGCTGTAGCTCCCACTTACCTGCGCTCCTCATTGTGCAGCTCCGAGTCCCTCTGTGACTGAAGCCTTGGTGCAGTTCTGCTTAGTGGGGTCGCCGGCAGCGGCTACAGGAACAGCCCGGGCAGAACGTTCGGCGGGGTCGGCGGCGCTGCAGCTGCTGGTGAGGAGAGCGAAGGAGGGAAGTCGATCCATGGGGAAGGAGAGACACAGCTGTTGCTGGACGCCGGGAGGAGGAAGATGCCTGTCAGTGAATATCCAGGAAGGAGAAATCGATTGCTGCAGTGTGGATGGTCGCCTTTTCGCCGTTTCTGAAGAGGACAGGAAGTGGATTTTCTGTAAGTTATTTCTTAATAAAGGCTTTGCTTTTTAAAAGATTTATTTGTCTTGGTGTTTATTTTTCGTTGTGCACTAACGAATTTTTAAACATTTTTTTTTGATGTTACTGGTCCTTTAAAGAGAATGGCGGCCAGCCTGCAAGTGTTTTTGCTTTGGATCAAGCTGGAAGGGTATGAGATTATTACTTTTTAGTGTGAGTGGTTTTTATGATAGTTAAAGGGGCTGTTCGCCTTTTAAATTAACTTTCAGCATGACCTAGACATCAATATGGAGACAATTGCGTGCAACTCTTTTTCTTGCCTATGATGGCTTATTTAAGAAAAACGCGTAAAAATATTTCCATGTGCATGTTTTTTCAGATAAAAGGTCACACCAGTGACAATTGTATAGTTCCAACACACATATCTATCTATCTATCTATCTATCTATCTATCTATCTATCTATCTATCTATCTATCTATTCCACAAAATAGCCAGCACTCTCGAAAATATATTTCAGCTTGCCTGGGTGCAGTATCCAAAATTACAATATGTAGTCAGCAAGAACGGTCCGCACTCTCAGGTCTTATGTAGAAAGTTAAAAAGTTTAATGGTTACATACGAGACTAATGTTTCGGCCTCCTCCGAGGCCTTTCTCAAAGTGTTTGATTGTTTGTAAAAATGCCATAAATACCCAAACAAGGTGGGAAAGAACACATAGAGACTGATGTGTTAACAACATCACTAAAATGCACATTTGCATATCAATCATTAAACATCTCAATAATATAAATATCTCATATTGAGATGTTTAATGATCGATATGCAAATGTGAGTCGCGTTTTAGTGATCCATTTTCATAGGTTTTTTGCTGGAAGTCACCTGGCAGTTCACTGAAACAGTGCTGGTGGGTTTATGGTCGCCAATTATTTATGTCTGATGTTGCTTTAAATAAGAATAAAATCATGTTTGTAACGCAATATGGGGAAGGATTTACTGGAAAGTGGATGCTGGAAAAGAAAAAGAAAGGTAAATAAAATTAAGAGACAGAGAGGACTGATGGAACACAGACTATGGCTCCCCAATTTTATCAAATAAAAAGGGAGACCTGGGGATTAGGGAAAAATATGAAGCACATAAAGCATTTCTCTGAACTTTTTATAGCCCATGTCCACTTTTTAAAGAATTGGATTTCTAATGGAATATACATTTCTGATGTGATACTACAGGTGTATCCTAAGTTTATAAATAATTATGTTTTTTTAATTTGTGAAATCTTGTTTTGTATCACTAGATGTTAGTGGGAGGCTTTTCCAGAGGCCTGCAATCTCCACTGGCTGGGGTAACCCAAATATACTTAACTGAAATAAAAATGGTGGTTGGTTTGTAGTAAATAATTATCTCCCACCTCCCCCCCCCCAGCTGCTACCCTGGGCAAATGCCCCTAACTTTTTACTTACCCCTCAGTGCAGATTCATGAATTGGCGTTTACGGCAGCCATCTTTCGGGTCTTCAATATTCTGACAATGAGACTGGCGTAGTGGCGCATGCGCAGTTGGAGCAATTTCCCAGCTTGCGACAACTGCGCATGCGCCGAAAGAAGATCACACTGCATGGTGTGTAAGAATGGGGGCATTGTACGCATATGGTGTAGATGGGGCCTGGAAAAAATGTATTTACTGTGAAGTTACACCCTGTGTGGGTTACGGGGGGGGGGGGGAGGGTTGCGCTTGAGAATTTAAAGGGGTGGTTCACCTTTAAGTTAACTTTTAGTATTTTATGGAGTGGGCAAATCTAAGCAACTTTTTAAATGGTCTTCATTATATAGTTTTTATAGGAAGAGCTGTTTGGACCCATCACCCTTGAACAAGTTCGCTTCCCTGGGACAGAACAAATTGTAAATGAAAAACAGAAGCTCTTTACTAGTCGTCTTCTTGATGTCATGGACAGGGGTCTGATATTAGAAGTCAGTGGGCATGCCATATATGCAATCAGACTGTGTCAGTGTAAAGTCTACTGGAGTGGGCCCTGCTCACCATCTCCGACTACCCCAAACCTTATTGAAAGGCAGAAGAGAGTTAAACTTTTCTGTCTGGAGACTTTCCTTAGTAGTAAGTATTCTGTCTCAATACAAGTGTAAAGACCTAAAAGAGTTTGTGATAAATATTCTGTATTTTTCTTCTTGTTTAGCAAGTCTAGTATAGCCTGTTCTGGATAGAAAAAAGATGATATGGTCAAATTATTAACAATTTAAGTTTCATTTATACTCATATCCAAGTTTGATTTGTTTTTAAGCATTCCTACTAAAAGTAAGTACTTATTACAGCCATAGCCATGTCTTATTTCGTCAATTCCTATAAGGACAGGTTCAATCCCACTGTCCAGCCGTTTCTGCTTTCATACCATTCTTCAGCAGTCTTTTAAGTCTACCTATTTTTATAATGTTTCCTGCCATTCATTTTATCATTAGTTACAAACTGAATTGTAAATTAACTCGGATCTATCTCCCTTCTAATGGAGATCACCAAAAGTCTGTTACTTAGTGGAAAAGGCATTACTTGAATTATTTGCTCTATGGAGTATTGAGCTAATTTATAATTTGGGGCACTGGAATGATACCATGTGCTTATAGATATACTTAATTTTCCTGAGTACAAACTGTTTTGTCATGAGTTTGTGTGGGTACTATAGACAGAGGCCCAAACAGCCCCCACCCGCCCACTAAATAGTACAGCAGTCTCTCTGGCATTTACCAGGTCTCACAGATTGCTAGTCCTGGCCTGATTTAGGTGTATATCAAGACAGTGGCTTCTGCTCTGTGTTTTGTAAAAGTTTATGTAATATGCAGAAGTGCACCACTATTTCTATAAAAAGAGATACATTTTTATTGTACCTTTGGTGCAAGGAAAAAGTAATTGAACCTTAGGATTTATGGTGCAAACTGAGTTAATCTAAGGCAATACACTACTGGACCCGCTCATTTGACGAGGTCACAATTAGGCCACCAACACACTGGTCCAAATCAGGATAATTTGATCATTTGGGCCCCAGGCCAGTGGCGTCCTAAGGAGACCCTTTAGGAGAAGGTTTCATCAACCATCACCAGTAGGGATTTTCAGTATTCAGCTGAAAATCTGTCTGTAAGACAAGCTTTTTGGAGGCCCCCCTTACACAGGCCAATAAGGTACAGACACTGTCTGGAGAGGCAGAGTCGCAGCATTCATCCCTCTGGAAAAACTTTTCTATGTGGCAGTTGATTATCTGACTTTTGCCAATATACACATCACAAATGACCGCAACAAAATATCACTTGCATTTAGTTTATAGCAACGCTAATTTAGGTGCAAGAAAAGTACTGAATTGTGTTTGTCCCAAATGATTCCTTCCCTTCAAAGTGCTAATTCTATTTTTCTTATACAAGTCTCAATGGGAACCATACAAATAGAAAAATGAATAGCAGATGCATAGCAAGCCCAGTATTCAAGCCCTCCTTGGCATGGGACTTATGTGCAACCAAGCCTAACCAAAATTTAGTCAGAAGCATATCTTTTTTACACACAATGTTTTATCTGCTAATTCTGTTTGTGACTGAATTGTTTTATTGATTTATTCTTGTATGTAGAACTTATTTGTCATCAGAGGGGGGCTCCTACAAAGCAGCCACCATGTGAAATCTACTTATGCTTCGGAGAGGAGTGGCCAGATGACAAATCCAGAGAAAGAAAGCTCATCATTGTTCAGGTGTGCTACTCAAAAGTTCATACTGTACATGTACTACGTGTACATTATTAGACAGGGTAATGTAACGGCAACTTATGGAAAGCAGTCCTAAATGGATGCTTAAATATGTGTCCTTTTGAATGCAAAGATGGTGGTAGGGCAATTAATTAGGTATTTTAAATTTACGAATCCATGCATTTTATACAATCTCATGTAAATTTTGCTATTTTGGCAGAGGATAACAGGAGAATTTTTGGGGGCCCAGATGCATAACAGTGACAGTATATCCAGATGTTCAACATAAGTTCAATGAATACGACTTGAGCTGAACATACTTTTAGCATTGCTTTAATTACAAAACATCTATCTAGTTATTTCTTGAGCTAAACTGGGCATATGGGAAATCTGAAGCAACTACATGTCCCAGTGACACACATAATAACTCTTACTTTATTCTAAATATTTTTTTTTATATTTCTTCACAGATAATACCAGTTGTAGCACGTATGATACTTGAGATGTTTAGTGGGGACAGCACCCGTTCCTTTGACAGTGGAAGCATCCGTCTGCAAATCTCTGTCCCTGACATCAAAGACAACATTGTTGCTCATCTGAAACAACTGTATCGCCTTCTTCAGAACCACCAAGGGCCAGATGCTTGGCCTCTCATGCAGCCCCAAAACATGCACCTGGCTGAGACACTTCAAACCCAGTGAGGACTGGTTCCTTACAAAACTCTTGTCTTTTTAAAGCAGCACAAACTACTGCCCCTGCTGGGGGACCTTTTACTATATTAGAGTGTAGACGAAGGACCCCCCCCCCAGTAATATGGAAGCTTTAATGCATTAACATCTTAGGTCCAATCAATTGTATACCCCTTGCACATATCGGACATGCTGTTTTAGAGTCATTGTAGCTTTAAAAGCAGGGAATATTACTGGTTTTACAATTAGGCTTATGACAGGTGTTCCACGGGGGAGCCTGCAGCTGCCCCATTTGTGAATTTACAGGTTAGAATGGGACACGTGGGACAGAAAAGCAAGACACAGCCCTGTTTGAAAAGAGACAAGTGGATTTTATTCATTTTTGTCACTACACATACAGGTTAGCACGGGGTTTTATCTTCTTGTATTTTTCCAGAAGCTGAATAAAATGCTTCAAAATACATTAAGGCTTACTGAACGCTGTTTTTTCTAAAGCACGGGCAGAAATTGAGCTTTCTGCAAATTTTACCACCATTGTACTTGTACTCTACTTATTTATTATTTTTATTGCATTAAAATTATTTTTTCTCCTCCAGTAACATATTAAAATAATTTCATAGTATAGTATTCAGTGCTGTTAGTGTGAAACCATAGGACTATGTGGCATGAAGGTCAGATGAAGGGGGGAGTACATCTACAAATTGACTTTTTTTTTTTAGAAACCTTGATTTCTCATCAAGCATTCACCAGTAACTAAATAGCCCATCTAAATTCTAGAATAGAAGGAGAACAAATATCATTTGATTAAAAAAAAGATATAGCTTCATTGCCATCTAAATCACTTCTACAATTTCAATTTGGTGGTTGGAAAATAACGAAAAATATGTTACTGAAATGTACTTTTGTGTACAACATGCTCAAGTTTATGTAAAATTCCCTCAATTTTTTTTTTTTTAATAGCAAAATTATACTATTTGGGGAAAATTACATGACTGCAATACTTTTTAAATAAATATTTAATAACCATGCAAAATTAAACAAATAATTCATTGGTGCAAACAATGTATTCATAATCTGCTAATAAATACCCTTTTTTCCAAGAAAATTTTGAAATTTCGTTGTAATTCCATTGCCAAAGGGCATTCTTACAGTCACACTATGCATATGAGGTTTTCATTGTAGAATATGTGGCTGCATGTGGCATCTCTTGCTATTCATTTCCAATTTTACTTCTAGTATACTGCTTATGTGCAACTCTAGTGAGCCTGACTGAAGTACAAGGGATCTCTGGGAAAACAGGGTAAGATGGCAGCATTGTGCTTATGTAGAAAAAATCATAGGCCAGTCAAATTTATTCATGAGCAAATCACAGCAGAAAAATTGAAAATGTAATTTGTGTGCCTAACAAATTGATACCCACTAGGCTTTTATGTCCTTTAGGACATGTGCACTTGTGCTGTTTTGTCACTCACAGATACAAATCAATAAAGGAATTCTTTAGAAATGTATCCAAGTACACTATAACTATAATGAACAGTGCATGATAATGACTGATATAATGACAAATGATAGTCCTCATTGTGCTGTGTGTAACTGCTAAAGCATTTTTGGCAAATTACATAATGTATCTCCACACAGTCACCCATAACTGTCTACACTATTTTGGATTTTTCTGACATTACTTTTCTGGTGAATTACCCTGAGTCATTGATTTTTTTGAATAAAGAAAACATTGCCTGCCTGTATTAATATATACATAATGTTAATTACTGTATCATCACTGTAACAAGGGGGAGCAGATTCTGTGGCCTCAATTCTGGCCTGGTAAGTACCCACTCTGCTCCCTCTGTGCTGTAATTGCATATTTATTAAACAAATGTTTTTGATCCCCACCATATATAAACCTATACTTTTTTCGTGTTACTTCACCTTTAAATTAACGTTTAGTATGATGTAGAGAGTGATATTCTGAGACAATTGTTTTTACATGGCGTCAGTGACCCCATCTGAAAGTGTCAAAAGAAGAAGGCAAATAATTCAAAAGCCATAAAAAAGAAAATAAATTAAGGCCAATTGAAAAGTTGCAATTGATTTTCATTTGTGTTTTTTGAGATATTTAGCTTTTTATTCAGGAACTCCCCAGATTGAAGTCCAGCAATCTGGTTGCTAGGGTCCAAATTATTCTAGAAACCATGCATTGATCTGAATGAGAGACTGGAATATGATTAGGAGAGGGTCTTAATATAAAGATGAGTAATAAAAAAGTAGTAATAACTATAAATGTGTAGCCTTACAGAGCATTTGTTTTTAGATGGAGTCAGTGACCCCCATTTGGAAAGAGTCAGTGGCAGAACTACCGGGGGGGCAGAGGGTGCAAGTGGGCCAGGGCCCGCACCCCCTCAGGGCTCCCCGGCAGCTCACTCACGCTGACAAATGCGGCCGTACGGAGGGGGCGGGGCCCGGCTGCGCGTCACGCACCAGGGCCCGCCCCCTCTAGTGACGCTACTGGAGTCAGAAGAATAAGGCAAATCATTTAAAAACTATACAAAAGAAAAAATTAAAACCAATTGAAAAGTTGCTTAGAATTAACCATTCTATAACACACTAAAAGTTAATTTGAAGGTGAACCACCCCTTTTTCAGTTCACCAGAAATAAAGACTTTTTTCAATTACTTTGCAGAAAATGTAAAGTTTTGTAATACCTTTCATTGGCTAACTGAATAAAAATTGCAAGCTTTCAGAGCACACAGGCGCCTTCATCAGGCAAATTCAAAAAAGGAGGATATGGGTTGGGGGTAATTAAAGGGTGTCTGTCACCCAAAAATGTTTCCCTCACAGCAGATGCAGCCTAATAGAGCCTGCACACCAGTTAAAGGAGAAGTAAACCCCTTATTAAAAAACTCCTACACTACATAAACCTCCCCTCCCTCCTCGCCCCCCAGCCTAGCTGCTACCCCGGGCAAATGCCCCTAACTTTTTACTGACCGCTCGGTGCAGATTCACGACATCGGAGTTCACGGGCGCCATCTTCTTCTTCAGGTCTTCAGATAGGCTGGGGGAGGGGAGGAGGGAGAGGGGGTCTATGTAGGGTAGGGGTTTTTTAATAAGGGGTTTACTTCTCCTTCAAGGGAAACTGTGATTTTTTTTTTTAAAAAGAATGCCCCCTGTCTGTACTAGGCAAGCCATGCTGGGGCTGCTATCGATAGTTATGGCGGCTTCATTATGCCAAACAATATCCATGTACTATAGATATTTGTTGGTTTGCAGACAGGGCATATTTAAAACTGAAACAAGCAAAAGGGAACCCATACTGTGTATGGCCCTATGTACAGTATATATCTATCACCAGGGAAACCATGAGGGGTTGGCCCCTTAGACACCTATAATGGCTCTTGCAAGATGCAGACATAGCATTGGTGTTGCGGCTACGGGTCAGCCACCATGCCTTCCCATAAAAACCCAGAAGTTAGAGCTGAATTAATTTAATAGCAGCGATATAACAATAGGACAACTTTCTATTGATAACTTTCTCCACCAATCCGAAGCGCCAATAGCGCCAATAGAAGCGGAGGTGACATAAACATCAAGCCCGCCGCTTGTGCGTGAGATATTAGGTATAAACTGCATCTCGACTGGCCATAGTAGTACGGTGTCCATCATAGGACAACTTCCGGCATTGTGCTACATGAGCCCTCCCTGTCAAAACTCCTGCATCCCTAGTGTTTCAACTCCCACTTCAACAATGTGCTTTCCACTAATTTAGCCCTCATCTTCTGAGAGATGTAGTTCAGAACACCCATATGTATATAATGTCTATAGTTAATGCAATTGTCTGAATGCATTTCTGAGGTGACCTTCCAACAGATGAAACTTGGTCAAAGATGAGACTGTAATGTTATATAAAGCACTGCTGCCTGGAGAATGTGGAGTGAGGTTGGGGCTGCAATTGTGTCTGTCATGAATCCATAGGGGTTACAGTATGTCAAAGTGCTTAGGGGTCTGTTTAAGACTTGTGTGTTTCACCAGCAGGCTTCCCCCCTTATTGACATATCAGTGGATATACTTTACAATTTGACACATACAGTATAAAGCGTATAATGCAATGTCGCCCTGTTTTTGTATTTTCACAGATTTTCGTTCGATGTGTATATTTGATGTATGATGTATAAATGTATTTATAAAGTGCCACAAGGATACTAAGTGCTCTATAATCTTACAGTGTACACAGGGAGCATTAAAATAAATAAATAAGTATAAATGTGGTAAGAGACACCGTAGAGCTTAAAAGAGGGTGGATAATATACAGGCATAAATTTGTGGGTATTAACCCTTAAGTACCAGAACTGGACTAGACTACATAATGTTCTAGTACCTCCAATGTCAGCATTTTAGTATCTTTTTAAAGAGACTGAGCAAGTGTTTCTTACAAAGGAACTTGGGTCTTCTGCTGCTACTGAATAATTTATTTTGAAATGGGGTTATTGTGTAACTTAATTAGGGATCTGGTGGAAAAACCTAAATCAAGCCAAGACAATTATGTAACGTTTTTTTGTGTGTGTGTGCAAGGCCTTATGCAAAGGTAAAACATTAAGACATGGAAGCATAGACCAGCACAACAGCCTGCTTTGTTTTCAGACACGCCACGCCCTACCAACAAAAACAGCACTAATAGGATGGGAGAGGGGGGGGCACCTACATTTTTTTCCCCTGCCGGCTCAGTTTTTTTGCTCGTTCACCACTTTTTTTTGTATAGGGGGGAACACTATTATATAAGATATATTATATGGTAAATAATGTACCCACTTATGTAAAATATAAGGAGAGTTCCGTGACCATATAAAGGCATACAGGGCATAGAACTTCAAGGTGACTTCTAATATCCGCATATTTTATAACAGGGGTTCATTGCTTAATATAATACACAAGTTTCACGTGACAGAAATAACATAATTAAGCACTGATTATAACTGAGATCAATAAGCATAATTTGTAAAGATATTATTTACAATATAGTCATGGCTCTAGTGTAATCTAATATTATTATTTTTCATTTAGCTAAATAAGAAAAGCAACTTTCTGAAATACTAGTCTTTACAGTCTTAAATGTGGCCAACAGAGCCTACAAGGTTTCCAAAACTGTTATTGTTCTTTTTGTGCAGACCAATAGATGGAGCTGCAGACAGATGTTGCTGTGTGTCTGAGCTCAAGGGCCACTTCCTTCCATGTGAGACAGGTACAAACTTGCGGTGTGACGGTGAAATCATTGTTCGCCTGGAAATAAGGAAAAACATGCAGACTGCTAGTCTCATTTTGTGGTAAACACTATGGGGCCCATTTACTTTGTTCGAGTGAAGGAATAGAGGAAAAATAGTTTGAATTTCGAATGTTTTTTTTGGCTACTTCGACCATCGAATGGGCTACTTCGACTACGACCTTCGACTAAAAATCGTTCGACTATTCGATAGTCGAAGTACTGTCTCTTTAAAATAATCTTCAACCCCCTAGTTCGCCACCTAAAACCTACTGAGGCCAATATTAGCCTATGGGGAGGGTCCCCATAGGCTTCCTAACAATTTTCTGATCGAAGGAATATACTTCGATCGATGGATTAAAATCCTTCGAATCGTTCGATCCGAAGGATTTAATCGTTCGATCGAACGATTATTCCTTCTATTATTCCTTGAAATCATCCAAACACTTGTCTGCAAAAGGTCAAATTGAAAGCAGTGACTGCAGATGGACTAGTTATTTTCCATGCTCATCACTGGCTTTTTTGTTCTGTTTTAAAGTAAACACATAAAATGAGGGACATAGCTTAAATATTTATTTTCTTGTGATTTTCCTTGCATCCCATCATGCATTTGGGATCAACCCTGTCAAATGATCGAGGTGCAATAGTGCAACACATCATTGGGGGTATATCAGTTTAACTTATAATGTGTTTCTAGAATAAAGATCTTCATTCTCAGAACCTGCCATGATTACTCAACCACATTGTTTTTCACTTTGAGAGTTGTGAGTTAGCAATGTCAATATATGTTAGTTTTAAGGGAACCAAATTCAGGAAAGAACATATCTGAGAAAAAGAAGGTGTTGTGATGTGTGCTCTGCTTAATACTGATTAGAGAAATATCCGATGATTTCAAACTTAATTTTCTTAGCAGAGCAACATTAAAGCCACTTTCTTTTATCATTAGTTTGTTCCTGATTGTAGACAGTTGGCCAAAATGACCAGGTGGTGTCTCTGTTGATTCAAAATTGATTATTTTAGAAATTCATCTGCGTATTGATCTGAGACAGACCGTTAATACCCTTATTATTTCCTGTTGAGCTGTGCATAGTACAGTGCAGGGGAGAATCTATTCTGATAAGGTACATTGTTTAAAATTATGTATTTTTAGGGTTGTGGCACTATTTTTGGAATTCACCGCAAGACCTTGTGCAATCTCTTTTTGGGAAGTTTCACTTGGAAGTTTTCCACTCCAGAAATTCATTTATCCCAAAATTTAGGTTAATGCCAGGTGGTCAAGTGTTCAAATAGGTACAATGTTGTTGTGCTTCATTCTTTTGAAGTCTCCAAATCACAAGTGTGTGTTCCATTGAATTATGATTTGGTCAGGCTGCATTATGGGACTTTGATCCTACTTGGCAAAAATGTCAAAGTCTGAGCCTTAAAACCAGAACTTTTTATTGTGCTTTGACCAGGGGCAGTGATTCTTTATCTGATGAATGGTTTTTCTCCTCTTTCCACTTATACTTTATCAGAAGCACTAGGAAAATCAATAATTTTACTGACCAAAAAATATTTTAATACATTATACATTAAAGGGGGGTTCTTGTACTATACATTTTAAATACGACTACAAATTCTTCTAATGAACATCAATTAGAGAAAGGTGTTGGATTCTGACAATATTTTAGCTGAAAATCATATGAATCCCCTTTATCCTTTATACATATTAAATCATTTAAGACCAAAAGTAAAGCGTATTGGCCCTTTCTATGCTTTACCCCTGTTACTCTATATTCCATGTATTGGTGCTGCATGCAGGTAGTATAGTGTGTAAATCATAATGGGCCAGTCTGTCCAGTCTCTATAGTATTATGGTAGGAGGCAGTAAATCGTTGTTTGGAGTTATTGTCATGGAAAATCAACCAAAGTGTTATGGCTGAGGCTGCAATTCAGTAGGGACAACTGGATAAGTTATTAGCACCTTCTGCGTATATAGTTCAGGTATGGGACCTGTTATCCAGAATGCTCAGGGTTTTCCTGATAATGGATCTTTCCATAAATTGGATCGTCATTTCCATAAATTGGATCGTCTACTTGAAAATCATGTAAACATAAAATAAACCCAATAGGCTGGGTTTGCTTCCAATAATATATAATAATTATACCTTAGTTTGGATCAAGTACAAGGTACTGTTTTATTATTACAGAGAAAAAGGAAGTCATTTTTAAAAATTTAGATATACAAGACATCCTTTCTATAACTCGGAGCTTTGTGCATAATGGGTTTCTGGATTACGGATCCCATACCTATACAAATAAACATGCTGGTTAAATGCAGTTCAGCAATATGTCTCTTGCTATAGTACCATCTCTGAACAGTGTTCCAAGATCAAGATATAAAGAAGAAATATTTTAGAATTAAGTTACACATATTGAAAACATAGTATGTACTGGCTGCTGATACATTTGCCTGTTTGTATTTGCAATAAAATAGAGAATGCCTTTTTAGGTTCTTCCTTACTGTTCTCAGTAGAATCCCATGCTGTTGATTTAGTGAAGAATGCCTGATATTCCGCACAGCAGAAAGAACATTTTTATAATAGATGAAAGCCATTCATAGTGATAGGAAATGTGCTGTAATAAAAAGCATTTTGTCATATGAAAGCCTTCACACACAATCTCTGTTAATGCTGATTGCTGTTCTGTAATTGATTTCTAGACATGCCTCCACTGCTGAAGGAAATCCTGAAGATTAAGAAGAACTACACTTTTTACTTCCAGTCCTGTGGAGAGCTCATAATCAGAGAACAGTGAGACATTCTAATGTACTATTCATATAATATAAAATTCAAGATTCCTGCTAAAATTGAGCTTACTGTGATACAAAATGGTACATGCCTTCAACTGTCTGATGCTCCTCAGTGTGTGAAGGCTCCAGCTTTACAGCAGAGTTCAAAATGTCATTGTGTCAAATTTTGATTTATGTCGAACCAACCAATGAATGTAGCCCTTTTCTCAGAGCAGAAATACAAAAGGGAGTAAGTAATCTTATAGCATAGCAGCACAAGTACGATCCAATGACTTGTATAGTGTACAGTCTATATGGGTTGGCTGGAAGGGTAGATAGATTTAGATAAAAATCAACATGGAGTGAGTCAGAGATATGCTCTGGAATGCAACCTACTTTAGATTGGAAATTGTTGGAGGTTAGGAATAATGGAAGTTATAATTCAGTAACAGGGACAAGACTCGATGGGCAATGCAAAAGAAATATATTCAGTTATCACAAGCTGAAAAGTTATTCATGTAATCAATCAGCTGTTGCAAACAGTACCTATCAACTCCTGGAATTTTGTTTTCAACTACATGACAATGAGTTTGGGATTAATTCAGCTATTGCCGAGTTGGCTGGATTTCCATTATGGAGCACACATGTTTTTTCACAAGACAACACACTATTAAAGGAAAACTATACCACCCAAACAATGTAGGTCTCTATTAAAAGATACTATGTAAAACAGCTCATGTGTAAAACCCTGCTTCATGTAAATGAACCATTATCATAATAATATACTTTTTTAGTAGTATGTGCCATTGGGTAATCATAAATAGAAAATTGCCATTTTAAAAAACTAAGGGCCGCCCCCTGAGATCGTACGATTCACTGTGCACACATACAAACCACATGTAAGGTCACATGAGCCAATTAACAGAGTTCTGCCTTTTGCTTCCTCACTTCTTCCTGTTACAGTTAGTGTTGTAGTATTTCTGGTCAGGTGATCTCTGAGGCAGCACAGATAGAGTCACGAAATGGTGGTTCAAGGCAAGAGATGTAAAAGGGCAATATTTATGTAAATATATATTCCAGTTTGGTAAGATTCTTTAATATGTCATTCAATTTGATATAAACTATCTGTTTCTTAAGTATTCATTTTGGGGGTATAGTTTTCCTTTAAAAAGGGTATTTCATCTGTATTTATGTGAAGCACAAAGTCAGAAATGAAGTTACATTTTGGTATTGATAGGAGTCCACGTAGTACGGGAATTGTAACTATTTTAGAAATGCAGAACCATTGAAGAATTCGATAGTGTGCAGTTTAATATGGGAATGCCATGCAAACCTTGGGCTGTAAGTAGATGCTGGCAGTAGTAGTTAATTGCTAGTAATGGTTATGGTTAACAGGTGTAGGTATGTGTTGAGCCTGGTGAGTGGGGAAAATGAATTACTCAACAAGCAGGAACACAGCAAGTATATTTTCTCTTTTGGTGTCAGTTCTGCTGCTTGATCTGATAGTTTAACATAATCCAGTTTGTAAAACTTCCTCAGATATGTTGATTTATGGCCGGTGTGGGAGTAATTGAATCATCACTTCATTGCCATTTCAGAAGGAATGTGGTGTTGTTTGTGACACTGGAGGTTTGTTACTGTACAGTACTGACAGGTGTTGTGCCTGGCTGATATATGGGAAGAGAAGAGTGAACAAGAAGTGTTTATTAATAATAACCGTGGCATGCCTTCCCGCTAAACAGAGAGCCTTCTGTGTAATGCATTAATCAATACCACCTCTTGCTAAACTACAATACTCAGCATCTACCAACAGCAGGATCTGATGGTGCTGACATGCATAGTTCAGTGTCAGCTGGAGAGTGGCAAGCTTCTGAACCGGGATTTGATTGTTTATGATGTGAAAGAAATATCAGTCGAACAGTACTAAATATATAGATTTCTGTAGGTTTCCTTCAAAAATTTGCCTGAGGCAACCCAACCAGCCACCTTGCCCCCCCCCATGTGCACATGTGTGAATAAGCTGGTGTGCACATGAACAAGTGGGTGTGCCCATTAGTTGCTGATAAGATTGGGAAATCTGAATTGCGGGTGGTGTAGGGACAAGGGCTGCATTTGAGGTATGTGCCTAGTACCCCTCAAGGTGTGTGCCTCTTCTGCCTACCCTTAGTTTCGCTCTGCTTACAGTTATTCTGCTCTCTGTAGTAGAAGGGGAACAGATTCTTTGGAAAGCAGATCAAAATTTTAAAAAAAAAAGTATTTGGAAGGTGAAGAAGCCCATAGACTAGATTTGGCTAAAAGATATCAAGCCTGCCACCACGTCAAGGTAGGCTCACTGAGCAGGTCCCTAACTACTCTAACCATCTTATTATTTCCTATTATACTATCTGCTGTGCTAACCTGACTTCTAGTAACATATGGTCCAGGGGAAGGCAAAAAACCCAATGGAAACAACTCAATAGTTTGTTTCTGTCAGGGAAAAAAATCCTCCCTATTATTCCTGGAACAAATTCTGCTCAATTTATATATCCTATGTATTCCACTAACATTTTAATTTAAATCTATAAAACAGTTAGTCCTACTTTAAACTCTATCATATTATGTTTATTTGATCATATTATCTTATGGCTTCTTCTAACATCTTTATTATTTTCTTAAGAATTATATGTTATTTTACACCCTTCTGCATATTCTTATATTTGACAGTTTATCTATTCTGTTTTGTCCTAATAGGCAATTTTATTATATTCTTTTTATTTTATCATACTATACTTTCTTATTATATAGTCTAGCATTTTCTCCTCTTCTCTTGTATTTTAATTTCTAACATCTAAGCCTTTAGCCTATCCTATCATGTGTTACCATATTTTATATTATGTTTGTTATACCTTATGTGATCTTCCAACATCTTATTTTATTTTGTGAACTATCCTATTTAATCTTCTAATATCTTATCATATTCAGTATTATAGTATCATTTTCTGCTGTTAGATCTTTATTTTAATTAATCTATTTCCTGCTAGCTAATAATATATTTGCTACTGTTATACTTGATATTATATATATATATATATATATATATATATATATATATACTGTATATATATATATTTATTTATGTATTGATATTTATTTATGATATATTTATATTATTTCTTATTAGTTATATATTTGATATTATTTATATTTCCAGCCTATCTTAGTTTTACCTTATTATCCTCTTGTAACTATCCTCTGAATTTACATTTCTACTATTACCCTAAGTCTAGTTTGATTTGATACTATCTGTTTTATAAGAGCCCTTTAGTTATATCATTTAGCCAAAACTTATATAACCAAAGGATCCCAGCTCTTTTAATCAATTTAAAATACTTACCACCATTTAAAAATACTTACACATTTACACATTTATATGAGGGTTAGAGAGGGTAGCTTAGTAAGTCCATACAGAGATACAACTGATGGTAGGCCAGACCCAATGTTTTCACCTGGAGATGGAAGTATAGGTGATGAAGTAGCTTTGATGGAAATGCAAGATGGACTTGATGGTAGTTCCAGAGATGGATTTGATGGTGGGACTGATGACTTGTGGAGTTGGCTGCTGATCTTTATGTAGCAACGATGCATCAGGTGAAGCTGATGGTAGAGCTGCAAATGGATCTGTGAATTCATACAGCAGACTGGTGTGCTTTTGAACAAATTAAGATGTTTTCCAGTTGGATGGGAACTGAACTTCGAGTTGATGTATCCTCTCCCACAGTTGTAGTGAGTGGGCTTATGCCTGCCAGCTGCGACTCAGATATGTGAAATCCTGCAGACTGTAGCTGTAAGTTGAGGCGGTGTCAATGTTGAGGACCTCTAAGGCACTTGCTGGAATGCTCACATCAGGATTTGGTTGCTTGAAAGAAATATAAAGCTGTTACTTTTCTTTTTACATATTTGACTTCAGTTGATAAGTGTATATCTATCTATCTATCTATCTATCTATCTATCTATCTGTGTGTTTGTAAAATTAAGGTGATGTTTGTGCAATATTTGTGTTTCTTAAAGGAACATTAACACCAAAAAATTGTGTTTTAAAGCAATGAAAATATAATGTATTGCTTTACTGCACTGGTACAACGGGTGTGTTTACTTCAGATACTCAACTATAGTTTCTATAAATATGCTGCCTTTTAGCCATAGGGGCAGCCATTCAAAACTGAAAAAGGTTATAAGGCACAGGTCAAACAGCAGATAACAGATAAGCTATGTAGTATACAATCAGATTCTTCAGTAACTATCTTCTATCTACTGTGTATCATATGCTTGAATGGCTGCCCCCATAGCTACACAGCAGCTTGTTTATGTAAACTATAGTTGTGTCTTTTTAATAAATACACCAGTTTTATCAACACAGCCCCATATTGCCATTCCATTAATACACTTTAATATTTTGGAGTTACTGTTCCTTTAAAATGTTTTAATGTGAAGAACAAGTAAACGCTGTGGAAACACCATGCCAGCATCTTACTTTTATTTCCCTTGAATCTCTAGCACAAGCTTAGGCTTGCATATGTGCAGTATTCTAACATTAGAAAAGAATATCTTGGAAGCTGTGCTATATGTACATTGTGTAAGTGTGTGAGTTTTTGAACAACTTTCTTGGATTTCAGCCTTTTTTTACTCAAAATGTTGTGTTCTAAAATGAAAATGTTAAACAAATGGCATGTCTAAAGAATGCATGTAATATTGCACTAAAACTCTCTGCTGCCATAACATCAGGAGACCTATTTATCAAGCTGGAAATACAGGCAATAAATCTCATAATTATAAGTTGTGTATTTGTACTTACAACTGATTTTATGATATGATTTTGTGAATGTTGAAATCATCAACTGAAAAGATCTATCCACAGTATTTATTAATATGTGGGTTTTTCTATCATTTATTATAACCTATTTAAATGAAAGGGAGACAAATGCATCAGAAAGAAATTCTGGAGTACACAGTTTTTTACAGAGAATTATCCAAATGCCCACTTTATATTACTCCTTGCTTTGCAGTCAGTTAAAATTAATATGCAGCTTTGTAAATACTCCTGGAATTTAGATGCATTATGTAGTGATATGTGATATTATAAGGCATTTTTGCATAGCTTGGCCCCTAACTGTACACTGAGGTTGCAGTCTTTATAACATAAAATGTACATGAAGGAGTTAACTCCTAGAGCTATTCCTGTTATACAGGCACATTAATACAGAAATATTGCTGGGTTAAGTGAAGACTCTTGGATATTTAGTGTGCTGAACTGTTAGATAAACTAAAGAGTGTAGCTTGTAATCCATGGTTTCACAATATTTCAGTCATATACTTACAGGTTCTGGCTGGAAAGGTGGTTCGACATTTTGTCTTTCTACTTTGATCCAGTTGATGGATTTGAAAAAGGGGTGTATCCTTATATCCCCCTTGAACCCAAGCCGCTGGTATGGCTTCTTCTTTAGGAGCTAAGGGAACAAAAACAGTGACTTACTGCTACTAATAGAAACCAAAACTACAGTCCATATATATGCCATATATATCCTAATCAGATGCACTGGCACCCACCTTTTCCAGAAGATCTTGCAGTTCTGTACTGAGCTGTTCTGAATAGCTGGGCTGGCAATTGAGGATAAAATGGATGCATTTCTCTGCTTTACGGCCTTCATAAAAAGGTGATCTTCCAGTGGCCATTTTGCTCAAGACAATCCCAAAAGCCCACCAGTCTACTGCTGAATTGTAGATGTGACACTGGACCATCTGAAATACAAAGAACAGATTATTCCCCATCAAATACAGAAATTCCAGTTTACAAACATTTGTTTGTGTTTATGCCTTGATGACATTTTGGCGTTTAAGGGTTCTGTGATCAATCTGTGGTCCAAGCTCCCAAGAAAAACAGAAACTCAGTTCTCAGTGTGCAGAAAAGGTAGAACTATATAGGTGCTACAACTAGCTAAGAGTCTTTGTTTTTACAAGTGATTCAAGGGTTAATAATGATGCTGGGATTCAAAGAGATACTTTTAAATACATAACAGCTGAAGAAATTATTATTTATTATTATTATTTGAAGAAGAATAAATGTTTGACCTCCAATATGTCAGGTTAAGATGCAGATTATTGACCACTGAAAAACATTATATGGAATGTGCCTCCATTGCTTTCCATACTGTAAAATTTTGTGCATTACATATATCAGTAATAAGTCTCTCACCTCTGGGGCCATGTTGTGCAATGTCCCAATTGATCCTGAGATGGTTTTGTTGCCAAATACGTTCTCAGCAGCCAATCCAAAGTCAGCAATCTTGATGTGTCCCTTGTTGCTGAACAGAATGTTTTCCGGTTTGAAGTCTCTGTAAAGTAAAGTACAGGTGTCACTGCATAATTCTGTTTGTATGGCAGAACATGTGCGGTTTCAATTCTACATAGAATAAAAATCTAATGGCCATTTGTGGAAACAAAATGTACAAAGGTTATGCGTGAGGGCAAACGGATGACAGCTCCCTCCTATGGCAGGATGCAAAGTGCAAAAAATATTGTAGATTGCACCAGATTTTTTGCACTTTGCATCCTGCAATGGATTTGTAATACAAGGCCCCCAATAATATCAACTATTAAACATATTACAGAGAGATCATATAGAAAACTGTTCTTACCGATGGATGATTCCTTCAGAGTGCAGAAATTGCAGGCCGCACACCATCTCAGCTGCGTAGTACCTTTGAAAAAAATTAGCAAAAAATGCACATAGTGGATATATATTCTTTACCTTACACCTTTAAAGGACAAGGAAAGGCTTAATTACTGGGGTGCCAATTTTATAAGCATCCTCCAGTGATTATAATCATGAATTATGATCATAATAAAAAACACATCAGCCATAGGACAATGTAAGTGAGTGTCATGTTGCCATCTTGCTTTCTGTCCCTGGGATCCCTGCTGCTGCCCTGTGCTGTTTGCATGTGCATTAGTGAAAAAAGTTTGGCTTTTAGCATCTAAGTTTAGTTTTAACTCTGGAATGTGCTTCTGCCAAGGCATCCACAAGGATTACCTGGACTGGTGACAAGGTGGTGTGTGTGTCAGGGACTGGTACAGTGTTTGTGTTGCTGCTACACTCTGGCAAAATGTTGTTGCCATACTGTGTTTACTACACATTTAATGTATGGCTGCTACATGAAGAAAAGCACCTCCCCAGGCTGTATGTCACTTACAGTACGGAGTCCATGTCCAGATAGCCTCTGTTGTTGAGAAGATCTTGTAGGCTTCCTCCACTTGCATATTCCATCACAATGAAGGCATGCAGCTGGATAGAATTAGAAAAAGAAAGCACATGTTACATAGGTACCACTGCACAACAATATTAAAAGAAAACTAAATTCAATTAGTGACCATACATCCCCTCCCCAGGCCCCTCTCCTGAACTGCTGCAACCACATTCCAAGTGCAGCCCTTCACCCCTATACTCCTTAGGCATAGCTGAGTACCATGGTGACTGCAACGTTCTTCTGCTTCAATTCTGCACCCTGGTGCTGATCACCAACTATGAGCATTTGCCCTGGAACCAGGACCAGATCAACCTCCAACCCTGCTGTGTAGCTCAGCCATAATAGGGCAGGTACAACAGAATCAGACAAATTATCTTTGGAACCACAAGTCGGACCTACTCCTGTGTGAGGAGTGATGCATTATGCAAATATAGTTCTTGGGGTTTCCCAGATAAGGAATCTTTTCGTAATTTGGATCAACATTCTTTATCTCTACTAAATAATAACTTGAACATTAAAAAGAAAAACGAATAGGATTGTTTTGCCACCACTATGGATTCATGTTACGTAGTTTCCATCAAGCACAAGGTACTGTTGTATTATTACAGCAAAAAAGGAAATTATTTTTTAATTTTTCAATTATTTGATTTAAATGCATTATTTGGAGATGGCGTTCCTGCAATATTGCGCTTTCTGGATAACCGTTTTTTTGGATAAGAGATCCAATACCTCATTTGTAATGATCGGTAGATACACTGCCAAGGTGAACTATAGAATATTTTCTAGTCAGCAAACACTTTTAGTTCTTTTTCATGTATTCGAATAAAAACAGTCATTTAAGACAACTGCGGCAGTAACTATGTCTCCTCTCAATCTGAACTCAGGTATAAATTTGCTGGGCCCTGTGAGACTCGCATAGGGATATTCCCCTCTAAAGCAAATTGTATGTTCTCTTGGCAAGAGGCCACTACATCAACACACCTCACTGCAATATGACACTTAATTGTACCTGTGTTTGGAATGCTGCATGAATGTTGCACAGGAAAGGACATTTCCAAGCCAGCTTCATCACCTTCACTTCAGTCTCATATCTTTCTTTAAGCTTGATGTTCTCTTTCTTAAGGATCTTAAGTGCCACTGGTTTCTTTCTGTCGGGCAATGATGCTAACATAACCTAAAAAAAGAGAAGGGATAAATTATAGAAAACCATCACAATGTGCAAATAATTTAAAGTATTTGATTCTCACATTCGGATTTTATACAATAAAATATTTAATATCATAAAAATGATATACAGAATATTTAATTCAATAAGCAACAGAGATCCTCTGCCAACTGCTTTGCTCCACATAAATAATAAATAAGGCCTGCCATCCTGAGTTCCTATCAATAGGCATTTCTGTCTGACTTCTGATTTAGATCCAGGGCTGCCATAAAGGGGGTAAAATTAATTCCACAATCACAGGCCACTTTATAGGTAGGGGATACCCAAGAATGGATAAAGGGCAAAGGACCAGTTTCACTAAACTGGAAGCAACTTAGATGCATTTCTAAAAAAAACACACAGGCACACCCACATAGAAGGGTTCCAGTCAGGCTAAAAACGTAGGCCCCTTTGGGGTTCTAAAGACTTATGGGGCAAAGTAAGTTCTAGTATTTGTAGAAAAAAATAGATGATCAAACCCTGGGCCTTTGTTTTTGACTGTTAACTATAGGTACTTTATTTAATGGCAGATAAGTAAAACATGCATGTATTGCTCACATTGCCAAATGATCCATTGCCCAGCTCCTGATGGAAATTGTAGCTGGAAATGTCCAGTGGATCACATCTTTCTTTGTCGATGTGTGGTCTCTTCCAGGAACTTTCTCCTTCTGTTAGAAAAGAAATTCTGTTAATAATTTATATTATAAATATGTAATACGTATCTTATGGCCATAATCAGAACCGGAAGTAGGGGTTCCGCACATTTGGACTTTCCGCTTGTACGTCTGTGGGCGTTATGCCCGGCCAGGCAGCCTAGGGCCCCTTCCCGGGTTGGCCCGGCGCTGGCCATAATACTGAGGATCTATTAATAAGAAACTGAAAACAAAATTTAAGGAAATATACACAAATGCCTCTTTTTCCTCACCAAGGAACAGGTGGATGTGGTATATAAAAGGTCTGGTCATAATTTAAAATTATACAACATAGTGATAACTGAAAGGAGAAGAAATGTCATATTCCACTTGGGGGTGCCAAATGTTAGGAATCCCCAAGTGATTGTATTTACTTACCTGACACCCTGGGCCAGTGCTCCTATCAGCAGAAACCTGCAACGGCCCGGGATTCTTCCAGCGAGCACCATGGAACGATCCTCTTCCGGCTTCTTCTTTCTTCTCGCAGGTGCGCATGCACAGTAGAAAAAAGCCAGCTATTTTGTTCTACTGCGCATGCATCTGCACCAGGAGATTTAAAGAGTGAAGAAGTAGGAAGATGATCGCTCCATGGTGCTCACTAGAAGAACCTTGGGCCAGTGCACTTTTCTGCTGATAGGAGCACAGGCCTGGGGTGTCAGGTAAGTCAATACAATCACTTGGGGGTGCCTAACATTTGGCTCACGAGCATGCTCATTTATTCTCAGCTCAGATTAGTTAACACAGCCTCCAGTCTAACAGCCAATGAAGAGATAGCATTGCTGGTTCCCATAGAAACTCTAGCTGGCTGATCATATTTTATTCTCCTAACCCACCTCTCCTGAGCTCAATTTAACCATTACAGTGCTCAACCCCAGCAGAATCTGTATAATTATTATCACTTACTTATAAAGCACCAACATATGCGGCACCACCATACTATTGGCTCAGGTGAACCCAAACAGCATAACAAAAGCAATGGCAAAGGATAGAACAAGCATAAAGGGAGACATTAGGTCAGAACATCTTGCCCATATGAGCTTACAATCTAGGGGTTATACTACAAATGATAGGAGAGGCACGGGTTTGCTTCAAGGGGAACTATCGTGAAAATGAAAATTTAATACAAGCTTCAGCATACTGAAATTAGAAACTTTCTAAATACAATCAATTAAAAATTCTGTACCATTTCTTTAATAATCAAGTTAATCTTCACTATCCCTCTCTCAGCATCTGTTTCTCTTTAGTCTTTCTTCATGCAGGAGTTGGTTGTCAGATATTCAGTTAGATCCAACGTATCTTATGGGGGGGGGTCCTTTTTGCCTAGAAAATGTATTAGAGCTCACTCTATTAAAATCACTAGAAATCCTGTATCTCTACATGCAGAATTTGTGCAAAAGGCAGTTATTTTTTTAGTGTTTGTACTGGAATCAGTTATTTGAGTGAGCTCTAATACATTTGCTAGGAAAGGAAGCCCCCCCCTATAAGATATATTGGATCTAACTGTCAATGAATATCTGAACCGAACTGCTGTATGAAGACAGAATAAATAGAAACAGATGCTGAGAGAGGGATAGTGAATATAAACTTAATTATTTCAGAAACAATGCAGCATTTAATTGATTCTTATTCCAGTATGATAAAGCTTATATTACATTTTAATTTCCCCCATCAGTGTTGCACATACATAGGATTATACTAGACACTATGGTAACCATTAGAAGGACTGAAATTGGCATTGCAGCTCCTTAGGGAACAACACTGTAGTGAGACTGAATGAGAGATTCATAGGAAGGATCAGGATTTGTTGGCTAGAGTGATAAATAGGTATTGATAGATATATAGTCAGACAAACACAAGTGGATAACTGGAGGAGGCAAACTGTTTAATGCTAGGTTTAATGCTAGGCATTTGCAACTGTTTTTTTATGTCAGTTATGGACCAGTGAGAGCTTTCCCTTAGAGTGATTGTGCTCCAATGTCACTGTATCTAATACATTAAATACCATGTTACAGTCAGGCTGGGAATTTGCCTTTGCCAATGAGGTCAAAATATGATGTCCTGTGGCTAATAGCCATGGGTATAGGTAACAAGCTTGAAGAGACAGTTAGAGACAGTTACACTATGTTATGGGATAGTCTGATCCTTTTTACCTTCTGCTTCATCCCTGTCGCTGCTTCTTGGTCTTTTCCACCTTTGCTCTTCATTCTTCTCATACAAGAGCCTCTGTCTCCTCCTCTCCCTCTTCCTCCTTCTCCTCTCCCTTGCTCGCTCTGTCTTTTGGTGGGGTCTTTTGTTGTTTATCTCTGGGCTTTGCTCCCTCTTTCTCTTAACCCTCTCATGTGTTTCCATCCTGCTGTCCTCCTCAAGCTGAGATCTTATTTGCTTGATCATATTGATTGTAGAGTCCATCCTGGATAAGTTCTTTTCTTCTCACTGTAAAAAAAATCGCTTTGGAAGTCGCTCAAATCTCCAAAATCTCCAAATGCTGGTGCAGCACCAAAGACAACCAAGGGTCGTTGCAACCAACTGTTACTTTGCAAGGGATGATGGGTATATAACAGGAAGTGCGCATACCATGTGACCAACTGCCATTTTGCTGCACCTGAATGTTACAGCACATGTACACTGCAGCCCAGATGCAGATTAACAGAGCATAGTAGAATAGGAAAACATATCTGAGGAATAATTATTATTATTTGTTTACAGCTAATCCTGAGATCCTGGTATAAAATGATAAATCTTATATCACTACATCAGATGGGATCATAGAAAAATAAATTAGGAAAACAATATTTCCTATAGAAGGCAGTGGTGAAACATTCACTTTCATCCAGAGTTAGAAAACTCAGCAATTGCTTGTGAAGACTGGGCAGTGTTGTTGAGTTTAGTTCTCAGGGAGATGTCAGGTAATCCTATGGGTCAGCAAATGAACACAAAATGCTTTTTTTATTATGTTTAGTATTCAATATAAACAGGCTTTTCTGAAAAGGTTTCAGTTCAGACTGCCATTATTATTTATTTCTGCCTACCTAGAAGGAGGAAGTGGAGACATGAATAAAGAATTCAGGTAACCTTCTGGCCACTTGACCCTAGTGACTGAGAGTGAGATGTAAGGTGTTGTAAATAATACCACTCTAGTGGCATAGTTTTTCTAGGGCGATAAAGGTTAGATCAGTGACTAAGATCACTAACACGCAAGCATTATAGGGATGTTTAAAGTGGGCCCTGACAATTCTAAGGGTTTTGCAAATTTGCACCCACCAGGTTAGGGGATTGGCAGAGCCTCCACTTGCCACTCATGAATACAGTACAGCCAAATGCAGGTAGTGACATATTCATATGGAACATTCATGTCTGTAAGAGAATGTAGAATGGTGCAGGGCTGGGTGCAAGTGGCCACAAAACATGTTGATTTCCATCCATATTTCGCATATTTTCCGTCCCTATACTGTGTAAATGACCAATATTAAATAGATGTTCTTTAAAGCTGAAAATGTATGATTTAATCAATTATACAGACCAGTAGTACCACATTTTACTGCTTATGGGAAAGGTTAGCGGTCCTACATGACATCTGAGAGGAATGTATATTTAATCTGAAAAATATTACCTCATAAAACTGCACTCGGTAATTTATGTTTAAAAACAAGAGCTTTATTACCTTATGCTTCCAAAAGAAAAGGAACACTCATAACCTTATATGTAATTACAATGATTCATAAGGTTATATTGTACTTCCCCATTTCAGAAAACATCATATCCAAATAGTGACAATCAATATGCAAATTCATATTGTAAAATAAACTCATTTTTTGAAACTTGAAACATAATGATACTACAATTTTTTTAGGTTGCACATTTGAAGATGTACCTAAACAGCTTTATAAAAGTCACACTGCACATGACAGTACTAAAAGTTCCCAGCAGGAGACAACAAATGCCATTGCTACATGTACCAAAGGGAATCAGTCATGTTAACTGGAGTTTTTTTCTATCTGTCCACATTTAGCTATTGTAGGAAACCTGAAGCCTGATATTTCTATTTATGGGACCCTGATCTGCAGAATACCAAGATACTGTATAATTTCATTATTTAAAAAAACAAGGTGTTTGAAAAACATTTTTTAATAAAATATATCCCTTGCATTCACTTCTTTGATCTTTTTCCCATCTGTAAAGCCTATGGTGTTTGGGCAAAGATTTGATTCTACAAAGAGAAATGAAACCATGCATTTTGTGCATTCTGAAATAAAAATGTAATTACTTGATACTAAAGTGGCCTGTAATGTTTTCCTTGTTCCTGTTTAACATCTGATGCTGAATAACATATAAAATTTAACAATTTGGAAGCAAAAAGATAAACCAAAAAAATAAAAGCAAGGAAATTAGAGAATTTGCAAACACACTTTTAACATATTCCATTAAGAAACTTTGGCAGATATCTTGCTTTTTTTAAAAAATTTTTTGTAGATTAGCTATAAAGATTTTAACATATTCCTTAATATAAATAAATAACAGAGACACTTTTTTACATACAGATTACAACTACTGGTTCTTTATCTTTTTCTTAAACGCTCCAAAAGTGCAATTCAAAGGCTCAGATTTACTAAGGGTCGAAGTGAATTCGAAGTGAATATTTGAATGGAAAAACGTTGAATTTCATAGTATTTTTTGGGTACTTCGACTTTCATTTGAAGTGAAAATGCTTCATCTATTCGACCATATGATAATTTTATGTACTGTCTCTTTAAAAAATGTCGACACTTTGCCACCTTAAACCTGCTGAATTGCTATGTTAGCATATGGGGACATCCTAGAACATATAGCCAACATTTGGCTAAGTTTTTAGAAGTCAAAGTGAAATCGTACGATCGTACGATTAAATCGTATTATTCGAAGTATGATCGTACAATGTTAAAAATCCTACGAATTCTGCTTCGAATATCAAACTAGCCTATTCGATGGTCTAATTTCAAAGTTTTTTGCACTTCCAAATCTGATAAATCTGCCCCAAAATGTCTGTGCACCATAAGGTTTTCTCCAAATAAAGATCTCCCAACACATTTGAGTTATGCAGGTCACAGTCAACCCAAGCAAAGGTACTTCCAACCAGTGTGATATAAGAGCCAGTTAGCCAGGCATGGGGGCAGATTTATTTCAAATTTGAGATAGAGTTTATCAGCGATAATACATACTATATACAGTATCTATATCTATATATATATATATATATATATATATATATATATATATGCATTGCTCCCCAACTCTTTTTAAATCTAAATATGGCTCACGAGTAAAAAAGGTTGGGGTCCCCACAATAGACAATAGCTTTGTTTAAAACGATTACTCTGTTGTGATGAGTTTCTCTACAAAATAAATATTCATTTTATCCTTTGCAGCCTTTATTATGAAAAGGAAAGTGCTTGCAAACTAAGCAACAAAATGATTGTATTTGGTTTTGTACTGCAATGCTGCTTGGAGGGATCAGAAAATGTAACAAGGTGCTACTCCTGTTATTAGCCGTCTCTGCAGAAGCATCTCAATAGAAAGATTGCCAGCACTTTCTCCCACTGAGGGGCAAATTCACTAAAAGACGAAGCACCTAACGCCAGCGTGAATGCGCATTTTCGTTAATTCGCCGATTCACTAACGGACGCTGGCGTAAATTCGCTAGTGTTACTTCGCACCATTACGTCTGGCGAATTTGCGCAACGGACGTAACTACTATGGGTGATAGGCTGAAAAAGATCGAAATTTTTTTTGGGGCTACCCTCCTTCCCCCCTACATTTCCTAACTCTTGGCACCTTAAATATACAGTGGGCACATGTGTAGGGCAAAATAAAAATTTTATTTGCTGTTTTGAAGGTTTCCCAGGCTTGTGTAGTGATGCTACTTATACCTCCATTATAACTTCAATTTGGCGCCACATGCAAATTAAGCATCGCTAGCGTAACTTTGCTTTGCGAATTAACGCTAGCGCAACTTCGCAACCTTACGCTTCCCCTGAGCGCAACTTCGGATTTTAGTGAATTAACGTAGCGCTGGCTAAAATACGCCTAGCGAAGCGGATGCTGGCGCAACTACGAATCTTAATGAATTTGCCCGAGTCCCCTGGGTGTTATATTTTTATCCATTATTTTCACTGTGATCTGAGTGCAAATATATATGTTTTTTTTCAAGCAGAAGTGACTTATTATCAAGACCCACAAAGAGTTCCTGTAGGGCAACTTGTAACTAAATTATTAGGGCTGAACCCCCGAATCCTTTACGAAAGATTCGGCAGAATACCGAACCGAATCCTAATTTGCATATGCAAATTAGGGGTGGGAAGGGGAAACCATTTTTTACTTCCTTGTTTTGTGACAAAAAGTCATTAGATTTCCCTCCCCACCCCTAATTTGCATACGCAAATTAGGATTCGGATTGGCGGGCAGAAGGATTCGGCTGAATCCAAATCCTGCTGAAAAAGGCAGAATCCCGAATCGAATCCTGGATTCGGTGCATCCCTACAAATTATTGTCCCAGACCAAGTGCCGACATGTTTAAAAACTGTTAAGGAATATCCATATGCTACTGTTAATCATAGTTAGCCAATGAAAATATCATCGTAATACAACTTTTGTAATGTTTCATACAAAACTTTTACTCGATAACTCTGACTAGCTAACATGGTACAACACCATTACCTGTAACATCTATAATAATTCATTAGCAGTAGCATTTGGAGAAGTGTATAATTTCTTTAAGAAACCCTGTTATACCACAGTTTAGAACTTTTTCAGTGATATGAAATAAATATAATTAATAATGAATATTGCAGTAATGAAAGTAAGGCACCTGTCTCAGAGATATTCTATAATTGTGCTCAGTATTGTCTCTTCTCATTGAAGATGAGCACCTGTAAAGAATTAGCTAAGATAATGAAGCCCCTGAGTGACAGATGGGCATTAAGATCTAAAGGGTTAAAGCAAGGGGACACAACAGTTCTAAATAAAATATGAGTGGCCACATGCATTTTGCCAGATGCCATGAAGCCTGCTTCTGAAGAATACTCCCAGTGGCCTCAAAGTTGTTGCTTATTTTTGAATTCCTGGTTTGGAAACAATTTTTGGTTGAGTAAAAGTCAGGTGTACTGCCAAACAGAACCTCTTGTAGGATATTTTATTACGTATTCAGTGGATAGGATAACTTACAATTCAGATGATCTCATGTTCTATAGAACACATTTGAAAATGTGTTGATTTGTTAGTTTATGGAACTTAAGCCCTATAATCTACGCAAAAATATTGACCACAATATCAATATTGGGAAATATCTTGAGATGGTATAAGATAAGCCTATGATTGATTTCGCTCCTGAGGCACAAAATGTTTAAATCTTTTTACAATTATGTACTGATACAAATAAACTAGTACGTTTTTCACTCAACTGAGCTGCTTTGACTTTACTCCTGTTTGTGGCCTGGAAAGTGCCAGCCTGTTTTTCTGTGTGTTCCATGTATGGCTCCCTAAGTTGAAGGTGTGGGGCTTGAGCACCCGGACCCAACGTACAAAGTGGTAAGCAAGTACATAACTGATCTCTCTTTTGCTTTGTGTCATATAGTATAAGATTAAATATATAAGAAGGGATGCAAGAAGTCTAGTTTGCATGGAATGCAGAAAGGTGAGTACACTGGGACAGACTATCCACATACCACAAAGACTTTAATGCAAGAAATCACAGATAAGAAGGGTTAAAGAAAACAAAATATTCATCAGATCAAAGTTCTCAAATAAATATAAATAATTGCCTTCTGCTATTAAGTTCCAGGGTTCTAGGAGTCTGTAATTTGCTTCTTGTCTTTGGGTGGAATGATTTTCACATTGAAAGGTATAAAGTATTCCAGCAGTGCCTGGGTATTCTTGGAGTCTAAGTGGTAGTCTTCTGATATTTTCTTAGCAGTCCAGGTTTCTGGAGAATTTTTATAGTTGTTGAGAAGTGTCAGTGCCTCAAGCACAGAAATCTTTCCTTTAGGAATACTCTCTACATCCAGATCCATAAGGGACTCTCGATTCACATTAAGTTTTGGAAGTCTAAGCTCTTCTTGCGCAGATGCACTCTCTTTGGTTTGTACCTATTTAAATGGTTAAAAAATATATCAATATCACATTTCTTTATAAATGTAACAATTGTTGGCTTACTTGTTTTACCAAGCAAATACACTCGAGTTCCAGGGTTTTTCTCAATACATTCAAGGCGTGAGCTTGTTTTCTAAATTCACACAGCTACTTCAGGGCAGTTCCATCAGAAGTACTGATCAGATTTTCAATGCACAGTTAAAAGGGGCATATAACTGATATACTTACATAAATCCCTCTACATAATTCATAACATGCCATTTACTAATTTTAGGCACCCCCAGTGATTCTAATGACTTACCTGATGAGAAGAGGTTCGCTCTATGGTGCTTGCTGAGAAGTCATTATAATCACAATGATATAGCTACACTAATTCCTTTACACATTGTACAACATGCTGTTTATTACTTCATGTTTCTTCTTTAACAGAAAAACTAAAGCTTAAAGTAGAAGGAAAGGATTAATCACTCAGATGGGGGGGGGGTGTTAGGCACCTCCAGTGAATATAATTACTTTCCAGATACCCCAGTCTGGTGCTGCCGTTACTAAATAACTGCACTGTCCTACAAAGAAGTAGACTAAAATGCTGCACATTATTTTTTAAAAACTCTGTACCAGCCCAAGGCAACCCCAGCCCTTTAGCAGTGTAGATTTGTGAATTCAAAGATGCCCCGCTTGCTCCCCAACTTATTTTCTGCTGTTTCACTGCACATGCTCTGTGCTGCTGTCCCTTATTTAAATTGAGGGAGCAACAATATACTGCACATATATAATATACACGCACACAGCATGGACTTTATATTGGAAGAGAATTTGGTTCTGAAGTATAGTAAAACAAAACAAAAGAAATCCATCTTTTGGCTGGAGTTAAAAAAAAAAGAAGGCTTAAATAACTTTACCTCAGAAGATGGGTCACTGGAGTCAACATAAACTTCTTTCAGCCTTGTCAGAAGCAGATTATCTTTGTTACGGATTTTATCTTCAATGTCTGGGTGATCTGATTAAAACAGAAATGCACCCCAAATAAATATTATTCAAAAAAATCAGCAATAAAGGATCCCATTTGTTGCATTTGCAAACGATTGCCATTTAGAAGTCAGGAAGGAATTTTTTCTCCCTCTCAGGCAAATTGGAGAGGCTTCACGAGTCGTGACCTCTAACCACTGAAGTGAAGAACTACAATTCCCACCATGCATTTCTCTCACATCCCATCTAGTAAATGTTTTAGAATATATAATATAAAAAAAATTCTGCTCATAAAAAAAAAAAAACACAAAAGCAGTGAGAATGCCAATATTAGGCTGCTGTGAGTAAACATCTCCCCCCCCCCATTACTCACGTGTTTTGGTTGCCCTCAGTGCATCCTCTGTTTTCGGGTGGGAGGGTGCAGGCCTTGGCTTCTCCTTGCCAATAAGCCCATGAGCCCGATTTTCAAGGTTAAAGTTGCGGAGTGCTCGTGTTAAGTGTAGCCCCATGCTTGTTCAGAGCACACTCACTGACACAGCGTGCCTGAATATCCTCCGTCTGAACATGAAGCCAAACTGGCCTGACGATTTCCTGGTTGAAGCACATAAGGCAGCCTGTAGGGGCGCGTTGCCAGTACAAAGGTTGAATGTACGGTGTCCATTGTAGGACAACTTCCGTCATTGTGCTACATGCGTTCTCCCTTTGTCAAAACTCCTGCATCCCTAATAGGGATGTAGCGAACGTCGGAAAAAAAGTTCGCGAACATATTCGCGAACTTGCGCAAAAATGCGAGCGGTTCGCGAACGGTTCGCGAACCCCATAGACTTCAATGGGAAGGCGAACTTTAACATCTAAAAAAAAAATTTCTGGCCAGAAAAATGATTTTAAAGTTGTTTAAAGGGTGCAACGACCTGGACAGTGGCATGCCAGAGGGGGATCAAGGGCAAAAATGTATCTGAAAAATCTGCCTGTGTGTGCTTGGAAGAGATAGTGTAGGGGGAGAGCTGTTAGTGATTTCAGGGACAGATGATAGTAAGTTTGCTGGCTAGTAATCTGCTTGATACTGCTCTGTATTGGAGGGACAGAAGTCTGCAGGGATTTGAGGGACATTTTAGCTTAGGTAGCTTTGCTGGCTAGTAATCTACTGTTCTCTTTAAACAACTGCCATACGTTGACCTTGTAGGCATTGTTTGCCCAGTTTTTTTGGACGCAGCCACTGAAGCACAGTTGCCAGAAAAAATATGCCATATAAATGCTGAAAATAGTAATTTTTCGCCATACGTTGACCTTGTAGACATTGTTTGCCCAGTTTTTTTGGTTGCAGCCACTGAAGCACAGTTGCCAGAAAAAATATGCCATATAAATGCTGAAAATAGTCATTTTTTGCCATACGTTGACCTTGTAGGCATTGTTTGCCCAGTTTTTTTGGTCGCAGCCACTGAAGCACAGTTGCCAGAAAAAATATGCCATATAAATGCTGAAAATAGTCATTTTTTGCCATATACGTTGAGTCAACGTATGGCAAAAAATGACTATTTTCAGCATTTATATGGCATATTTTTTCTGGCCTCTGTGCTTCAGTGGCTGCGGCCAAAAAAACTGGGCAAACAATGCCTACAAGGTCAACGTCGTTGACCTTGTAGGCATTGTTTGCCCAGTTTTTTTGGCCGCAGCCACTGAAGCACAGAGGCCAGAAAAATATGCCATATAAATGCTGAAAATAGTCATTTTTTTGGTCGCAGCCACTGAAGCACAGTTGCCAGAAAAATTATGCCATATAAATGCTGAAAATATAAATTTTTTTGGTTGCAGCCACTGAAGCACAGAGGCCAGAAAAATTATGCCATATAAATGCTGAAAATATAAATTTTTTTGGTTGCAGCCACTGAAGCACAGAGGCCAGAAAAATTATGCCATATAAATGCTGAAAATATGCATTTTTTTGGTCGCAGCCACTGAAGCACAGTTGCCAGAAAAAATATGCCATATAAATGCTGAAAATAGTCATTTTTTGCCATACGTTGACCTTGTAGACATTGTTTGCCCAGTTTTTTTGGTTGCAGCCACTGAAGCACAGAGGCCAGAAAAAATTAAACCAGTAGGGTTTGCACCCTAGTTTGTAACGGTGGCGGAGGGAGGAGGACGCTAAAGGACAGCTGTGTGTGGAGTCATGAGGCTTGAAGAGAAGGACAGCTGCATAGAAGTCAGAACAAGTCTTCCGGCGTGCAGTAACCCTCCGAGATCCACCCCTCATTCATTTTAATAAAGGTCAGGTAATCGACACTTTTGTGACCTAGGCGAGTTCTCTTCTCAGTTACAATCCCTCCTGCTGCACTGAAGGTCCTTTCTGAGAGCACACTTGAGGCTGGGCAAGACAAGAGGTTCATGGCAAATTGTGACAGCTCTGGCCACAGATCAAGCCTGCACACCCAGTAGTCCAGGGGTTCATCGCTCCTCAGAGTGTCGATATCTGCAGTTAATGCCAGGTAGTCCGCTACCTGCCGGTCGAGGCGTTCTTTGAGGGTGGATCCAGAAGGGTTGTGGCGCTGCCTTGGACAGAAAAACATTTGCATGTCTGACGTTACAGACTGGCCAAAGGGCTTTGTCCTTGCAGGTGCGCTCGTGGCAGGATTACTGGCACCTCTGCCCCTGGAATGTTGATGAGTTCCTGAAGTGACATCACCCTTAAAAGCATTGTACAACATGTTTTGCAGGCTGGTTTGTAAATGCCGCATCTTTTCGGACTTGTGGTATGTTGGTAACATTTCTGACACTTTATGCTTGTACCGAGGGTCTAGTAGCGTTGCGACCCAGTACAGGTCCTTCTCCTTAAGCCTCTTGATACGGGGGTCCTTCAACAGGCATGACAGCATGAAAGACCCCATTCTCACAAGGTTGGATGCAGAGCTATCCATCTCCGCTTCCTCATTATCAAGGACTGCATCATCCACGGTCTCCTCCCCCCAGCCACGTACAAGACCAGGGGTCCCCAAAAGGTCACCACTAGCCCCCTGGGAAGCCTGCTCCTGTTGGTCCTCCTCCTCCTCCTCCACAAAGCCACCTTCCTCCTCTGACTCCACTTCTGGCACCTCTCCCTGCGTTGCAGCAGGTGCCTGGGTTCGTTCTGGTGATTCCGACCAGAAATCGCGCGCTTCCAGCTCCTCGTCACGCTGGTCTACAGCCTCATCTGTCACTCGTCGCACGGCACGCTCCAGGAAGAAAGCGAAGGGTATTAGGTCGCTGATGGTGCCTTCGGTGCGACTGACCATATTTGTCACCTCTTCAAAAGGTCGCATGAGCCTGCAGGCATCGCGCATAAGCACCCAGTAACGGGGGAAAAAAATCCCCAGCTCTGCAGATCCAGTCCTACCACCCAGTTCAAAAAGGTACTCGTTGACGGCCCTTTGTTGTTGCAGCAGACGTTCCAACATAAGGAGCGTTGAATTCCAGCGAGTCTGGCTGTCAGAAATCAAACGCCTGACTGGCATGTTGTAGCGCTGCTGAATGTCAGCAAGGCGTGCCATGGCTGTGTAGGAACGTCTGAAATGGGCCGACACCTTTCTGGACTGGGTGAGAACGTCCTGGAATCCTGGGTACTTGGAGACAAAACGTTGGACTATTAAATTTAACACATGTGCCATGCAGGGCACATGTGTTAAATTGCCCAGTCTCAACGCTGCCAACAGATTGCTTCCATTGTCACACACCACTTTTCCGATCTGCAGTTGGTGTGGGGTCAGCCACCGATCGGCCTGTGACTGCAGAGATGACAGGAGTACAGATCCGGTATGGTTTTTGCTTTCCAGGCACGTCATCCCCAAGACAGCGTGACAACGGCGTACCTGGCACGTCGAATAGCCTAGGGGGAGCTGGGGGTGCACAGGTGTGGAGGAGGAGAAGGAGGACCCAGCAGCAGAGTAAGAAGAAGAAGAGGAAGAAGACGAGGTAGAGAGCGATGGAGGAGTAGAGGTGGTGGCAGAACCGCGTGCAATCCGTGGCGGTGACACCAACTCCACTGTTGTTGTTGAGCTACCCATTCCCTGCTTCCCAGCCATTACCAAGTTCACCCAGTGGGCAGTGTAGGTGACATACCTGCCCTGACCATGCTTGGAGGACCATGCGTCAGTAGTCATATGGACCTTTGGCCCAACACTAAGTGACAGAGATGCGGTAACTTGGCTCTGCACATGTTGGTACAGGTGTGGTATTCCCTTTTTAGAAAAAAAATTGCGGCTGGGTACCTTCCACTGCGGTGTCCCAATTGCTACAAATTTGCGGAAGGCCTCAGAGTCCACCAGCTGGTATGGTAAAAGCTGGCGGGCTAAGAGTGCAGACAAGCCAGCTGTCAGACGCCGGGCAAGGGGGTGACAGTCAGACATTGGCTTCTTACGCTCAAACATGGCCTTCACAGAAACTTGGCTGGTGGCAGATGACTGGGAATGGGAACAGGTGGTCAAGGTGGAAGGCGGAGTGGAGGGTGGTTCAGACGGGTCAAGGAGAGCAGAGGTAGAGCAGTAAGATGCTGGACCAGAAGGAGTGTGGCTTTTAGTTTGCCTGTTGCCTTTGAGGTGTTGCTCCCAAAGTGCTTTGTGCTTGCCGCTCATGTGCCTTCGCATAGAAGTTGTACCTATGTGGCTGTTGGGCTTACCAAGGCTCAGTTTCTGACTGCACTCATTGCAAATTACAATGCTTTTGTCAGAGGCACACACATTAAAAAAATCCCACACTGCTGACTTTTTGGAAGTGTGCGATCTGGCGGTAACAGTAGAAGTTGGCGGCATTGGCGGCAATGGCGGGTGCGTTGGCCGGCTGAACACAGGTGCCGATACATGTTGTTGCCCTACTGATCCCTGCGGGCTGTCCTCCCTGCTTCTTCTAAGTCTTATTCTCCTACTGCCTCTCTGACTCTCCGTCTCTCCATCTGAACTACCCTCCTCTTGCTCTCTTCTACTAGGCACCCACAAAACATCAATCTCCTCATCATCATTCTCCTCAGATGCATCAATTTCTTCTGACACATCACAGAAGGAAGCAGCAGCGGGGACCTCCTCCTCATCACTCATTATGTCCATCTCTATCGTGTTCTCTGCCAGAATTAAATCTGGTGTAAGGTCCTCATCTCCTTCATCTTCTTCTGGCAATAATGGTTGCGCATTACTCAGTTCAAGAAACTCATGGGAAAATAACTCCTCTGACTCCAGTGAAGAAGGGGCACCGGTGGTGGAGGAAGTGTTACGTGGGGTGGCCATAGCAGTGGAGGATGAGGAGGATGTTGTGGTAAAGTTAGAAACGGTAGAGGATGGGGTGTGCTGTGTAAGCCAGTCAACTACCTCTTCAGCATTTTGGGAGTTCAGGGTCATTGGCTTTTTAAAACTGGGCAATTTGCTAGGGCCACAGGATTGCATAGCAGCACGGCCCCTAGCACGGCCTCTGCGTGGCGGCCTGCCTTTGCCTGGCATTATTTTTAAAAAAACAACAACAACAAAAACTCAGTTGGTTTTTCTGGAAACGATAATACACACAGCTAGATGGCAGTTTGAAGAAAACAGTGTGCAAATAATGCCTAAAAGGTCAACGTATACACTACTACAGTGGTGGATACGGATTACGTAAAATATATGAATGCTGCTTGAAAAAAAGTAACTCAAGTGGTTTTTCTAGAGACGATAATATTATCAATATTTAGACAAAATGTGAACAAGCTCACACAGCTAGATGGCGGGTTGAAGAAAACACTGTGCAAATAATGCCTACAAGGTCAACGTATACACTACTACAGCGGTGGATACGGATTACGTAAAATATATTATGGCTGCTTGAAAAAAGTCACTCCGGTGTTTTTTCTGGAGACGGTAATATTATGGATATTTAGACAGAATGTGAACAAGGTCACACAGCTAGATGGCGGGTTGAAGAAAACAGTGTGCAAATAATGCCTACAAGGTCAACGTATACACTACTACAGCGGTGGATACGGATTACGTAAAATATATGAATGCTGCTTGAAAAAAAGTAACTCAAGTGGTTTTTCTAGAGACGATAATATTATCAATATTTAGACAAAATGTGAACAAGCTCACACAGCTAGATGGCGGGTTGAAGAAAACAGTGTGAAAATAATGCCTACAAGGTCAACGTATACACTACTACAGCGGTGGATACGGATTACGTAAAATATATTATGGCTGCTTGAAAAAAGTCACTCCGGTGTTTTTTCTGGAGACGGTAATATTATGGATATTTAGACAGAATGTGAACAAGGTCACACAGCTAGATGGCGGGTTGAAGAAAACAGTGTGCAAATAATGCCTACAAGGTCAACGTATACACTACTACAGCGGTGGATACGGATTACGTAAAATATATGAATGCTGCTTGAAAAAAAGTAACTCAAGTGGTTTTTCTAGAGACGATAATATTATCAATATTTAGACAAAATGTGAACAAGCTCACACAGCTAGATGGCGGGTTGAAGAAAACACTGTGCAAATAATGCCTACAAGGTCAACGTATACACTACTACAGCGGTGGATACGGATTACGTAAAATATATTATGGCTGCTTGAAAAAAGTCACTCCGGTGTTTTTTCTGGAGACGGTAATATTATGGATATTTAGACAGAATGTGAACAAGGTCACACAGCTAGATGGCAGTTGGTTGAATAACACACTGGGCAAAAAATGCCTACAGGGCAAATAATGCCTAAAAGGTCAACTTATACACTACTACAGCGGTAGTAAAATAAAAAAAAGTAAAATAAAAAAAAAATGAATATTAAAAAAAAAAATTAAAGTTGGTGCTGCTGAACTACTAGGAGCAGCAGATTAGCACACCAGTCCCACTCCCCAACACTGCTAGACTAATAGCACTGGGCTCTTATAGTAGTAGTAGTAGTAGTAGTAAAACAACAAAAAAATAAATAAAAGCAGTCCTTACAAGGACTACTGTTATTGCAGCAGTCAGCAGATGAGATCAGAAGCAGGACAGCTGCCCACAGCAGCTACATACAGAGCACTGCAGTAGAAGGTAGATTACTAGCCAGCAAAGCTACCTAAGCTTAAATGTCCCTCAAACCCCTGCAGACTTCTGTCCCTCCAATAACAGAGCAGTATCAAAACGATTACTAGCCAGCAAACTTTCAACTGTCCCTGAAATCACTAACAGGCAGCAGCTCTCTCCCTACACTATCTCTTCAGCACACACAGGCAGAGTGAAAAAACGCTGCAGGGCTTCGGTTTTTATAGGGAAGGGGAGTGGTCCAGGGGAGAGCTTCCTGATTGGCTGCCATGTACCTGCTGGTCTGGGGTGAGAGGGCAAAAAAAAGCGCCAACAATGGCGAACCCAAAATGGCGAACGTCGCGCGACGTTCGCGAACTTCCGGCGAGCGCGAACACCCGATGTTCGCCGGCGAACAAGTTCGCCGGCGAACAGTTCGCGACATCTCTAATCCCTAATGATTCAACTTCCACAACGTGCTTTCCAATAATTTATCCCTCATCTATGGCATCACCTCCTGCTACATACTTCATGCACTCCCTTACATCCACTATACTCCATGCCTCCTTCTCTATACTCCAGCCGTCATTCATCTCAGTTGCGGAATCCAGAGCATTAACCCTCCTCCACAAAATCTCAACTGTGTTCTATCCGTTTTCCTTAGCAGCTTTAACGCTGGGTGTATTTCATCTGTTTTCCTCCGTTTTGCCTCTTGCATTATTTGGCTGCACCCCCAGCATGTAATAGCCAATAGGAACCCGCAGAGTGTGGACACGTGCAGGCAATAGGTTCGACATAGGGAGAGCGCATGCGGCATATTAGTTATGCAGGAACATGTCCTAAAATGGACACTGTAGTGTTGTCAGTTCTCCGCCAATCACAGTGCAGCTTACTGCCAATGGACAAGATGCTCTCGGAGCTAACGCTACGACTGCCGGCAGTGTTACTATGTTCTTACTGTAGCCTAATGGCCGAGGTGGTCTTTGTAGATTTTACGTGCCAACCAAGCTTTTGTCTCTTCAACTAGCGACTGGTGAGAGCATCTATATCATTCTGGGTTTCACTCGCGCTGACAAAGCAGAGCCTTAGCAGCTGTCATTCTGGGTGGCAGCTTTGTCAAGGGGGTGTGCCATCTTGAACAGGAGAAATGGGCATTTATCTAATGGAAACTGTCTGTGAGAGAGTTATATGCACGGGATTGGCTTTTTACTAGGTACAGCAGCCAGCATTAGCTTTCGAGGCTTAATCATGGGAGTTGTAGATCAATGATATTTGTCTGTAGTTCAGTGATATTTGTCTGGCCATATCTCGAAGGCCTATACTCTCTTGTTGTTTGTAATGCCGAATGTTGGAGTATCTGGTGGATGATTGAGTGTTGTAAACTGCCACAATGTGTCCCACAGATTTCTATTAACCCCAAGTCTTGATTAGGGTGACAGTGGTTCAGATATTTCAATTCAAAATCGGGAGTCCATATAGTTAATCAGCCAGGCCCAAGGGACTCGCCCCAGTTCAGAAAGGCATTCAACTACAAAAAAGTTTATATCAAAAACGATATAAGTCCCAAGGCCTCTTCAAGTAAAAAATATTAATTTATTGTTATTCATATTAAAACAGTAGCTAGTACATACTACCCCACATACCCCACCTTACGCGTTTTGCACCCTCCGGCGCTTAGTCATAGGTGTATCCTATGACTAAGCGCCGGAGGGTGCGAAACGCGGGGTATGTGGGGTAGTATGTACTAGCTACTGTTTTAATATGAATAACAATAAATTAATATTTTTTACTTGAAGAGGCCTTGGGACTTATATCGTTTTTGATATAAACTTTTTTGTGACAGTGGTTCAGGCCTACAATATTCTGAAACAAATTCATTTCCACACCTAAATGGTAATAGGAAATAAGGTCTCAAAACTTCTGGAGTTTCTGCTGCTTAAAGGGATTGTTTACCTTCGTAGAGTTAACTTTTAGTATGATGCAGATAGTGATGTTCTTAGACAATTTGCTCTCCAGTTTGCAGTTTTGGCTATCTGGTTGCTATGGTCCAATTACCCTAACAACCATGCATTCATTTGGTGAAGAGACTGGAATAGGAGAGGTCCTGATTAGAAACGGGAGTAATAAAAAGTAACGGTAGAAATACATTTGTAGCCTTACAGAGCATTTGTTTTTAGATGAGGACAGTAACCCCCCGTTTTGAAAGCTGGAAAAAATCATTAGAAAAAGGCAAATCATTCAAAAGCTATAAATAAATAATGTAGTCCAATTGAAAAGTTTTTTTTAGAATTGGACATACTAAAAGTTAACTGTTAAGGAGGATTTTGTTAATTTACCTTTCTTTTGCTGAAATAACTTGTATTTTTAATGGCACACCTTGACTTTGTAGTGTTCTACATAATATATTTGTGATACACATTCTTCTTGTGATATTTGTATCCAATTCACATTGAAAGAAAGTGAAATACAATACCATATAAATGAATGTGAATTATTTCACAATGTCTTGCCCAGGCACTGTTTTACAACTTTGAATAACTTTAAAAGTCTATGGAGTTTGTGGGGAAATTCTGAACTAGCATAATATCTAGTGATCAAAAACAATCCCTTTAGAATATGTAGAGCAGTTTTGAATCCCCTATTAACAAGTAGAAATGTCTCAAGGTGTGTATAGGTTTTTTCCTTCTTATTATGGTGAGAGCTGTGAAGCTTCTCTCCTTGAAGTGGTTGTACCGGCAGATTCATTAGATAGAGTAAAGATAGAGTTGGTTGCCTTTTTTGCAAGAGAGAAAATATAAGTATGCTGAAATTAACACATCTCTTTCTCTGTCGTCTTAGGGGGACACAGGGACGATGGGGTTAAGCTCCATCCTCCAGGAGGCAGGACACTTAAATAAAAATTAAAGGGGGCGTGCCCTATTGGGCTTAACCCTGCACACTGTGCTCTAGCCTTCAGTTTTTTAAGTGTCCTGCTACCAGGAGGTTGGACTACGCACTCTATCTAGGAATATATGATTCTACGGTCAGCCCTGTCTGACACCTGGGGTGATACTAAGAGCAGGGTTACCTGTCTCTTCTACAGTAAGCCCCCAACATGGAGTAGCACACCGGGGTCAAATCCTAGCCTTGAAGGCTATAACGACCATCCAGACGTTGCCTGCGCCTCACTGGAGGGTAGAGGGTCTGGCCGGTGGTAGCCCTTAGTAATTATGGGCAGAGGGCTCCAGCGGTGCTATTCTGCTGCAGAATTCCCTCCCTCCTAACCCACCTCCGAAGAGTTTTCCCCTGGTTGCGGGTTAAACCTCACTTCAGGTGACGGAGGACCAACATTTCTGTCTCCTCCCTTCCTCGGAATAGCGCTCAATTGGTCCCTCAGTGCCGGCTATTACCTCTCCTGGATGGCTTCCTGCATCATGCCGGTCAGTAACCGAATGCGCTGCGAGCATTCATATCGCCAGGAGAGGAGGCAGAGGTGAGCGTCTTCATTCAGGAGGGACTTAGAGTCCCGCGCCATTATGCATTGCCGCGCGCCGCTGGAACGCATATGCGTTCCATCGGCCATTTTGAAATAATAGCGGCGCAGAGCGGCTGCTTCCTGCATAATTACCGGTCGGTAACCGAATGCGCTGCTAGCATTCATATCGCCAGGAGGCTGAGGTGAGGTCCTGTACTCTGGAGGGTCTGAGAGTCCGGCGCCATTTGCATTGCCGCACGCGCTGCTGGAACACAAATGCGTTCCAGCGGCCATTTTGTAATACTAGCGGTGCACATCGGCTGCGAGCTGCATGGTGGTGTTTTGGCTATGCAGCTACTGCCACAAAGATACCGAGCACGTTCTGGCGGTGCAAAAAGGTCAAATCCGCAGTGCCTAAGGCTCTCCTGTACCAGCATCAGTTATTCAACTCATGCATGCATGATCACCAGCAGGGGCCCACAAATGACAGCAGGTAGGCCAGTGGGCTACAGCTAAGCCGGGGGAGGAGAGAGAGTACCCCCCACAGCACGGGTGGTTTATTGCATGTGCGGTGCTGTTCAGTGGGGCAAGGGGCCAAATCTGCTTCAGATAACAACCCCAGTCCAGTAGCAGTACCAATCAAGGTATGCCACTAAAGACTATAAACAGGAACCGGGAGGCAGCTATGTTGTATCACCATAAGATTCTTTTGGCAAGTCACCTCCCTAATTCCTTAGCATCACGACAAGGATTGCCTGTTTTTGCTGTAAATTTAGGAAAAGACTGGCAGTCATTAGTCATCGGGTAGCACATGAACTAACCCTAGGATGACTTCACTGTAATTATCAGTCAGGTCAATTCCTGACTGGGCATTTTCCCTGTGGGGGAAAAACTTTCACCTTCCAATAATTCTGGTAGGGAAGTATAAATTCATGATGCGAGTAAGGAAAGAGAGAGTCAATATGAAATTGACGGAATCAGGAAGGTGTGTTTGAGATTCTAAGTCTCTCATAAACAGTCTACTGCAAGAGGAATGTAATGCTCCTGAGAGAAAATTCCGAGCTAAAATGAAGTTGTAATATCCATTTCCAAAGGAACTGGTAGGCAAGTAGCCAGATCCCTTGGCAATACGAAGGCTCGGTATAGATAATCCGGAATCTAGACTGTCAAAATTACCACGTGCCAATAACTAAAGGCGGCAGCATCAGGGACCCGGCAGTTAAACGGTAAAAATGCTGTTAAGAGCAAATTATCTTCGTGTCAGCACTACAACTATGTCTGGCATCTGCTGGGTGTCCATAGCCATTCAAACCTGGATCGATAATGAAGGATTTCTGAGAAGGGAGTACTGAGAAGTGATCTGTAAGCCACTCAGGAAACAGCAGATGCATTGATTTATCTATGTGTTACCTCCTTAGATACTTCTCAAAAATGGCCCGCATTTGGTTCTGTCTGTTGCTGTGGGAAGAACCTGTGCATCAAAAACTGCTCAAGCAGACCCCCGTTCAAAGACATCTGTCATTTTCAGTCCTAGGGCAATGGTTATGTGGAGAAGAACTTGCGAAAATCATTGCTCAATTTACAGGCGAACTACCCTCCTGGCCCAACCTAGATCCAGATTTCCAGGATCGGCTAAGCGTCAAAATTGTTGTGGCCAAGGTGCATTCAAGTACTCAGAGAACAAGACTACTTCACGACGGGGCATCTCCTTCAAAATCGGGGGAAGAGATATGGGGCAAGTTACTTCGATAACAACCGACCATCTAGAAGGTCGAAGCCTTCATTCCTTGGTTGCATGAGTCAACAAAGGGTGACAGAAGGATAACTCCTAGACGTCACATCCCTAAACCCCACCCCCTCCCGGAAGTTCATTTGCCAGGAGGGCCATCGCACCCCAACACCCCCTCTTTAAACTTATTGCCAGGATGGAGCAGTCTAGAACTATTGTACAGGTACCACAGCCGAAGAAATCTGGTGGTGTAAAACCAACGCTTCATAGTTCCCAACTGTGGTTTGGCTTCAAACAATTGAACAAGCTCATGCGTTCCAAAATGGAAACCCTACAATAACTGATTCAATGCAACTAATGATGTCAGTAGACATCCAGGGGGTTTATCTGCACGTTCCCATATGGCCACCTCACCAGAGGTATATTCGATTTTCCTCGCGAATCGCCACTACCGGTTGGTAGCACTACAGTTTTGACTCTCTTCGTATTCTGATGGCAGGATCTGCAGAAACCTTGCGACTGCAGGGGAGTTCTGTCACCCACACCTGGACGATCTTTACTCAAGACCAGGTCGGAAGACAAGGCCAGGAAGGCTCGGGATCCGAACCATGCTGATACTTCAGGAAGTCCAGTGGGCTATCAAGCAGTAAAGAATCCAACTTACAACCCAGCTCCCAGATACCATGTCCACAACACATTTACACAGTCGCTATGTTTCCCATGGGACAAACAGGACAGGGTCAGAGGTCAAATCGTTTTCACTGTTTTTTCCATTCAGAGACCAACAAGTCTCTTCGTAATGAGAGAGCTGGGGCCAATGGTCTTGACCACAGAAGCGGTTCCATTCGCATAGATACACTTGCGTCCTCTTCAGACAAAATGAATCACCATGAAAAAGGGGATCCTCTGTCCAGAATCATCAACCTGTTTCTACTAGGACGGCTCTCCAGTAATGGTTACAGCCAAACAACCTAACCATAGGGCAGTCTTGGGAGACTTCAAATGGAATGTGATACCCACATGTGCCAGTCTGCAAGACCGGAATGCAATATAGAGCAACCTGTCCGCGCAGACGAGCTCATGCTGACAATCAATACCTTGCCGTTACGAGCTGTAAAACTAGCACTAAACATATGGGCACATCGGTTACAAGCAAAACTGGTGTATGTCTACAGCGAAGATGTCACCATTGTAGCCTACATAAATTCACAAGGAGAAACGGGCAGCAGAGAAGCACTAGCAGCAGTGGACAAAGCCTGAGTTTGGGTGGAAGAAAGCTTGTAAGACTATCAGCTATACACATGCTACGAATGCCCGACATTGTAGCAAACTTCCTCAGACAAAACCAGGTATATCCAGGTGAAGCGGTGCTTTACCCAGAAGCATTCACGGAACCTGCGAATCTCTGGGGACAGCCTCAGATATATCTAACGGGTTTCAATGCCAACAGACGACTTCCAGGATTCTCACTGGCTGCCTAGACACATTGGCATCTAGATTGGATGCCATGACACTTCGAGGGGGAGTTTGATCCAACGCAATCCTCCCTCTTCTCACTATACTACCTCGGGTCCGCTAGAAAATCAGACCGTTATCTCCACGGCATTAGTAGTAGTTCTATACAGGCTCCAGACACAACGTGTTGCGGATTGCAGTACGGGCCTAGGTACAACCTATCTGACGAGAGGGCAGTACTGAATTTCCTGTGGCAAGGTCCAATGTACCTCACTCCGGGTCTATTCGCCTTGACGGGATGTCTGCGTACAGCTGGTGAAGACAAGGGCAAGCAGAAGAATTCATATATGCAATACTCATGGCACTCAAATCTACTTCTCGAGAGCCTATTACAAGATGTAGCACTTGTACATTAACTGATGTGAAGAGGCTGACTTGTCCTTCCTGGAACTCCACATTCCAAGGGTATCATTATTTTTGCAGCGGAGTTTACAGCTAGCTCTCTAAGGTTACGGGTATCTATCTCACCAGCCTCTGTTAGCGGTGAAAGATGCATTGTGCATTTCTGCAAGGAGTAGCACTTGTAGCTCGGTCCTTTTTCGCCCACCTGCCACAGGTTAGGATCTTATCTCGTACCTAAGTCTTACTGGACCCAGCATTTGAATATCTGAACTCAATCTTTGTAAATGGCTCATCTGCAAGGTGGCATTTTTGATGACATTTCATCAACCAGGAGAGTGTCTGAGCTGAGGGCACCGTTCCATAATCCAGCTTCTCCGGTTCACAAAGATAAAGCAAATAGTACGTACAGTTCCTTCATTCTTCCATCTCATATTAATCAGGAGATTTTAGTGCCATCGCTGCGCCCAACTTCTACAAACAACGAAATCCGAGCACTCCGGGGATACAGGAAACGGTTACGTTCTTCCGCAATTCGCTCTCTCTTCTTACCAGCGGGACCTCGAAGAGGTCAGGCAACTTCCATGATTCCTTTGCCAAGTACATCCGATTATCGCTTATCAGACATATTTTCGAACTAAGGTCTCTACTAGAAGGTATCCGAGCCCATTTAAGCAGTGGGATCTTCTTGGGCGTGATACATTCTGACCCACTGGGCCACAGCTACAAGGCAGCTGCCTGGTTGTACATACCTGCAAGATTACAGACTCAACACTCCCTCCTCAGCCCAGGCTTCCCTCGGTCAAGAGTGTTACAGTCTACCTTTCACTATTGGGTCTATTTAAGCTCGTTCCCACCCTGCGGTTCTGGGACTGCTTTGTTAAGTCCCCATCGTCCCTGTGTCCCCCTAAGACGACAGAGAAAACAGGATTTTTGATACTCACCGTTAAATCCGTTTCTCTGTAGTCAAAAGGGGGACACAGGGCTTCCCGCCCATTAGAACGAGCTTAACCATTGTTCGTTCCAGGATAGTTCCTGGTTTACCTCGGCTTATGGTTACTGTTCTTATTGTTCTGGTTGCAAAGTCTTTGGGACAAACTGAAGGCTAGAGCACAGTGTGCAGGGTTAAGCACAATAGGGCACGCCCCCTTTAATTTTTATTTAAGTGTCCTGCCTCCTGGAGGATGGAGCTTAACCCCATCGTCCCTGTGTCCCCCTTTTGACTACAGAGAAACGGATTTAACGGTGAGTATCAAAAATCCTGTTTTCCCTGCCGGTGGATTCCCAGGTTAAGGATGGTTTAGGAAAAGTGTGTTGCTAGGCAATGCCTTTTCCCCCATAGTGTAACTTTAAACCTGTTACTTTGCATAAAATGTGGCACATGTATCGTTGGCAGGCAAAGGGTTAATACAAGTTGATCCAGGTATTGGTTTTACCTCTGTGAAGCAAATTGGGGATGGTTCCTGACTGTTTTTTTTTTTTAACCTTCTCTGAATCATTATGGATAGCAAGGTTTCACATAGGTTGAACTTGATGGCCTAATGTCTTTTTTTCTTTTTCTTTTTTATCTTTACTGTATCTACAGTTAAATTGTGCAGCAGTGGAATAAGAGTTTGGCTAACAGCCTGCCAAACTGTGAGTCAGAAAGAAATTCATATGGTATCAACACAAAACAGTTTGAGATACGTGTTAGGTGATAATCAAAAAATATGTACATATCAACTGTGTGTACTGTATGTATCTATATAAGACATGGGGGGCAATCACTGCAACAAATCAACAAAGATACATATACATAAAACACGGGAGGCACATTTATCAAGGGTGGAATATTGAATTCATGTGAGTTTTTCAAAACTCCCATAAACTCCCATAAATTCGAAATTCGAGTAGTCGAAATTGATTTCTAAAAATCGAATTAATAAAACTGGGATAAATTTAAACGATTTAAAAACAATAATCGAATTTGATTAAACTCAATTAGAGTTTTTTTTCTCCGAAAAGGCTGCAAACATCTCCAAATTGACCCTGGACCTCTTCCATTGACTTTAACAGTAATTCGGCAGGTTTTAGGTGACTAATAGTCAAATTTGAATTCTTAAAGGGCCAGAGTTTGATATCTCTAAATTTCCAATTTTTTAAAAAAAATGTAATCGAGTTTGAATAATTCCCTAGTTGAATTTGACAGTATAGACAATAAATCTGCCTCGTAGAGTTACATAGTACTGCATTTGTTATAAGAATCACATGTGACAACTTACAATCTATATTTTTTACTGTATTTCAGTGTTAAATGTAACGTAAACCTTTAATTTAGAAATTGGTTTAGTCTTCTTGGGGCAAAATTGCTACCACTAATTTGAGGGTTCCTGTGAGTTGATTAGTTTGTCGCTGGCTTGTAGGAAATGTACCTATTCTTTATATACATTTTTATCATATTGAGGCATTATGGTTTAGATCATACAGATCACACTTTCATTTGTTTTGTGTGTTCAAGAGGTGTTCATTTTGCTCTACATGAAATACCGCAATCAGCCTGGGTACTAAAGCAGGGTACCTCTTGGAACTCCAGCATGGTCAGGGATCTTTAGTCTTTCTGCCCAACACTTAAACACTTTGTGGGTATTCCACAGATACCCAATTCAGGACTCTAGGGGTGAAGCTTGATTTTGGATTATTTATAACTTAATTTAATCTCAACTTCAGATTTCCTAAATAAGCTTCCAGGACAGTAGTACCGTTGGTATAAATGTTACTGAAACTGAGCAGCGATATAAACATGAACATATTCTTTTTTACGAAGGATATTCTGTAAGAAGGATATTGTGTATGAAGAATATGCTAACTAACATCACCACCCATAGTATCGGGTAAAAATTCATACTTATTTGAACATAAACATATTAAATCAACTTTGTGTCATGCTCTTATTCATAAGCATAGCACACTGATTCATTCCTTACGGTTTAATGGGAGAAATTGCTGTTCAGCAAAATCCTCTTAGTCCTGGTATTCAGTGTTAATCCACCTTAGTTGTGTGTAATTAGTTAAATCATCACAAGCTGGCTGTTTCTTAGTAATGTATATTTTATAAGAAGCCTACTTTGAAAATGCTGTAATTTTTTCTAAAGCACTAAAAATGTTTTTATTTAGTTCTGTAATAAATAGGCGATATACACAGCTTCCCTAACTCCAATTGTGGTCTCTTGTTCTCTCTGGCCTTTGCTACACAGGACTGTCATAGGAGTGTCTGTCCCTATGGTAGATGTGCTTGTGTGCCATTTAACAACTGCAACTCCCTTAACCATTTAAGTACAGGTATGAGACCTGTTATCCAGAATTCTCGGGACCTGGGATTTTCCCTATAACGGATCTTTCCATAACTTGGATCTTCATACCTTAAGTCTATCTGAAAATCATGTAAACATTAAATACCCCCAATAGGCTGGTTTTGCTTCCAATAATGATTCATTGTATCTTAGTTTGGATTACGTACAAGCTACTGTTTTATTATTACAGAGAAAAATGAAATAATTAAGAAAATTAATCAATTGGATAAAATGGAGTCACACTCTCTGTGCAATATCTTGATTGTGTGATTACATTTAAATGTGAGGTTTTTTTTACCACACACTAGAGCAGTGAATGTAATAAAATAATGGCTTTTAACAATTATGTTAATTTTTTTTTTTGCAGTATACTCTTGTATATAAGCTGTGTTTCTCTTTTTTTGTTCTTTACCCAGATATATTTGCAATCATGGAGATCTGAAAGGACAGAAGTTTGAGTGGAGGGCTGTCCCTCCCTCTACATCCTTCTATATATTGCTGCTGGACTTATGCCTTTAACATAACAAGAATATATTGCACAAACATTTACTTATAAACTCGTGGAGGTGGGTTGTAAGGGATTTATTTTCTAATATTATGATTAAGTGTATTGAAGTGCCAAATCTATTCATATAGCACAAAAACCTATAATGGATATCATGGTATGAGTTTTCTGTGGTATGCGGGCTGTTTTTTGGAATCCACATCCACTGTAGTGACATTTGCCAAGAAGAATTGTCAGCTTGAAAAGAAATGGAAAGAGTATGGCCCGAGTGCACTACACGTAGTCGCTCTCTCCAGCATGCTTTGGATGTTATTTCTGTGGTGACTAGAGCAAGTGAGCAACACATAAAGGTCTTCCTTTCTTCTTATTGCTGTAATGCTGTTACACTCAAAGATGACTTTGGGCGGAATGCTACTCATATTGCGGCATCCTGTGGGAAGAAAAATGTACTTGATTGGTTAATTACAGGAAAAGGTGTTGACTTGGCTGTCAAAGACAAAGAATCAGGATGGACAGCATTACACAGAAGCATTTTCTATGGACATATCGATTGTGCGTTATCCCTTTTAAAGGTGAGTAATATTAGACACATGGAACTTTTTCTGTTCTAATTAAAGAAACAGTAACATCAAAAAATGTGTTTTAAAGTAATACAAATATAATGCAGTGTTGCCCCGCAGTAGTAAAACTGTTGTGTTTGCTTCAGAAACACTACTATTGTTTATATAAATAAGATGCTGTGAAGCAATGGGGGGCAGTCATTCATAGAACAAAAGGCTCAGGTTACACAGCAGGTAGCAGATAACACAATTATGTTCTACCACCATTATCTGTTATCCACTATTTAACCTGTCCCATATAGCCTTTTTTCAATTTCTGCCATTGGTACACAGCAGTATTTTTATATGAACTATAGTAGTGTTTGTGAAGCAAACAGAACAGTTTTACCAGTGCATTACAGTATATTATGATTACTTTAAAACGCTTTCATTTTTTGATGTTACTGTTCCTTTAAACGGTTTAGCAAATCAGGTTTAATGAAATTCACTATAGCATACATAGGTTGGTAAAGTCTGGGTCACTAGCATTTTGAAGCCTTGCCCCTGCAGAGCAGGTAAACCCAAGTTTTTTTGCTGTTGTATATATTCTGACTTGTATTAACTTCAACTTGAATAAACAGGCCATCAGGATTTGCATGGCACTTCAGTTTTATAGGTGGGAAAGATTAATATTTTAACCTAGGCAGTTTTCAAATAGTGGAGACTTACATCAGACTGTATATAAAAGAATTAAAGTTATGAAGAGCAAAGTGAACATTTGAAAATGTATCATTAATAGCATTTAATAGCCACAGTAAGGTATTAAATATGCCAATTTGTTAGTTCCACATTCAGCACCTTCATTGCAGGTACAAACACCATGTGTATAAAAGTAATTCCTGTTTGACAGCAACTTGCATTGCATTATAAATACTGTGTATATTTCCAAATACTTTTTTTTTAAAAAATATCAATCTATGAATGTCGGAATGTTACATGTTCTTGTATAAAAACAAATTTGGTTTTAAGTGTCGCTTTTCTTTATTCTCATAGCATGGCAGTAACCTTTACATTCAAGATAAAGATGGATATACTCCGTTGGATCTGGTAATGAAAGACAGACCTCCCCACATTGTTTCAAAACTAGTGGTACGATTTATAATTTTTCTACTTTCTTGCCCTAACCTCCAAGTTTAAAAACAGAATATTATTCACTTATTGATGTACTCAGTACAACTTTCAGTAGGTAGCTGGATGTAAACACTAGTGTGCCTTGTGCTTGTATAATTAATAATCCAATCATTACATGTTCACCGCACCCCTACACAAGTTACATTGCTTTCCTTTTGAGTTTTCTAAACATACTTTGCCAGATACCTCAAAGGTATTCCCCAAATAAAACAATGATAGTGTAGTACTTCCAAGCACTCCTTATATTACAAAAATATCAAGTTTGATATTCACATTAAACTGGGACACCTGGATGGTCCTACAGGTGCAACACACTTTTATTGTACCAGAAATCAACGGTGACTTGAATTATAGTGAATATGCAAGGAGCTTGTCAGGCGTTAGTTACCTAGAAATGCAGACTACTGCATCTCACTGTAACTATTGCTTGCTGGCAGGCCATCACATTTTAATACAATATAGGTGCTTTCAGGCACTTTGCCACCATCTTCTTGGCACAAACAGTTATGTGTACAATTACCCTAAATCTTCCTGCATACGCAAGGGTCGGAAACTGCTGAGGGACACCTGGGAGAGTTTAGAAACATGGCAGTGCATTTTTTTTTTACGAATACCCCTTCACTGATCACGTTTCTTACTTTTACTTATTTTAGTAAATCGATTTTTGCGAAAAAAGAGTCTGATCGAAGATAACTGCAGGTCTAGGCTCCAGAGTTTAACTCCCTATGCAGGAGGCTTCTGTAATCTGTTGTCTGCTGAATAGTTTTAATAACATGTGGGTTTGTTGGATGTTGCTCCACTCCTCCCCGGCTCAGCAGATTGACATAACAGCAGGGGAAGAGGAAACCCTGTGCAGGGAAAGCTTGTTTTTTGCAGAAGTATCCTTCATAGGGAATAAACCGATATGCCATCAGCCCTACAGTGAAGCACAATTGCTACAGGAACAACCTTGAGGTTGAAAAAGTTTAGAAAGTCTTTGTATCCCTTGTTATAGTGAATATGTAACCTGCTGAGAAAAAATAGAATTCCCCCTTTGGATATGGGTTGACCCGGAAGCAATCAGTAGAGGAAAAGCATCCAACCGCAGGATCCAGACACTGGCAAGTAATTGTACAGTACACTGGTAAAGAGCCAACTCTCCATCTTTCCTGTGTACCTCTGACAGTTCAGCTATCAATATGTTGGCCATATTCTTGGGGGTATATTTCAGGCCATGTACTATGAAATAATAGGTGCGCCTGCCTGCACATTCTTGTGACATTCCTCTTTAACCAGAAAATTATTCTACCCTCATTCTGCCTTTACCCCAGCTGTAAGTAGAAGTCTACCAATATCCTGTAAGAAATTTGATGTAGTAAATTCCTCTTTTTGATCAATTGCCTTTTTCAGTTGTGATTATCTGAGTTATTTTTGTAATTGAGACTGAGGGGTGGCTGGGAGGGGTAGAGCCAATAAAGTAAAAACAAAACCTGTACACTCTGCCAGTTTTTTTGCTCATTGGCGGTTCCTGGGTCCTCCAATTGTCTGAAGAAAAAAAAGATTTTACAGTAAGAACAAAATCTCATTTTATAATTATCTTTCCTAAGGTATCTAAAATCATTATTCTTTTCTTATTCCTTTTGTTTAAGATCCCACTGAGCTTTATACATGGGGGGACAATGTCAATTTCACTTTGGGACATGGTACTCAACAAAGCAAGCACCATCCCGAGCTAGTGGAAATGTTTCCTCGTTCTGGAGTGTATATCAAGCAGGTAATGCTGGTCAAACACATGCTATCAGTATGTGTGTTTGTGTAAATGATTTTAGTTTTTACTAAAGGTTTAGTATACCCTGTTTTCATCATTAATAACCTGGATAGGGCTTTTGCTGACCATGATTTTTACCTGTTATAATTTGTAAATATATACGAGTTTTGTTATTTCTTGCGCTAAGTAGTGTAAAATCTGAAATAGATAGTAAAGTAGCTTCCTGACTCATAGGGGTACATACAAATCAGCGGTCCACTAGAAAGCTCTGTGTATTAGTGATGAGCAGCTCAGGAAAATCTCTGTACCCAACAATAACTGCAAAATGTTGCCATTGTAGCCATTTACCCACGCTCAACCCGTACTTTGTATGCTATGTCTGTGCCCACCTCTGTTTAAAAGACAGGGAATCTTCATGAGCAAAGGACATACAGTGTGTACTTTCCCAGTCTGACCCGCAACCAACCCTAACCCGCAATGGTTGGCAAAATTTCACCTAAACCTGCCCATCCAGTGGTCAGTCTGCACATTACTACTGTGTATAAGCAAAACTCCTCCATCCCCCAGCTGCAGCTTGTTAAGGTGGGCATACACAGCCAGATATGCTCATTTGGCCATCTGCATGCTGGGCCAACTCGGGCTAATCATACACTGAGGGCCTACCTCCATCATCTGAGAACTTCATCAACACCTGCCAAATTGAAATCTGGCTGATTTTCAGACTGATCTCTTTTGGACAGATCTGCTGTTGGACCAATACACAGGCCAATAAGCTGACTTATTGTAGAGGGACCGAATCAGCAGATGTTATTTTCTTAGTGTGTTGTTATTTATTTTTGCATAAAAAATGCAAACAAAACTAGAGCAGCATAACCAAAGATATAAACATATGTGTGGAACCGAGTAAGTTCTGAAATGGTGTGATACAAAGACATTTTGGCTTAATGGCATTTACGTATGTCCAACCTCCCTTGGTCTCTATTAGTAGCTTTCTCTCAAACATTTTGTTTGTTGACTAAGTGCTTCCCACTATTGCTCTGCCATGTACGAGTTGGCAATTTTTGTCGGCCCTTCTATGGGCAATTGGGCAGCATTAGGCTGTGTAATAAGAGAAGCGCTCTATGTAGAGGTTTCTCAGTGGACTCTTGATTTGATTGTGCTCTTGCTAGTAAAATGTGATTTAATTTTCACTATCCAATTTTGATTTGTTGAGTGCAAGAAATAACAAAAACCATTAATATTTCTTAATTAAAGAAACAGGCAAAAAGCATGTTTAGCAAGAGCCGTATTAAAACTAGGTGCTGTACTGTGCCTTAAATAAGTTTGCACTCCACTTGAATTCAACATTTTGTCTGCCCATTCATTTTTTTTTTTTACTTATTCAAAAGGGGGCTGTGTTTTGGTAGTAGCAAGGCCCTATCAGAGCCAACTGTACCTTAGAAAGGGAAATCTCACTGGTACTTAAAGATCAGCTCTTGCTATAGACCTCAGTAATGTTTCCTAAGGGCCTAGCAAAGATTGCTTAGGAAACATGTACAGTTTTCTCATGGGAATGATTCCCTTGCACATCCATTAAGTTGTAGTAACTGCTGGACACTTTCTGCCTTTTGTCCTGTCCCTGGTGCAAAATTGTAGCCGATAAACAAGTCAATTGTGTTCTTTCAATGTCAGTGGTTTGCATTTTAATTCATAATTACAACCAGTATGCTTGATGTTTTACTTATAGGGATGCACCGAATCCAGCATTCGGTTCAGCCAGGATTTGGCCTTTTTCAGCAGGATTCGGATTTGGCGAATCCTTCTGCCTGGCCTAACCGAATCCTAACTTGCATATGCAAATTAGGGGCTGGGAGGGAAATTGTGTGACATTTTGTCACAAAACAAGAAAGTAAACAATGTTTTCCCCTTCCCACCACTAATTTGTATGCAAATAAGGATTCGGTCCGCTATTCGTCCGAATCTTTCTCAAAAGATTCGGGGGTTTGGTCGAATCAAAAATAGTGGATTTGGTGCATCCCTAATTACTTATAAGCCATTGTTACTTGATAATGATGTTAAGACGCCTTTAAGAATTGGGGCTGCACCAGACATCTTAAATACTGAAATTATTCAACGTGCTGTAAATCTGAAATAAAAATGAGAAAATGTTAAATAGGTTTAGATAATTCCAAAAGCATATTAAACTGTTTAGATTAATTCAGCCCCAGTTCTGCACAGAATTAAGCGGAAAATGCTAAATTTTAATTGGAAATTATGGAATTTCATTATGATCCAACATAGTGATATCGGTGATATTTTGCTAAAATATAATTCGCAAAGTTTTTATAAATAGGCAAAATGTCATATGAAAACAATATATTTTTGTCGAAGAAAATGAAATTGGACAAACCACTTCAACCAGTTAAACTGCTACCCCTAGTTAGACATATGCCTTCTGTTATGTTTTTGGTATTTATTTTTGTGACATTCCTTCTTTTCAGATGGTACTTTGCAAATTTCATTCAGTCTTCCTGTCTCAGAAAGGACAAGTTTACACATGCGGACATGGACAAGGAGGTCGTCTTGGACATGGAGATGAACATGCTTGGTATGCTGACTTTATCATTATTACCAGATTAGAAGAGTTTATAGTATATTATTGGTAATGCTCCACAATGTTTGTGATATTTACCTGCTTCACCTGCTCTAGTAATGTACTGTAAGTAGTTGAGTACTTTTCTCTTGTTTAAGTGTATAAGTGCATTGGGCTTCTCTAAATGTATCCTCCCAGTGCTTCTCTTAATGCACCCTCCCAGTGCCTTCATTACCTGGGTTTTCTCCATCAGTGCATCACTTTCACCCTTTGCTCTTTATGAACGTGTAATAGCTGTCAATCGTACAGGCCAGATGCTGTCCTGCACATGTGCTTGCTGTCAAGGGCAGAATAAAGGTTGCAAGCTTGTAAGTTCAGTTAAATTTGTATTTTATCAAGTATGTATCGGACTGTTGTACATTAGAAAGGATAAAGTCCCTTGCACTATGAAGAATTCATAAACAAAAGGAAATTTCTGTCTTTTCATACAATTTTAAAAAACAGCACTTTCAAAGAAAAGTTCACTTCAAGTACCAGTATGGGATCCGTTATCAGGAAACCAGTTATCCAGTAAACTCCAAATTACAGAATGGCCGGCTCCCATAGACTCCATTATAATGAAATAATCCAATTTTTTAAAAATGATTACAGTACCTTGTACTTGATCCCAACTAAGATATAATTAATCCTTATTGGAAGCAAAACCAGCCTTTTGGATTTATTTAATGTTTAAATGATTTTCTAGTAGATTTCTAGTAGATTCAAGGCATGAAGATCCTAATTATGGAAACTCCAGGTCCAGAGCATACCGGTATTTTAGTTTTTCCACTGGTATATTGATACAACGAAATCTAAACCTTCAGAACATAGGGTACTAACAGTCTGATGTCAAAGGGCTTGTCATAAAACTGTGGTGAGCAGTCTTCTATGTTCGCTCTGCTTCATCTTGGTCACACCAGCATGTTCATAGTCAAACTGGGCCAGGCAGCTCTAACAAATTCCAGCCCAGGAGAAGTAATGACTTACATTTTCAGTCTGTGAATGAAAGTGCTGCAGAAGAGTAAAATATTTAAATATTTTTTACCTGCATCAACAGTATGGTCTACATAGAATTTCTGGACATAATGTATTTAGGGCAATGACACATGGTGCTATTTGTCGCTCAGCATTTTGTTACAGAAACTTCTTACCAGAAGATATTCTGCCATAGACAATGCTGGGAATTCACTCTGCCAAAACACTCAAATCGCGTTATCGCTCAAATAAGCATGCAAATGCATTTTTCACATAGGCAATTCTCAGTATTTCCTATGGCAGGGTATTTTCTTGCATTTAGCCGTAACAAAACACTGACAATATTGTGTTTCATTGCTCTTGAAGGATTTATTTTTATTTCAGGAATGATGTTTTTTTTTACAAGCTATGGCATGAAGTTGTTTTAGCCCTGCTTATTAGGGCTAGCTGAAAAAGCTGCCACCACCTCCTTCAGTTCACTAAAAGGAATTCCTGTCCATTAGTGAAACATTGTGGACATAATGACTCTGAAGATTTTCATTCATCCAGGTCATGGTATATCTAGTATATGTAATTCTAAAACAACTAGCCTTGCTGAGTAATCATTGAAGACGTTTCACTACTCATCCGAGCAACTTCTTCTTCAACTGACTGGTGTTGGAAATCCTCGGCATATAAACTCTTCCACTAATCCAATCACGATGGCACATTGTAACTCTTCAGAGAGGGGGCCTTCGACACCACCTGTCTGATACATACAATGCTGTTGTAACATCTGTACCCCGGCGGTTTCAGAACACTTCACACATTCATTCATGCAACTCTTACAAGTAGCACCTGTTCTAGGATACCTTGGTAAACCTATCACAGTAACCCCACAGAATCAGTTTCAGATGTCACCTCTCTGAAGAGTCACAATGTGCCATTGTGATTGGATTAGTGGAATAGTTTATATGCCGAGAACTAGTCAGTTGAACTGAAGAAGCTGCTTGAATGAGTAGTGAAATGTCTTCAGTGATTACTCAGCAAGTCCAGTTGTTTTAGTATTGCTTATACTAGATATTGTGGACAGAAGCTGGGTCCGACATTAACACCAGTCCATAACAAGAAGCCGGGGGAGAAGAGGTCTGCAAGGAGGCAGCTGGATAGTTTATTAAATTGATAGTGATGCTTTCTTGATAAATGTGGAACATTGTCACTATTCATTTAAAATTGCAGATGAATACATAGCTCCTTTAAAGAAACTCATGTAACAGGGCTGCAATATTCAAAGGTGGATTTTTGTTTTGGACAATTAAAGTATTGTATTCTTGTAATTTGGGTCCAATGAGATGTTTTTCTTTTTTTTCAATACAGTTCCATATTCAGTCTTATAAAAATATCCTTTAATTTTCTGCCGCATGTCTTATTAAAAGCTTCTGACATTATTGAAATGTGAAATTATAATATTTTTAGCTACAAAATGTGTGTTTATTTTCAAGGTTCCTAGGCTGGTGGAAGGTCTTCGTGGTCATCCATGTACTCAGGTCGCTGGAGCAAAGGATCACACAGTAGTTCTAACGGAAGATGGATATGTTTACACATTTGGACTAAATACCCCCCTCCAAATTCAAATGTTCCAAGGCAGGTATGTGAATATTGAATAGACGAGTAAGGTGAATGGTAATGTGAAATTAATACGTCTATAATGGTCTTATATATGCTACAACTTTCTTCCTAACCCAAATTATGAAGCATATATAACTTTGCATTCGTTTAGCATATTTTGTTAAAATGTTTGGCTGTAAATCCTCCTCCTAGAAATGAAATAAAATCCTTTGTGGAAACTTCTTTCTAAGCTTTTGAGCCAATACCTGTAGTAAATCCAAGAAAGTGTTACATTTGTCTAGAATTCCAAAAAAAATAAATCTATATGGAGATTGCATTACGTATGCAAGATTGTAGGGCTCATTTACATAAACTAGTGCAGTGAGCAAAGTGCAATTTTGAGCACAATCCCCATATTATTTTTCCTGGAACTTCAGCATCATTGCAGTCACAAAGGGGTCATGAGTCTGATGCAATTTTGCTGTTCCTGGTGCAACTGCATACAATTAACCAAAATTAATTTTGATGCAAATCGGACACAATTACATGGAAGTCCACCCGGTTTCATTTCCAGTGAGTGAGGTCTACAGAAGTCACTCACCGACTGCAACAAATGCAATGAGAACATTCTTAAAGCGGAAGCTATTCATAGATGATTATATGCCTCATGGTGCGCACATTGCCTATTGCCTGACTTCAGATTCTATTGCCTATAAACAGTGCTCAGTAATCTCTTGTCACATGACAAAGAGTACATAATTCTATTTATATGTGTATAGTGTAGCAAAATGCCAATGACACTTATAGGAAAGGAAAGCTAACCTGTTCAAAATTATAAGAATATCATGACCAAATATTTCATTTTATATGTACTGATCCACATTGCTATAGTTAACCCTTCCTATATTACTGCCTGGGAGAGAGAGAGACCAGGGAAACAATAAATAAAGAGCCACGGACCTCTATAGTTACAGTTATAACTTAAAATACTGCAATACTTTTATAAAAGTTACCATTTAAGACCAGTTATGTTTTTCGTACAAGAGAAGAGTGTGGCAGGCTACAAACTTAAAAGAAAAAAAAAGATTACATTTAGGAAATTCTTTTCATTTTAAATGTATTGCTAAGCTACTTTTAGGATTGATTTATTATAAAACTATTCCATTACAGTGATACGTTAAACTGAATGAGTCAGTTTGAATATTGGGACTACTAAAGTGTCTTGCTGTCTGGATTACTTCCAAGTGATTATTAAAGTATTATTAATTTAATTGCAGATTCAGGCCAAAACCATGAAGGGAAAGACTGTGTTAGGGGTCGCTGCTGGAAGGTTTCCCACAGTTCTGTGGACTAAAGATGCTGTTTATACAGTGGGATTGAATGGTGGCCAGTTAGGTAAATATATTATTTTACAGGTTTTTATACTATGTCACAATGTTAAAATCGATTTGGTATTTGATATGTGCTACATTTTGCTTTAATTAACTGTTTAAATATAAAACACTGTTCTGTTTATAAAAAACCCCAAGTTTCAAAAGAACACTTCATTTTTTAACATAGTAAGTAAGGTTGAAAAAAGACACATGTCCATCGAGTTCATCCTTTTTTTTTTTATTAACTATCTGCCAGTTGATCCAGAGGAAGGAAAAAAAACCCATCTGAAGCCTCTCCAATTTGCCTTAGAGGGGGGAAAATTCCTTCCTTTCTCCAAAATGGCAATCGGACTAGTCCCTGGATCAACTTGTACTATGAGCTATCTCCCATAACCCTGCATTCCCTTACTTGCTAAAAAGCCATCCAACCCGTTCTTAAAGCTATCTAATGAATCAGCCTGTACAACTGATTCAGGGAGAGAATTCCACATCTTCACAGCTCTCACTGTAAAAAACCCCTTCCGAATATTTAGGCGGAACCTCTTTTCTTCTAATCGGAATGGGTGACCTTGTGTCAGCTGGAAAGACCTACTGGTAAATAAAGCATTAGAGAGATTATTATATGATCCCCTTATATATTTATACATAGTTATCATATCACCCCTTAAGCGCCTCTTTTCCAGCGTGAACATCCCCAATTTGGCCAGTCTTTCCTCATAGCTAAGATTTTCAATACCTTTTACCATCTTAGTTGCCCTTCTCTGTACCCTCTCTAATACAATAATGTCCTGTTTGAGTGATGGAGACCAAAACTGTACGGCATATTCTAGATGGGGCCTTACAAGTGCTCTATACAGTGGAAGAATGACCCCCTCCTCCCGTGATTCTATGCCCCTTTTAATACAGCTCAAGACCTTATTTGCCCTTGATGCTGCCGACTAGCATTGCTTGCTACAGCCAAGTTTATCATCTACAAGGACTCCAAGGTCCTTTTCCAGAATGGATTTGCCTAGTGCAGTCCCATTAAGGGTATAAGTGGCTTGGGTATTTTTACATCCCAGGTGCATGACTTTACATTTATCAACATTGAATCTCATTTGCCACTTAGCTGCCCAGATTGCCAGTTTGTCAAGATCCTGTTGCAAGGATGCCACATCCTGGATGGAATTAATTGGGTTGGATAATTTTGTGTCATCTGCAAACACTGATACATTACTTACAACACCCTCCCCTAAGTCATTAATGAACAAGTTAAATAAAAGTGGACCCAATACTGATCCCTGGGGGACCCCACTAAGAACCTTACTCCAAGTAGAGAATGTCCCATTAACAACCACCCTCTGTACCCGATCCTGTAGCCAGTTTCCTATCCACGTGCAAACGACTTCATTAAGCCCAACAGACCTTAGTTTAGAAAGCAGTCGTTTGTGGGGCACAGTATCAAACGCTTTGGCAAAATCCAAATAGATCACATCTACTGCCCCCCCACTATCCAGAATCTTACTTACCACATCATAAAGTGCAATCAAATTCGTCTGACATGACCTATCCTTTATAAAGCCATGCTGATTGTTGCTCATAATGCCATTCATTAGGACAAAATTTTGAATGTGATCCCTTAACAAGCCTTCAAATAATTTGCCCACCACAGATGTCAAGCTTACTGGCCTATAATTGCCAGGCTGAGATCGTAATCCCTTTTTAAATATTGGAATAACATCAGCTTTTCTCCAATCCATAGGCACCATACCAGATGACAGTGAATCTGAGAAAATCAGAAATAAGGGCTATAAGGGCTGGTCTAAAACTGAACTAAGCTCTCTTAGAACCCGGGGGTGTATGCCATCAGGCCCTGGAGCCTTGTTTACATTAATTTGTATTAAAGCTTTTTGAATCATATCCTGAGTCAGCCACTGACTAGATTGAGCTGAACCATTCGGGCAGTTATAAAGTGAGCCTGTGAACACAGACTCCTCTATTGTATACACTGAAGAAAAGAACTGATTTAACACATTTGCCTTAACTGTATCTGTTACAACCATACTGGTACCATTATTTAATGGAGCAACACTCTCAACCTGCATCTTTTTACTATTAATATATTTAAAAAACTTTTTAGGGTTAGTTTTCACCTCCACCGCAATTAACTCTTCGTTTCTTTTCTTAGCCTTCCGGATTGCTGATTTACAACATTTATTACAGTGTTTATATTCATTAAATGCAGCTTCTGTCCCTACAGATTTGTAGTTTTTAAATGCCTTTCTCTTCTTTCCCATTAACTTCTTTACTTCTGTATTAAGCCACACAGGATGATTCTTAGAGCTTCTAAGTTTAGTCCTTAAGGGAATAAATTGAGAACAGTAATGATTTAATATCATTTTAAAGGACAACCATTTCTGTTCTGTGTTTTTAGCTGAAAACCTAATGCCCCAATCAATGCTCTGTAGGGCAGCCCTCAAGGCACTAAAATTAGCTTTTCCAAAATTCATGGTTTTTGTTGCCCCTTTTTTTTTTTGTGACTGCGCTCTTAAGGTCTTTGCATTTATTAGACTACTGCTGTCCTGCTATTTCCAAGTGATGCAACTGTTTTTCATATTTGTTCGAACCTGGAGGCCATAGAAATCATTTGGTAGGGTCATCTTGAGTCTGCTAGTCTCCAAGAGAGTCTGCTAGTCTCCAAGACAACAGTCCTGGTTTAGGCTAGTGTCACAGATTTGGCTCCCTTAATACCCCCACAACGTTAATGGGGTTATTAACTAAACCTCAAATTTATCTGGTCGGGCTTTCTGGGGCAAAAACTTGAATTTTTTCGTGGCAAAAAACGCAACTTTTTCAAGATTTATTTTACCCCTATGCTGTAAAAAGACAGAATCTGAAAATCTGCTATCTCAGACCTGTTGACGTCCTGTATAAGTCGATGGGAAATGTCCATATCCCCAATTGGAAGATAGCTTTGCTCTGGGTAATCCGATAAATTCAGGGTTTTGGGGCAAAAACACGGAGAAATAAGTGATTCTGAGAAAAAAGTCAGAAAAATAATCATATCATTCAGGGTTTTGTGCGATTTTATTTTGTTTTTTACCGATTTGTTTTATTTCAGTTATTTTATTCATAAATAAGGCAAAATTGAGGATGGGAGTTTGGACAAGCTTTTTTTATTTAAATTATGAGATATATTTGGATTTTAGTTAATAACCCCCAAAACTTCCAATATTATTCAAGATGAATAACATGTTTAAATGGACATTTAAAGTAAATGTAAAGTGTATAAAGTAAGTATTAAAATATACCTTTTCTTTCCCCCAACCTAACTAACTAATATCTCTGTCATACATACCGTATGCATTTATTTTATTAAATAGTGAACTTTGGTGCTCATGCTGAGATTTTTAATTTCTTGCTTTGTAGGATACTTGCAAGATCCTAATGGAGAAAAATTTGTAAGTTGTCCTCGCCAAGTATCCGCACTTCATCATAAAGATATAAACATAACTCTTGTGTCAGCAAGTGATGGCGCTACAGTTTGTGTCAGTGAAAGGGGAGATATTTACCTTCTGTCCGAGTATCAGTGCAAAAAGCTTGCATCAAAGCAAGACATTCTTGCCTATTTTTATATATATTTTTTCTACATGAAAAGTTTGTTCAGATTGTTACATGACCCAAACGGTGTCTTATATTTTTTGTCTTGCAGACAGCTAAACCTGAAGAAAGTTCTTGTTTCAGGGGGCTTTTTGGAACATAAGGCAGCTCCTGAGCATCTTAAAGGACCAGTAACATCAAAAAAAAAATGTTTAAAAATTCGTTAGTGCACAACGAAAAATAAACACCAAGACAATAAATCTTTAAAAAGCAAAGCCTTTATTAAGAAATAACTTACAGAAAATCCACTTCCTGTCCTCTTCAGAAACGGCGAAAAGGCGACCATCCACACTGCAAGCAATCGATTTCTCCTTCCTGGATATTCACTGACAGGCATCTTCCTCCTCCCGGCGTCCAGCAACAGCTGTGTCTCTCCTTCCCCATGGATCGACTTCCCTCCTTTGCTCTCCTCACCAGCAGCTGCGGGGCACAGAGTGGGTAGTGATTTAGTAGGAGTCGGTGTGAGCGGAGGCAGGGACGGAGCTCTAAGAAACAGACAGTCCAGTGTAAAATACTTGTCTGCGTGTGAAATCCTTCCCATCGCTTCATACAATGCGGAGAACGGCAAACAATCCTAGCGTGTGTATTTGATTGTCTGCTTCTTCTAGGATAATTAGTCGCATTGAGGGTCCCCGCAGAGAGAAATACAAAACCGGCTGCCAAAGTCCCCAGACTGAGCTAAGTTGCCTGCTCGTTGCTGTCAGTGAAAGATACGTGGAGCTGCTGGGATGGGAGCAATACCGGCAAAGAACAGTATGTGTAAAGAGCTCCGTCCCCTGCCTCCGCTCACACTGAGAATTAACTCCTAGGAGCCAAGCTTTAACCCGCTTCCCCTTGGCTGTAGCTCCCACTTACCTGCGCTCCTCATTGTGCAGCTCCGAGTCCCTCTGTGACTGAAGCCTTGGTGCAGTTCTGCTTAGTGGGGTCGCCGGCAGCGGCTACAGGAACAGCCCGGGCAGAACGTTCGGCGGGGTCGGCGGCGCTGCAGCTGCTGGTGAGGAGAGCGAAGGAGGGAAGTCGATCCATGGGGAAGGAGAGACACAGCTGTTGCTGGACGCCGGGAGGAGGAAGATGCCTGTCAGTGAATATCCAGGAAGGAGAAATCGATTGCTGCAGTGTGGATGGTCGTCTTTTCGCCGTTTCTGAAGAGGACAGGAAGTGGATTTTCTGTAAGTTATTTCTTAATAAAGGCTTTGCTTTTTAAAAGATTTATTTGTCTTGGTGTTTATTTTCGTTGTGCACTAACGAATTTTTAAACATTTTGTTTTTGATGTTACTGGTCCTTTAAAGAGAATGGCGGCCAGCCTGCAAGTGTTTTTGCTTTGGATCAAGCTGGAAGGGTATGAGATTATTACTTTTTAGTGTGAGTGTTTTTTATGATAGTTAAAGGGGCTGTTCGCCTTTTAAATTAACTTTCAGCATGACCTAGACATCAATATGGAGACAATTGCGTGCAACTCTTTTTCTTGCCTATGATGGATTATTTAAGAAAAACGCGTAAAAATATTTCCATGTGCATGTTTTTTCAGAAAAAAGGTCACACCAGTGACAATTGTATAGTTCCAACACACATATCTATCTATCTATCTATCTATCTATCTATCTATCTATCTATTCCACAAAATAGCCAGCACTCTCGAAAATATATTTCAGCTTGCCTGGGTGCAGTATCCAAAATTACAATATGTAGTCAGCAAGAACGGTCCGCACTCTCAGGTCTTATGTAGAAAGTTAAAAAGTTTAATGGTTACATACGAGACTAATGTTTCGGCCTCCTCCGAGGCCTTTCTCAAAGTGTTTGATTGTTTGTAAAAATGCCATAAATACCCAAACAAGGTGGGAAAGAACACATAGAGACTGATGTGTTAACAACATCACTAAAATGCACATTTGCATATCAATCATTAAACATCTCAATAATATAAATATCTCATATTGAGATGTTTAATGATCGATATGCAAATGTGAGTCGCGTTTTAGTGATCCATTTTCATAGGTTTTTTGCTGGAAGTCACCTGGCAGTTCACTGAAACAGTGCTGGTGGGTTTATGGTCGCCAATTATTTATGTCTGATGTTGCTTTAAATAAGAATGAAATCATGTTTGTAACGCAATATGGGGAAGGATTTACTGGAAAGTGGATGCTGGAAAAGAAAAAGAAAGGTAAATAAAATTAAGAGACAGAGAGGACTGATGGAACACAGACTATGGCTCCCCAATTTTATCAAATAAAAAGGGAGACCTGGGGATTAGGGAAAAATATGAAGCACATAAAGCATTTCTCTGAACTTTTTATAGCCCATGTCCACTTTTTAAAGAATTGGATTTCTAATGGAATATACATTTCTGATGTGATACTACAGGTGTATCCTAAGTTTATAAATAATTATGTTTTTTTAATTTGTGAAATCTTGTTTTGTATCACTAGATGTTAGTGGGAGGCTTTTCCAGAGGCCTGCAATCTCCACTGGCTGGGGTAACCCAAATATACTTAACTGAAATAAAAATGGTGGTTGGTTTGTAGTAAATAATTATCTCCCACCTCCCCCCCCCAGCTGCTACCCTGGGCAAATGCCCCTAACTTTTTACTTACCCCTCAGTGCAGATTCATGAATTGGCGTTTACGGCAGCCATCTTTCGGGTCTTCAATATTCTGACAATGAGACTGGCGTAGTGGCGCATGCGCAGTTGGAGCAATTTCCCAGCTTGCGACAACTGCGCATGCGCCGAAAGAAGATCACACTGCATGGTGTGTAAGAATGGGGGAAGATCACACTGCATGGTGTGTAAGAATGGGGGCATTGTACGCATATGGTGTAGATGGGGCCTGGAAAAAATGTATTTACTGTGAAGTTACACCCTGTGTGGGTTACGGGGGGGGGAGGGTTGCGCTTGAGAATTTAAAGGGGTGGTTCACCTTTAAGTTAACTTTTAGTATTTTATGGAGTGGGCAAATCTAAGCAACTTTTAAATGGTCTTCATTATATAGTTTTATAGGAAGAGCTGTTTGGACCCATCACCCTTGAACAAGTTCGCTTCCCTGGGACAGAACAAATTGTAAATGAAAAACAGAAGCTCTTTACTAGTCGTCTTCTTGATGTCATGGACAGGGGTCTGATATTAGAAGTCAGTGGGCATGCCATATATGCAATCAGACTGTGTCAGTGTAAAGTCTACTGGAGTGGGCCCTGCTCACCATCTCCGACTACCCCAAACCTTATTGAAAGGCAGAAGAGAGTTAAACTTTTCTGTCTGGAGACTTTCCTTAGTGGTAAGTATTCTGTCTCAATACAAGTGTGAAGACCTAAAAGAGTTTGTGATAAATATTCTGTATTTTTCTTCTTGTTTAGCAAGTCTAGTATAGCCTGTTCTGGATAGAAAAAAGATGATATGGTCAAATTATTAACAATTTAAGTTTCATTTATACTCCTATCCAAGTTTGATTTGTTTTTAAGCATTCCTACTAAAAGTAAGTACTTATTACAGCCATAGCCATGTCTTATTTCGTCAATTCCTATAAGGACAGGTTCAATCCCACTGTCCAGCCGTTTCTGCTTTCATACCATTCTTCAGCAGTCTTTTAAGTCTACCTATTTTTATAATGTTTCCTGCCATTCATTTTATCATTAGTTACAAACTGAATTGTAAATTAACTCGGATCTATCTCCCTTCTAATGGAGATCACCAAAAGTCTGTTACTTAGTGTAAAAGGCATTACTTGAATTATTTGCTCTATGGAGTATTGAGCTAATTTATAATTTGGGGCACTGGAATGATACCATGTGCTTATAGATATACTTAATTTTCCTGAGTACAAACTGTTTTGTCATGAGTTTGTGTGGGTACTATAGACAGAGGCCCAAACAGCCCCCACCCGCCCACTAAATAGTACAGCAGTCTCTCTGGCATTTACCAGGTCTCACAGATTGCTAGTCCTGGCCTGATTTAGGTGTATATCAAGACAGTGGCTTCTGCTCTGTGTTTTGTAAAAGTTTATGTAATATGCAGAAGTGCACCACTATTTCTATAAAAAGAGATACATTTTTATTGTACCTTTGGTGCAAGGAAAAAGTAATTGAACCTTAGGATTTATGGTGCAAACTGAGTTAATCTAAGGCAATACACTACTGGACCCGCTCATTTGACGAGGTCACAATTAGGCCACCAACACACTGGGCCAAATCAGGATAATTTGATCATTTGGGCCCCAGGCCAGTGGCGTCCTAAGGAGACCCTTTAGGAGAAGGTTTCATCAACCATCACCAGTAGGGATTTTCAGTATTCAGCTGAAAATCTGTCTGTAAGACAAGCTTTTTGGAGGCCCCCCTTACACAGGCCAATAAGGTACAGACACTGTCTGAGAGGCAGAGTCACAGCATTCATCCCTCTGGAAAAACTTTTCTATGTGGCAGTTGATTATCTGACTTTTGCCAATATACACATCACAAATGACCGCAACAAAATATCACTTGCATTTAGTTTATAGCAACGCTAATTTAGGTGCAAGAAAAGTACTGAATTGTGTTTGTCCCAAATGATTCCTTCCCTTCAAAGTGCTAATTCTATTTTTCTTATACAAGTCTCAATGGGAACCATACAAATAGAAAAATGAATAGCAGATGCATAGCAAGCCCAGTATTCAAGCCCTCCTTGGCATGGGACTTATGTGCAACCAAGCCTAACCAAAATTTAGTCAGAAGCATATCTTTTTTACACACAATGTTTTATCTGCTAATTCTGTTTGTGACTGAATTGTTTTATTGATTTATTCTTGTATGTAGAACTTATTTGTCATCAGAGGGGGCTCCTACAAAGCAGCCACCATGTGAAATCTACTTATGCTTCGGAGAGGAGTGGCCAGATGACAAATCCAGAGAAGAAAGCTCATTATTGTTCAGGTGTGCTACTCAAAAGTTCATACTGTACATGTACTACGTGTACATTATTAGACAGGGTAATGTAACGGCAACTTATGGAAGCAGTCCTAAATGGATGCTTAAATATGTGTCCTTTTGAATGCAAAGATGGTGGTAGGGCAATTAATTAGGTATTTTAAATTTACGAATCCATGCATTTTATACAATCTCATGTAAATTTTGCTATTTTGGCAGAGGATAACAGGAGAATTTTTGGGGGCCCAGATGCATAACAGTGACAGTATATCCAGATGTTCAACATAAGTTCAATGAATACGACTTGAGCTGAACATACTTTTAGCATTGCTTTAATTACAAAACATCTATCTAGTTATTTCTTGAGCTAAACTGGGCATATGGGAAATCTGAAGCAACTACATGTCCCAGTGACACACATAATAACTCTTACTTTATTCTAAATATTTTTTTTTATATTTCTTCACAGATAATACCAGTTGTAGCACGTATGATACTTGAGATGTTTAGTGGGGACAGCACCCGTTCCTTTGACAGTGGAAGCATCCGTCTGCAAATCTCTGTCCCTGACATCAAAGACAACATTGTTGCTCATCTGAAACAACTGTATCGCCTTCTTCAGAACCACCAAGGGCCAGATGCTTGGCCTCTCATGCAGCCCCAAAACATGCACCTGGCTGAGACACTTCAAACCCAGTGAGGACTGGTTCCTCACAAAACTCTTGTCTTTTAAAGCAGCACAAACTACTGCCCCTGCTGGGGGACCTTTTACTATATTAGAGTGTAGACGAAGGACCCCCCCCCCAGTAATATGGAAGCTTTAATGCATTAACATCTTAGGTCCAATCAATTGTATACCCCTTGCACATATCGGACATGCTGTTTTAGAGTCATTGTAGCTTTAAAAGCAGGGAATATTACTGGTTTTACAATTAGGCTTATGACAGGTGTTCCACGGGGGAGCCTGCAGCTGCCCCATTTGTGAATTTACAGGTTAGAATGGGACACGTGGGACAGAAAAGCAAGACACAGCCCTGTTTGAAAAGAGACAAGTGGATTTTATTCATTTTTGTCACTACACATACAGGTTAGCACGGGGTTTTATCTTCTTGTATTTTTCCAGAAGCTGAATAAAATGCTTCAAAATACATTAAGGCTTACTGAAAGCTGTTTTTTCTAAAGCACGGGCAGAAATTGAGCTTTCTGCAAATTTTACCACCATTGTACTTGTACTCTACTTATTTATTATTTTTATTGCATTAAAATTATTTTTTCTCCTCCAGTACATATTAAAATAATTTCATAGTATAGTATTCAGTGCTGTTAGTGTGAAACCATAGGACTATGTGGCATGAAGGTCAGATGAAGGGGGGAGTACATCTACAAATTGACTTTCTTTTTTTTTTTTTAGAAACCTTGATTTCTCATCAAGCATTCACCAGTAACTAAATAGCCCATCTAAATTCTAGAATAGAAGGAGAACAAATATCATTTGATTAAAAAAAAGATATAGCTTCATTGCCATCTAAATCACTTCTACAATTTCAATTTGGGTGGTTGGAAAATAACGAAAAATATGTTACTGAAATGTACTTTTGTGTACAACATGCTCAAGTTTATGTAAAATTCCCTCAATTTTTTTTTTTTTAATAGCAAAATTATACTATTTGGGGAAAATTACATGACTGCAATACTTTTTAAATAAATATTTAATAACCATGCAAAATTAAACAAATAATTCATTGGTGCAAACAATGTATTCATAATCTGCTAATAAATACCCTTTTTTCCAAGAAAATTTTGAAATTTCGTTGTAATTCCATTGCCAAAGGGCATTCTTACAGTCACACTATGCATATGAGGTTTTCATTGTAGAATATGTGGCTGCATGTGGCATCTCTTGCTATACATTTCCAATTTTACTTCTAGTATACTGCTTATGTGCAACTCTAGTGAGCCTGACTGAAGTACAAGGGATCACTGGGAAAACAGGGTAAGATGGCAGCATTGTGCTTATGTAGAAAAAATCATAGGCCAGTCAAATTTATTCATGAGCAAATCACAGCAGAAAAATTGAAAATGTAATTTGTGTGCCTAACAAATTGATACCCACTAGGCTTTTATGTCCTTTAGGACATGTGCACTTGTGCTGTTTTGTCACTCACAGATACAAATCAATAAAGGAATTCTTTAGAAATGTATCCAAGTACACTATAACTATAATGAACAGTGCATGATAAGGACTGATATAATGACAAATGATAGTCCTCATTGTGCTGTGTGTAACTGCTAAAGCATTTTTGGCAAATTACATAATGTATCTCCACACAGTCACCCATAAACTGTCTACATTATTTTGGATTTTTCTGACATTACTTTTCTGGTGAATTACCCTGAGTCATTGATTTTTTGAATAAAGAAAACATTGCCTGCCTGTATTAATATATACATAATGTTAATTACTGTATCATCACTGTAACAAGGGGGAGCAGATTCTGTGGCCTCAATTCTGGCCTGGTAAGTACCCACTCTGCTCCCTCTGTGCTGTAATTGCATATTTATTAAACAAATGTTTTTGATCCCCACCATATATAAACCTATACTTTTTTCGTGTTACTTCACCTTTAAATTAACGTTTAGTATGATGTAGAGAGTGATATTCTGAGACCATTGTTTTTACATGGCGTCAGTGACCCCATCTGAAAGTGTCAAAAGAGAAGGCAAATAATTCAAAAGCCATAAAAAGAAAATAAATTAAGGCCAATTGAAAAGTTGCAATTGGATTTTCATTTGTGTTTTTGAGATATTTAGCTTTTTATTCAGGAACTCCCCAGATTGAAGTCCAGCAATCTGGTTGCTAGGGTCAAAATTATTCTAGAAACCATGCATTGATCTGAATGAGAGACTGGAATATGATTAGGAGAGGGTCTTAATATAAAGATGAGTAATAAAAAAGTAGTAATAACTATAAATGTGTAGCCTTACAGAGCATTTGTTTTTTAGATGGAGTCAGTGGACCCCCATTTGGAAAGAGTCCAGTGGCAGAACTACCGGGGGGGCAGGGGGTGCAAGTGGGCCAGGGCCCGCACCCCCTCAGGGCTCCCCGGCAGCTCACTCACGCTGACAAATGCGGCCGTACGGAGGGGGCGGGGCCCGGCTGCGCGTCACGCACCAGGGCCCGGCCCCCTCTAGTGACGCTACTGGAGTCAGAAGAATAAGGCAAATCATTTAAAACTATACAAAAGAAAAATTAAAACCAATTGAAAAGTTGCTTAGAATTAACCATTCTATAACACACTAAAAGTTAATTTGAAGGTGAACCACCCCTTTTTCAGTTCACCAGAAATAAAGACTTTTTCAATACTTTGCAGAAATGTAAAGTTTTTGTAATACCTTTCCATTGGCTAACTGAATAAAATTGCAAGCTTTCAGAGCACACAGGCGCCTTCATCAGGCCAAATTCAAAAAGGAGGATATGGGTTGGGGTAATTAAAGGGTGTCTGTCACCCAAAAATGTTTCCCTCACAGCAGATGCAGCCTAATAGAGCCTGCACACCAGTTAAAGGAGAAGTAAACCCCTTATAAAAAACTCCTACACTACATAAACCTCCCCTCCCTCCTCGCCCCCAGCCTAGCTGCTACCCCAGGCAAATGCCCCTAACTTTTTACTGACCGCTCGGTGCAGATTCACGACATCGGAGTTCACGGGCGCCATCTTCTTCTTCAGGTCTTCAGATAGGCTGGGGGAGGGGAGGAGGGAGAGGGGGTCTATGTAGGGTAGGGTTTTTTAATAAGGGGTTTACTTCTCCTTCAAGGGAAACTGTGATTTTTTTTAAAAAAAATAATGCCCCCTGTCTGTACTAGGCAAGCCATGCTGGGGCTGCTATCGATAGTTATGGCGGCTTCATTATGCCAAACAATATCCATGTACTATAGATATTTGTTGGTTTGCAGACAGGGCATATTTAAAACTGAAACAAGCAAAAGGGAACCCATACTGTGTATGGCCCTATGTACAGTATATATCTATCACCAGGGATACCATGAGGGGTTGGCCCCTTAGACACCTATAATGGCTCTTGCAAGATGCAGACATAGCATTGGTGTTGCAGCTACGGGTCAGCCACCATGCCTTCCCATAAAAACCAGAAGTTAGAGCTGAATTAATTTAATAGCAGCGATATAACAATAGGACAACTTTCTATTGATAACTTTCTCCACCAATCCGAAGCGCCAATAGCGCCAATAGAAGCGGAGGTGACATAAACATCAAGCCCGCCGCTTGTGCATGAGATATTAGGTATAAACTGCATCTCGACTGGCCGTAGTAGTACGGTGTCCATCATAGGACAACTTCCGGCATTGTGCTACATGAGCCCTCCCTGTCAAAACTCCTGCATCCCTAGTGTTTCAACTCCCACTTCAACAATGTGCTTTCCACTAATTTAGCCCTCATCTTCTGAGAGATGTAGTTCAGAACACCCATATGTATATAATGTCTATAGTTAATGCAATTGTCTGAATGCATTTCTGAGGTGACCTTCCAACAGATGAAACTTGGTCAAAGATGAGACTGTAATGTTATATAAAGCACTGCTGCCTGGAGAATGTGGAGTGAGGTTGGGGCTGCAATTGTGTCTGTCATGAATCCATAGGGGTTACAGTATGTCAAAGTGCTTAGGGTCTGTTTAAGACTTGTGTGTTTCACCAGCAGGCTTCCCCCTTATTGACATATCAGTGGATATACTTTACAATTTGACACATACAGTATAAAGCGTATAATGCAATGTCGCCCTGTTTTTGTATTTTCACAGATTTTCGTTCGATGTGTATATTTGATGTATGATGTATAAAATGTATTTATAAAGTGCCACAAGGATACTAAGTGCTCTATAATCTTACAGTGTACACAGGGAGCATTAAAATAAATAAATAAGTATAAATGTGGTAAGAGACACCGTAGAGCTTAAAAGAGGGTGGATAATATACAGGCATAAATTTGTGGGTATTAACCCTTAAGTACCAGAACTGGACTAGACTACATAATGTTCTAGTACCTCCAATGTCAGCATTTTAGTATCTTTTTAAAGAGACTGAGCAAGTGTTTCTTACAAAGGAACTTGGGTGTCTCGCGCCTGCTATCCTGAGAATAATTTTATATCGAAATGAGGTATTGTGTAAACGTAATTATAGGAATACCGGTGAAAACCTTAAATGCAAGCCAAGGTCCATTATGAAACGATGTCTTTTTTTTAGTTCGTAGTCACCAACAGCAAGGGCTTACTGCAAGGGTTTACCCCATTTAAGCCCTGGAAGCAATTAGACCAGACACAACGCTTCCTTGTTTTCACACGCCAAGCCCTACCCTAACACGAAATCACTGCCACCCATCATGAGGATGGGAGAAGGACGGCAGTCCTACTATTTTATACCCTTCGTTATCACCACTTTTTCCTGCTAAATAGGAGGACACTATATATAAGCATATATTATTATGGTAAATAGTACCAGCACTATATTGTAAATATATTGAAGGAGATTCCTGATGACCAATATTAAAGGCACTTACGGCTGGGCATAGACTCACAAGATGACTTTCTAATGATCCGCAATAATTTATAAAACAGGGGTTCCTTGCTTAATAAAATACACAAGTGTACGTGAACAGAAATTAAATCAATTATAAACACGTGACATTGAAACCACTGTAGAACAACTAAGCATACCACCCTTTGTACAACGCACCCCCACACACTAACCCTACCCACATAATATCATGGCCTCTCAGATGCTACAAACCATAATCATGAACTAACTTTATTACCATTTGCTAAATAAGAAAAAAGCAATTTGCTGAAGAAGTACTAGCTTATAGTACGTCTTAAATAGTGGCAAACAGAGCCCAACAAGGTTTCCCAAACTGTTAATTGTCCTTTTGTGCAGACCAATAAGATGGAGCTGCAGACAGATGTTGCTGTGGATCTGAGCTTCAAGGGCACACTTCCTTCATGGTTAGACAGTTAGACAACTGTGGTGCCGACGTACACGCTGACAATCTACTTGTCGCCTGGGAAATAAAGGCGTCTATAACAATACATTGCAGCACATGGCTATGGTCTTAGAGGCGTTCTGTGAGTAAACACTATGAGGCCCATTTACTTTGTCTTCGGATGTGAAGAGATAGGGAAAAATAGTTTCGAATTCGAATTTTTTGGCTACTTCGGCACCCTCGAATTCTAGCTCGACTACGACCTATCTAGAATTAAAAATCGATCGATCGACATATCGATAGTCGATGTTAACAATCGCCATACCTCGTTTAAAATATAACAACCCCGAGTCGCACCGTGCATTAGCAAACAACCCACTAGAGGCCATAATATAACCTTATGGGGATGAGTCCCCAGTAGTCTTCCCTAAACAACAATTTATTCTTGATACGATGAGTGAAAGTGTTATGTACTATCGAGGTCGAATGACCTAAATAACCTCTCGACTATCGCTCTTCGATCGAAGGAATTTAATCTCGACACTACATAAATACGAAAATGTGTATTATACAATCCGACACAAACCGCTGACTTACTATCTATATATCCCTTGGAAATCATCGCAAACAATTGTATCCTGCACAAGGTCACACACATGAAACCGCAGTGCACATCGCACGCCCACCTAGTTATATCATCTCCGATCCTCACTCACTGCATTTTTCTGTTCTGTCTTTAAGGTCCAAACACGCTAAAACTCCAAGGAACAAATAGACTCATATTTACATTCTTCTTTAATCATCATTCCTTGACATCCCACTACAGTGACATCTTTGGGAGCAACCCTGAGTGCAGATTACTCGCAAGCGTCTGCAATTAAGTTTGCAAACTACATCTAATTCGGATGGGTATATGTTACTATCTTTAATATGCGTTACAATAGAATCTGAAAACTCTTACATTCTTCCACATCGCCTGCTCTGATACTCAACCACATGTTATTTCACTGGATTGAGGTTCAGGCTTTTCTCCACATCTCCTACTGGATTCAATAATATGTTAGTTTTAAAGGGAACCAAATACCAGATTAAGAGTACACATAATCTATAAGCACAGCAAAAAGAACGGTTGTTTGTAAACTCAACATAGCTGCTCAGAGAACTCGACTTAGTTTGTAACTGCTGTCATTCATCTGTCCTCCTGCGTGCCAACTTACCTGCCTCTCCACTCGTCTGACTGCTCCAACAGTTTCTCTACTGTCCGTGCCTTCGTTAATACTAGATTGAGAAATCATCCACAGCCACTTGATATCAAATCTCCATTAATTCTCTCTAGACACTCCACCAAGCATACTTACAAGCCACCTCTCCTTCTATCATTCTATCGCGATTCCTCGATCTGATAGACAAAGTTCGGCCAACAGTCGATGACCAAGTTCTAGCATAGGACGCTAACTGCATCTCGTTGATCAACTCAAGTGTGATATATCTCTTAGAAAATCACGCGTACCTTGACACTGCGAACAGACCGTGAATACCAAGGAACGAAATGACCTCACACCGCTTAATTCATTTCCTCGTTGATCGCCTGTGTGCGCATAGGACACAGCGTTGCATTGGCGAATCTTTTCTGACCACGTAACAATGTGCTTTGAGAATTATGTATTTTAGTGTGATTCTGTACGTACGCTCTTTTGACATTTCTAATCGCTTAAGCTTTGTTACAGCTCTTTTTTGGAACAGTTCCACTTGGAAAGTTTTCCCGTCTAGGATAATCACATACTTCTTATCTATCTCTAGGCACATTTAGCGTAATCTGCTGTGTCAAGTTGCAGTCTCCAAATCATGGTCTACAAGCCCTGTTTTGCTTCATCCCTTGACGTCTCCCAAATCACATGTGTTTCCACTTGACATTATGAACTATTCGTCATGGCCGCATTATGGGACTTTGATACCACTTGGCAAAAATGTCAAAGTTCTGATGCTTAAAACCCGAACTTTTATTGTGCTTTGAACCACGGAGGCATGATCTTATCTGATGAATGGTTTTTCTCCTCTTTCCACTCTTATACGTGATGCAGAAGCACTAGGATACACAGTCAATAATTTTAATGAACCAAAAAATTATTCTTTCGAATACATTATACATTATAAGGGGGGGGTTCTTAATGTACTATCTACCCATTTTTAAATTCCACGCCTACCCAAATTCTTCTAAATGAACATCGACTTAGAGAAAGGAAGGTGTTGAATAGGATTCTGACAAACCCATATATTAGCACTGACAATCCCATATGAATCCCCTTATCCCTTAGATATAGATAATTAACAATCATTTAACAGGACCAAAGAGTGAAGGTAGTCCTGCCCTTTCTTATCTCTTTCATCCCGCACCCCCCTTATGCATTACCTCTATATTCCACATGTACTTCGGTGCGCCAGCGCAGCCTACTACGTCTTTATGTCTCGTACTGGCACCTACAACGGCCAAGTAGTCTGCTCCTAGTCTCGTACTCACTTCTGTAGGAGCGCCAGTGAATTGGCTTTTTCTTCTCACGCGAACCTCTGTTTGAAGTTATTGTATGAAATTATGTCAAACCCATAGCCGTTTATGGCCTGAGGTGACGGCGAATCCGAATGTCTATGGACAAACGTTGATAAAAGCTTATTTCTAGCACCTTTCTGCTATAATAGACAGGTCTATCAAGCAAGACTCTTATCCAGGAGTCTGCAGGATATCCCTTGGCTGTACTTATATAAGATCCTTATCCCCTTAGAGAATTGCGATCCCATCATCCATAATATTGGGCGTTCCATGCGTACTCTTGGAAACATCATCGTAAGCACAAACATAAACCCATAAGCTGGTTTGCTTCATTGTAAATACCTAAATACATATATACCTCTAGTCCTAGCATCAAGTGACGAAGCTACTGTTCGTTATTATTACCTAGTAAAGAAAAAGGAATTCATTTTTAAAATTTCAGATAGCACAAGACATCCCTTCAGAAGCCACTTCATTGTTGACATATTGTATGCTTTCTGGTATTTGCGCGTAGCTCCTATCACCTTATACACATAATAAACAGCTCGGATTAAATACAGCCCATCACGCAATACGTCTCTTGTAAGATACACATGTCTTAACAGGCTTCCAAGCATCAAGAGTATAAAGAAAGAAACATTTTAGACCTATGTTACACATAATTCAAAACATAGTAAAGATGTACTGGAACTCGACTACATAACCATGATTCACTGATCATTGATATTTGCAAGAGAAATAGTAGAACTCCTTTTAGGTTACTTACCAATTACTGTTCTCACAGTAGAACAAATCTTCTGTGTTGATTTATCTGAAGAATGCCTTACTATTCCGCACAGCGCAGAAGAACATTTTTTATAACTAGATGAACGCGATGTTCATTCAGTATACATAAGGATGTGCTGTGAATGCAAGAGCATCTTTCGTCGAATATGAAAGCCTTCACAACCTCAATCTCTGTTAATGCTGGGCAGATTTGCCTGTTCTGATAATTGAATTTCTAAGACAATGCCATCCGATCTAAGAAACCTGAAGATTAAGAAAGAGACTCTACACTTCATCTATACTGTCCAGATCTGTGGAAGCTCATTTAATCATGAGAACAGTGAGACATGTCTAATGTAACTAATTTT